>NC_134101.1:25416230-25726571 GCF_000715075.1 Nicotiana tabacum
TAAATTTAGCTTTACCTGGGATCGATGGCAGAGGGCCGACGATATCCATTCCCTATTTCATGAATGGCCATGTGGATAGTACTGAGTGAAGTTGCTCTCCGGGTTAATGGATCATTGGTGCAAACCTTTGACATTTGTCACATTTTCGAACAAATTCTTTTGCATCTTTGCCCATATCGATCCAATAATACCTTGCCCTGATTATTTTTGTACTAATGAATCGGCACCAGAGTGATTCCCACAAGTACCCTCGTACACCTCACATAAGATGTAATCGGTATCTCCCGGACCTAAGCATACTGCCAATGGTCCATCGAATGTCCTTCGGTATAGCGTTCCATTTGAAGCCAACATGAATCGAGCAACTTTGGTTCGTAGAGCCCTTGAATCTTTAGGGTCCGATGTGAGCTTTCCGCTCTTTAAGTATTCAATATACTTGTTTCTCCAATCCCAAGTTAAGCTCGTAAAATTTATCTTGACATGACCTTCTTCGATCACGGATCTCGAGAGTTGAACGACAGTCCCCGAGCTCAATTCACCTTCCTCGACCGATGATCCCAAATTCGCAAGTGCATCAGCCTCACTGTTTTTCTCTTGTGGAACATGCTGTAAAGTCCATTGTTTGAAATGGTGCAAAGTGACATGTAGTTTGTCCAAATACCTTTGCATTCTATCTTCTCGAACTTCAAAGGTTTTGTTTACTTGATTTACCACCAGCAAAGAGTCACACTTGGCTTCAATGACTTCTGCTCCCAAGCTTTTAGCTAGCTCGAAACCTGCAATCATGGCCTCATACTCGGCCTCATTGTTAGTCAACCTGGTAGCTTTAATAGATTGCCTAATAGTGTTACCCGTGGGTGGCTTTAAAACTATCCCTAGCCCGGACCCCTTCACGTTCGAAGCCCCGGCCGTAAAAAAGGTCCATACCCCCGATGACGTACCCGATTTCAACAAGAGTTCTTTTTCGACTTCGGGTATGAGGGTTGGCGTGAAATAGGCCACGAAGTCTGCTAAAATTTGAGACTTGATGGCCGTACGGGGTTGATATTCGATATCGAACCCACTGAGTTCGACGACCCATTTGGCCAATCGGCATGATAGTTCGAGCTTGTGCAAAATATTTTGAAGAGGGTAAGTGGTTAATACGCATATGGGGTGACATTGAAAGTATGGTCTTAATTTTTTAGAGGCGCTTATCAGTGCAAGTGCCAATTTTTCTAAGTGCGAATATCTAGTTTATGCTTCTCCTAAGGCCCGACTTATATAATAAACGGAAAATTGCGTACCTTGCTCTTCTCGAACTAGGATACCGCTTACTGCGATTTTGGATACTGCCAAGTACAAACAAAGTTTTTCGTCTATTTTTGGAGTATGAAGTAATGGTGGGCTCGATAGATATCGTTTTAATTCCTCTAATGCCTGTTGGCTTTCCGGGTCCAAGCGAAATCGTTCTTCTTTTTGAGTAGAGAGAAAAATTTGTGACTTCGATCTGACGATCTCGAAATGAATCGGCCTAAGGTTGCAATCCATCCCGTTAGCCTCTGTACGACTTTCACGCTGTCCACGATGGTGATGTCCTCAATGGCCTTGATTTTATCAAGGTTAATCTCGATTCCTTGATTTGACACCATGAAGCCGAGGAACTTACCCGAACCAACCCCGAAAGCACATTTTTCGGGGTTGAGCTTCATGTTGTATTTCCTCAAAATCTCGAACATTTCCTGTAAATGGGTCAAATGGTCCTCTGCGCGCAGGGACTTAACTAACATGTCATCAATATAAACTTCCATTGATTTACCTATATGTTCTTCGAACATTTTATTTACTAGGTGTTGGTAAGTAGCTCCTGTATTTTTTAGCCCGAATGGCATCACATTATAACAATATGTTCCATATTTGGTGACAAATGAAGTCTTTTACTGGTCTTCCGGGTTCATTTGGATTTGATTATACCCGGAATAGGCATCGATAAAAGTAAGGATCTCGTGGCTGGCCGTGGCATCGATCATGCGATCAATGTTGGGCAGCAGTAAGGAATCTTTGGGGCATGCTTTGTTCAAATCCTTATAATCCACACACATTCTAAGTTTGTTCCCTTTTTAGGCACTACAACTACGTTAGATAACCATTCAGGATATTTCACCTCCCGAATGGACCCTATCTTGAGAAGTTTAGTTACCCTGTCCTTTATGAATGCGTGCTTTACCTCGAACTGGGGTCTTCTCTTTTGCTTTACCGGTCTGAACCTAGGGTCCAAGCTTAGCAGATGCGTCGTTATGTCCGGTGGGATCCCTGTTATATCTAAATGTGACCAGGAAAAGCAATCAATGTTATTGATAAGAAATTGAATAAGTTTCTTCCTGAGTTAGGGGATCAACCCCGTTCCCAAGTATACCTTCTGTTCGGGCCAGTGCTCGATTAGTGTGACTTGCTCAAATTCCTCAATCGTTGATTTGGTAACGTCGGAATCATCGGGAATCACGAAGGATCGATGGATCCTCTGATCATCATCTTTTTCGGTCTTCTGGTTATCTGGTCGGGTCAAAGCCGATGTCTGTGATTTCTATTTGGTATCTCATTCCCTTTCTGAGCCTAACCCCTTTATTGGCGAAGGCGAGAATATTGGTTTCACTTTCTCGATGACGAACATTTCTCTTGCGGCTGGTTGTTCTCTGTACACGGTTTTTGACTCCTCTCGATGTTGGGAATTTAAGGACCTGGTGTAGGGTCGAAGGTACAACTCTCATGTTGTGGATCCACGGCCTTCCAAAAAGGGCGTTGTATTTCATGTCGCCTTCGATCACGTGGAACTTCGTTTCCTAGATGGTCTCGACCACGTTTATCGGTAGAATTATCTCGCCTTTGGTGGTTTCACAAGCCATATTGAATCCATTTAGAACTAGGGTTGCGGGTACGATCTGGTCCTGCAGTCCGAGTTGTTCTACGACCTTCAATCTGATGATGTTGGCTGAGCTACCTGGATCAATCAACACACACTTAACTTTAGTTTTATTCATGAGTACGGATATTACCAGTGCATCGTTATGAGGTTGTATGACTCCTTCTGCATCTTCATCATTGAAGGACAAAGTTCCTATGGGTGTGTAATCTTGAGTTCGAGATCGCTTTTCTCTCACAATCGATGTCTTAGTGCGTTTAAGCACCTGTACCTGAGAGGTATCGGCGCCGCCGATGATCATGTGAATGACGTGTTGCGGTTCTTCTTGTTCGTTTTCCTTGCCGAAATCCCTATTTTTAAAATGGTTCTTTGCCCTATCGCTTAAAAATTCTCGAAGGTGCCCTTTGTTGAATAACCGGGCTACTTCCTCTCTTAGTTGCCTGCAATCTTCCATTCTGTGGCCATGGGTGCCATGATATTTGCACATTTGATTGGGATTCCTCTAGGCAGGATCAGTCTGCATGTGTCGAGTCCATTTAGTGTCTTTGATGCGTCCGAAAACCGAAATGATGGTGGATGCATCAATGCTGAAGTTATATTCCGATAACCAAGGAGTTTCCTTAAATCCGACAGGCCTATCGAACTTACTTCTGTTCATCAGCCCTCGAGACCCTTGACCTCGATCACTTCTCTTGTTATTTTGTCCGAGGTTATGTCTCAATTCGCTGATTCTGCGATTTCCATTGTATGGTCGGTATCGATCCCCGATCGGACATTGTTCTCGATTAATATCCCTTCGAATAACGGATTCAGACCTCAATTGGTCATCTTCGACCCTAATTTTTGATTGGTACCGATTGTGCACGTCGGCCCACGTGATGTTTGGGTATTCGATCAGGTTATGCTTTAACCGCCGTGAAGCCGTCGAACTTCGTTCGTTCAAACCTTGAGTGAAAGCCTGAATAACCCAATCGTTTGTGACTGGTGGCAGGTCCATTTGTTCCCTTTGAAAATGAGATACGAACTCCCTCAGCATCTCGTTATCTTTTTGTCTTACCTTGAAGATGTCCGATTTCCTTGTTCTGATTTTTATGGCGCTGACATGTGCTTTCACAAAAGAATCTGCTAACATGGCGAACGAGTCGATGGAATTTGGTGGTAGGTTGTGATACCAAATCATTGCTCCCTTCGAGAGGGTTTCTCCGAATATTTTTAACAACACAGATTAGATTTCATCGTCTTCCAAATCATTTCCCTTGATATCACATGTGTAAGAAGTGACGTGCTCGTTGGAATCGGTCGTTCCGTTATATTTGGGAATTTCGGGCAAACGAAATTTTGTGGGGATTGGTTTCGGGACTGCGCTCGAGGGAAACAATTTTTGCACGAATTATTTTTGAATCCAACCCTTTTATCATTGGTCTGATCAACCCTAGTGTTATAAGTTTCTACTTTTTTTTCGTTGGCTTCGACTCGCTTTGTGAGTTCCTCGAGTAATTTAGCAATTTCGGGAGTAGTCCTCGATTCTTGCTCATTTGACTTCGCTATAGCTGGCTCCATTCTGTGGGTGACTTTTGTTCCTTAAGCTTTTAGGATCACATATTTCAAAAGTCTTCTTTTTTTCTATAACTTTGTGCCAAGTCAAACTAAATTATCTAAATTGAAACGGAGGGAGTAATTTCTAGCTAGTAAATCTTTTCTTTTTACTTCAAATGTTGATTTTAAGCAACAAATTTTATAATGAATAATTTATCGCCTAGTAGTTTCAGCTTAATTATTACCTCACATTATACAACTTAGAATCTTTCATGGTTAAGCAAATAAAATGCAATTATTTTAATGAGACTAATATAGAGTCATTTAAGGAGTTTAATTATTTCTATTTTAAGGAAGAACTATAGAGCGAAACTCAAAGCATACATATAACAACTATCTTGAGTTAATGATTATTCTAAATCGAGCCTCAACTCCTAATTTCATATATATTACGAGAGTTAAAAATTCTTAACTAAAAGCTCAAAAAGCTAAGTGGTGCAAAATCAGGTTAATTTACCCTAAAAACGGATAACAATTAAATTTATATGTGGTTTTAAGGATATACGAATTAATTCAATACAAATGATAAATGACGTTAGATTAAACAGATCACGTAATAAATTGTCAAACCAATAAGGAGAGTGATCCCGGACTCAGTAACGTCTTAATGAAATGCCTGCCTTCGATCCCGGGCTCACACTAATGAAGAACTGATGAATAAATGTAAAAACTTTAAAAAATAGAGAAACTAAGAGTATATTGCCTTGATATGCGTGTTACAATGTATCCCTATGAATAATAATCTCCCCCTTTATATAATAGGTGAGTTTTATCCTAAATACAATTCTAAAAAAGGTAAAAATCTTTCATTTTGCCGATCACCGATACGAGCTGAGATTCGCGCCGTGATATCCGGTTAGGCACGGACGTCACGGCCCTTTGTTAGTCGTGCGCATCTACTTGGTAATATTCTCTTCAATCTTCAGATTGTCCCTCGAGGATATCCCCGAGGGCAGGTGCCTTTCCCGATCCCTAATACGTAGGGTTCTTCGTTCTGACTCCGATATAATACGACCATGTTCCTGCTCCGATTGGCTCACCGAGAATATGAGTCATGGAGCGGGCTCAGTTTTACCTGTATACAGATAGTCCCCTCATTTCTCAGAGAGTATACTTGCCGAAAATATGGGAAACGACAGATGACTCCGGTTCCTTCCTTCGTACGTTTTGATGGGAAGGCAAAACGTCCCATCAATCGCGTCGTTCTGACTTTGGACATGTATCATTCTCCGACAGGTTGCCTTCGAATGTGAAGCATCAGATGTTTCTCTATAAAAGCATCCTTCCTTTGTCCTTTTTCTACTTTCCGATCAAACCGCTATCTTCGAGCCATCAACCATTATCAGAATCTTCATCAAATCTTCAAATCTTCATCCTGTTCTTCAATCTTCATAGCAATTTCCAGATTTCTACCAAAATTTCTTCAAATCTTCATACCCTGTTCTTCATCTTCAAAACCCATCTTTCCGAAACTTAATGTTTATTCTCCAAATTTCTAACTTTCTCTCAAATGATAATGGCAAAAATATCGAAAACCGTTCCTCAAGAAGTTTTCTCTTCATCTTCTCAGCTGGCCGCTGGTACATAAGCGGTCGCCCCCGAGATGGTGGCCCTCGAAACGACTTCTCCTGTTGCGGCTGTTAATGCATCGCCCCCTGAGCCTCCTTTGTCGGCGTTTATCCCGGGGACTGCTCAATTGCTGATGACTTCAAGGTCGAGAATCCTTCGCACAAACATGACCGGTGAGAAGTGGTCTCGAGATATACATGTTCCGTGATCGAGGACGTTCTTCCCATAGTCCATAAAGACTGCGATTGGGAAGGTAAGGACGTAGTAGTCCCCAGGCTTAATGACGCCTTTACTACCTATGTGAACGGTTACTTAAGTGTTTACATTTATCCTTTCACGCTGGGACCGGTGGATCCGATCATCCTGGATTTTTGCAAGAGGTACGAAGTGTGCCTCGGGAAAATCCATTCGTCAATGTGGAGGATTATGACCCTCCTTCATTACTTTGTGAACAAGACCAAATCTCGTCGATTCACAATCGACCATCTGCTCCGATTATACAGTCCCCTGATGTTCCGAGGGGGACTGATCAAGCTTACACGCTAGGCCATCAAAGCACCCTTCTCTAGTATCGACGAGGACCGAGACCGAGGCTTGCAGGGATGCTTCGTCCGAGTGAAGACCGAGGATTTGATTCCCTCAGAATACATGCCATTCCCTGAGAAGTGGAATGCGTCTCGTAAGTGTAACTCCATCAAAAATCTTCTTCCTTTATTTCGATCTTCTCATTCGTGTTTGTGACTGTGCAATTGTTGCCTGGGTTTCGAATGCGGTCCCTCGGTTAAAGGAGTGGATCAAGGGCATTTTTACTCAGATGTCCTACTTCGAGCACACATATCACAGACTCTCAAAGGGCCGATGGGAAGCCCGTTCTCATGGTAAGGTCCCTTTCCGAATAGTCATCATCATGTCTCCATCTTATATTATACTAACCCCTTCTCTTTATCATTGTAGGTTTGCCTAAGGCCATCAAACTTAGGCCTTCGGAAGGGGATGCAGATCTGCCCCCGCCCATTGATCCCTCTGTTGCTTCCACAGAGGGAAAGAAGAAAAGAAAAAGAAAACCCTCGGGCTCCCCGAGCTTCGGGGCGAAAAAACTGAAGAAGCGGGTGCTCCGCAAGCCCAGGAGGGGATCCAATTCCCGTGTGCCTACCTATGACTCCCTCCTTCGGCTTAAGGATGAGTCGGAGGATAAATCTGTCTTCGTAACTCACGGGACGACCACCTATCCCGGGGATTGGGATGCATCTGAGGGGGGGACTCGCGAGATCGACCCCTTCCAACTCAGAAAGCTGACGCGGATCCCCGGGGTAAAACTTCCCAGGATGCCGGTTCTGCACCGAAGGAAGTTCCTGACGTGATTGAGATCTAGGGGGTGACCTCTTACACCAAGTCTATGCTCGAAGAAGCATACGCGAGGAAGGAGAAATATAACGAAGGGGCTCATGGCGTTGACGATCCCCTTCGTTCCCTTTTTGACGACATGGACTCGTCCGTCTTGGAAGACTTTTCTGGGCTGGGCGACCTAGAAGTTTCGAGAAAGGATCCGTCATCAGAAGTCGGAGGGCTAAACATGATCCCAAAGTTAGTCAACCAGTTCCTCTCCCCTAGTGCGGACCCCGACCGTAAGAGGTCGATAATCATCAGTGTCCTAGAGGATGCCCAGGTTCTTTATGCTCCCGTGGGAGTAGCGAGCCACCTTCGATGCCCGGTGACCGAAGAAGACCAAGCAAAAATGAATAAGGTGGACGTGCCTTGCTTGTTCAACGAGGCGCAGCAGGTACTGAATTGGGTAAGGCATCATTACGCTTTTTTGACCTTTGACTTAGTCCTTGATATTTCTCATATATTCTTTCTTTTACCCTTTTGCATGCCTCAACACTCCATCACAAAAGCTTTCTTTGATACCTGATTAAGACTATCTATCTTGAGGCTGAGGTCAAGGAGCTTGCCGAGAAAAGAGACATGTATAAGCTTCTCAGCGAGCAACACGAAGGGATCGTCACGAACCTCCAGACTGAGCTAGATGTGGCACAAAAAGAGCATGCCGACTTGGTGAAAAAGGTAAAGGTTTTCTAAGTTAGCTATGAAGACTTATCCTTGGAGACTAACGACCAAACCTCGCAAGTTCATTAGAAGATTGACTAGATCGACCAACTCCGAGCTGAAATGAATGAGTTCCAAGCCATGGCCGGTGTTTGGAAGAGAAAAATGGATCGACTGGTTTTGGGGAGGGAGACCACCGAGGCACAATTGGCATTGGGGAGGTTCAACTCCGAGTGGAAAAAGTGAAAGCCTATGCTCGAGCTTGACAAAATGAGGACCTTCAAGCACAACTGGGTTCGGCCATTGACGAATGGGATGCCCTACGTAATGAGCTTGAAATGGAGAGGTCCAAGTCGGAAGCAACCTTGGCTGATGTTGAAGAGATGGTAGCTCAGTATATGGCTGATGTTGAAGCAGCCGAGGCATGCCTGAAGACTATTGCTGAGTACGTGAGGCGGCTATCCCATAGGGAGACCCTTGAGGAGATCCATACCCGAGGCTTCGACCTGTCAGTCGAGCTTGAGGATGAGAAAAGACTTAAGGTCGAGGCCAAGAAGCTAGTCGAACCAGACGATGAAGAAGGATCTGAAAACTCCGGAGAACCCGAAGATGAAGAAGGCCCCGATGGTTCTGGTGATGAGTCGGGTCCTGGTGAAGATCATGCATAGATGCCTTAGGATTTTTTGTATTTGTTTTTGTATCTTGTACATTTATTTTGTTGAGGCCGTGTTCATTGGCCTTTGTAAAGACATTTCAGGGCCCTTTTGGCAATCTTGAAGTCTATTACTTTTAGCATCCTAATGGAAAAAATTTTAAATGCCTTAGCACAGAATCAAACATAATAATAAGTTAGTTTTCGGAGGTCCGAACAAGTCTCGTCCTCGATACAAGTTTTTCTTGAAACTTATGGGGGCTTAGAGTGACCAGAAGCTTTCCCCAAGATGCTCGTTTAAATGTTTTTAGACCATATCTTTGCCGAGGATGGCCTTTGAACAGGTTTGGAATTTTATTGAAGGCCTTATGTTTTGATTACGGGCTTCGAACGTCTCCGACCATTTTTAGGGTGGCCGTAGCCTTTTAGGTTAGGGCACTGCCTAATAGGTTTTGTGCCTTCGAATTTTGATTACCCGAGCCGTCCGAACTTATCAAGGACGGCAATCCCCGAGTGGGGTTAGCCCTTTGGGCTCGGACAGGGGTGGCCCTTGGGCTCGATAGTTCTCGTGTAGGAATAGCCCTTGGGCTCGATACTTTTAAGAAGCAAAGAGTGTTTGTTAGCAAGGTAAAAACTTTCTTTCATTTCTGTGTGTAACGTAAAAGATTGCATAAAATCTCGTGTTGTGGCCGGGGTGACCTACGCAGGCACGATTCATTTGACCGTTTGGCCCTTACAATGAATCCTAATCACCGAGCCTAGACTGTTTGATGACAGAGTTTCCTTCCTTACTAAAAATCATGACCCGAGGGTAATGGCTCCCAGTATTCGAGGTCGATCATCAAGTGGACTCGGATACTGTTGATGCGACCATTGACTCCGATTTAAAACTGGTCTTTGACTCTAAGTTAGCACGATTTATTGTTGCCTCGTTAAAAACCTTGCCGGAAAACCTATTTGGGAGAAATCCGGTTCAAGCTAAAAAGAGTGCAACGCATGCTTTCAAGCCTAATCAGCTACATTCTCCTTTGGCCGTTGCCTACAAGTGTTAGCCAAATAAAATAAATAAAAGAAAATGAATGGTGTCCTACCTTAACAGTAGTATCGTTTTAAGTGGGTCACATTTTAGTTGTTTGGTAGCTGTGTTCCATTTCCCATTTCGAGTTTGTACGAACCTTTACCGGTAATACCGATGACTCAATACAGACCTTCCTAGTTTGGTCCTAGCTTCCCTTCATTCGGGTTCCGAGTGTTCTGTGTTACTATTCTTAATACCAAGTCCCCGATGTTAAAGTGTTGGAGTATGGCTCTTCGGTTGTAATATATTTCTATTCGCTATTTTTGGGCGGCCAGCCGGACTAGAGTGGCCTCGCACCTCTCATCCAGTAGTTCTAGGCTCATGCTCGTGGCCTCGTTGTTTGACTCTTCGATTGCATATCAGAACCTGAGGCTCAATTCTCCCACCTCGATCGATATTAGTGCTTCAGCACCGTAGACTAACGAAAACGGGGTGACCTCAGTACTGGATTTTGAAGTCGTGCGATATGCCCACAAGACTTCACACATGATTTCCTTCCACTTCCCTTTAGCATCGGTCAATCTTTTCTTAAAGTTTTGAAGGATTGTTTTGTTTGTCGACTCTGCCTACCCGTTCCCACTAGGGTGATAGGGTGTTGACAATATCTTCTTGATCTTATGGTCCTCAAAAAATTTGCTGACCTTGCTTACGATGAACTGCTTCCCGTTATCACATACTATCTCGCCCAGTATACCGAACTAGCATATTTTGTGGTCCCAAATAAAGTCGATGACTTTGTTTTCTCGGAGCTTCTCGAACGCTTGAGCTTCAACCCATTTAGAGAAATAGTCAGTCATAAATAGTATAAATTGAGCCTTACCGGGTGCCCATGGTAGGGGACCGACGATGTCCATTCCCCATTTCATGAACGGCCATGGTGATAGGACCGAGTGTAGAAACTCCCCGGGTTGGTGGGTCAATGGTGCGTACCTCTAATAACCATCATATTTTCGCACGAACTCCTTCGCATCTTTCTCCAAGTCGATCCAGTATTAACCAGCTCTGATTATCTTACGAACCAACGATTCTGTCCCCAAATGGTTCCCACAGGTGCCTTCGCGAACATCCCTCAAAACGTATTCGGTGTCTCCCGATCCCAAACATATGGCGAGTGGGCCATCGAATGTTCTTCTAAACATGGTATTATCTTCGTACAGAGTAAACCTGACCGCCTTCATGCGTAGATCTCTCAATTCTTTGCGATCTGAGGGCAGCTTCTCGGTCTTTAGGTAATCTATATACTTATTTCTCTAGTCCCAGGTTAAACTTGTCGAGTTTATCTCAGCATGGAATTCTTTCACTACCAATTTTATGTGTTGTACGATCATCCCCAAGCTGAATTCATCATCATCAACCGATGACCCCAAGTTAGCTAGAGCATCGGCTTCACTATTTTGATCCCGGGGTACGTGTTGTAAGGCCCACTCCTTGAATCGATATAGCGTCACCTGTAGTTTATCTAAGTATCTTCGCATTCGTTCCTCTTTCATTTCGAATGTTTAATTAACTTGATTTACCACGAGGAGGGAATCACATTTGACTTCGATCACTTCGGCCCCCAGGCTTTCAGCCAATTCGAGACCTGCGATCATGGCCTCATATTCGGCCTCATTGCTAGTCAATTTCACAGTTCTAATAGCTTGCCTAACTATGTTAGCCGTGGGCGGCTTCAACACGATGCCGAGTCCGGACCCCTTTGCATTTGAGGCACCATCGTAAAGAGGGTCCAGATTCCCGAGGAGGTCCCCGAGGTTAACAACAATTCCTTTTCGAATTTGGGTATTAAGGCCGGCATGAAGTCAACCACGAAGTCTACTAAAATTTGAGATTTGATGGCTGTTCGGGGTCGATATTCGATATCGTACCCGCTAATTTTCATGACCTATTTGTCTAATCATTATGAGAGCTTGGATTTGTGCATTATGTTCCTCAATGGGTAAGTAGTTATGACACATATGGGATGGTATTGAAAATATGTCTTTAACTTCCTAGAGGCGCTTAGTAAAGCGAGCGCCAATTTCTCCAGGTAAGGATACTTTGTTTTGGCCTCGCCTAGAGTCTTGCTAACATAATATATAGGAAATTGCGTACCTTCTTCTTTCTGGACTAAGACTCCACTTACTGCTATCTCGGATAGTGCTAAGTATAGGTACAATTGCTCGTCTGCCTTCGGAGTATGAAACAAATGTGGACTCGAAAGGTACCATTTGATGTTCTTCCAAAGCTTGCTGGCATTCCGAGGTCCACGAAAAGTTATTCTTCTTCTTCAGCAATGAGAAGAACCTAGGGCGGCTATACGCTCGGTTAACCTTTGAATGACCTTGATTTCTACAACTTTGATTTTTTCGGGATTGATCTCGATTTCCCGGTTGGACACCATGAATCCAAGGAACTTCTTGGACCCGACCCTAAATGTGCATTTCTCTGGGTTCGGCTTCATATTGTATTTCTTCAGTATGTTGAAGGTTTCCTGCAAATATTCCAAATGGTCCTCTGCTCGCAGGGACTTAACTAATATGTCGTCAATGTAAACCTCCATTGATTTTCCTATTTGTTCTTCGAACATCCGGTTTACTAGGCATTGGTAAGTGGCACCGACATTTTTTAGTCCGAACGACATGACGTTATAACAATAGGTACCGTATTTAGTGATGAAGGAAGTTTTTTCTTGATCGCCCTGGTCCATCCGAATTTGGTTGTACCCGGAATAGGCATCGAGAAAGCTGAGTATCTCATGGCCGGCAGTCGCATCGATCATGCGATCAATGTTATGCAAAGGAAAAGAGTCTTTAGGGAATGCCTTGTTCAAGTCTTTATAGTATACGCACATTCTTAATTTATTTACCTTTTTAGGCACTACTACTACGTTTACCAACCAATCCGGGTACTTAACTTCCCGAATGGTACCTATTTTAAGGAGTTTGGATACTTCATCTTTGATGAATGCATGCTTGACTTCAGACTGAGGCCTCATCTTCTGTTTAACCGAGTTTAACTTCGGGTCCAAGAGGGGGTATTTCTGGCAGGATCCCTGTCATATCAAGGTGGGACCAAGCGAAACAATCTATGTTAGCTATAAGGAATTCAATGGGTTTTTTCCTAAGCTCAAGAGTTTGCCCTGTGCCTAGGTATACCTTCAGATCGAGTAAGTGCTCGATCAATCTGAATTGTTCTAGCTCCTCAACCATTGACTTGGTGGTATCGGAATTGTCAGGGGCTATGAACGACCTAGGGACTCCGTAATCATCATCCTCGCTTGTCTCTTACTTTTCTGGTTCGGTCGGGGCCGGTGTCGATGATTGCTATTTGGTTTCTTCCTTGGTAACCGAACTCAGATTCTTTAATGTCGAGAGTACATATATTAGGGTCACCTCATTGACTGTGGAAATTTCTTTTATGACCGGCTGTTATCCGTAAACAGTCTTGATCCCTCCAAGTGTGGGGAATTTCAACGCCTGATGTAGTGTTGAGGGTACTTCCCTCATGTTGTGAATCCACGGCCTTCCAAATAAAGCATTGTATCTCATATCTCCTTCGATCACATAGAACTTTATTTCCTGAACGGTTTCGGTGGTGTTTACCGGCAAGGTTATCTCCCCTTTAGTAGTCTTGCATGCCATGTTAAATCCGTTTAAAACTCGGACTACATGCACTATTTGGTCTTGTAGACCCAGTTGTTCCACAATCCTCAATCTGATGATATTGGCCGAGCTACCTGGATCAATTAACATACGCTTAACTCGAGATTTATTTATGAGTACATATATTACCAGTGCATCATTATGTGGTTGCACGATGCCTTCAGCGTCCTCGTCGTTGAAAGATACGGTTCCCTCCGGTACATAATCTCGAGTCCGTTTTCCCATTCTAATGGACACCTTAGTGCACTTTAACATTGGCCCTTGGGGGACATCAACTCCACCAATGATCATGTTAATGACATGCTGAGATTCCTCTTGCTTGATCTGCTTGTTGGAGTTCCTATTCCTGAAGTGATTTTTGGCTCGATCACTCAGAAATTCTCGGAGATATCCGTTATTAAATAACCGGGCTACTTCTTCTGTCAGTTGTCGGCAGTCTTTGGTTATGTGACTGTGAGTGCTATGATACTTACACATTAAGTTGGGGTCCTTTTGGGCAGGATCAGATTGCAATGGTCGAGGCCACTTAGTATCTTTGATGCATCCGATGGCTGATACGATACCGACAGCGTCGACGCTGAAGTTGTACTCCGATAACTTTGGGGCCTCCTTAGACCCGATGGTTTTGTCGAAACCGTTTTTACTCATGAGTCCCCGGTTATTATGACCTTGATCGCTCTTTCTTTCACTCCTTGTAGGGTTGCGGCCGATCCCATTAACCCTTCGATCTCCATTGTATGGATGATACCGATCTCTATTCGGTCTTGGTTCATGATTGATGGCTCTTTTGGATCTGTCACTAGTTCTGACGGGATAAACGGATCTGGAAGAGGCCCCGAGCTGATCGTCTTCGACCCTAATTTTTGATTGGTACCTGTTATGGACGTCGACCCAAGTTACCGCCGGGTGTTCTATCAAATTTTGTTTCAACTGCTGCGAAGCCAATGAGCTTTGGGGATTGAGTCCTTAGGTGAATGCCTGAACGGCCCAATCGTCTGTGACCGGAGGCAGATCCATCTGTTCCATTTGAAACCTCGACACAAATTCCCTGAGCATCTCGTTATCTCTTTGCTTTACTTTGAAAAGGTCTAACTTCCTGGTCTCAACCTTGATGGTCCCGGTGTGCACTTTTATAGAGGCATCTGTAAGCATAACAAACGAGTCAATAGAATTATGGGGTATGTTGTGATACCATATCATAGCTCCTTTTGAAAAGGTCTCTCTGAACGTTTTCAGCAGAACGGATTCAATTTCTTCACCTTCCAAGTCATTCCCATTGATGGCATATGTGTAGGAGGTCACATGTTCATTTGGATCAGTTGTTCCATTACACTTCGGAATTTCGGGCATACAGAACTTCTTTGGGATCGACTTCGGAGCTACGCTTGAAGAGAAAGGCTTTTGGATAAATTTCTTGGAATCAAGGCCCTTCAGTATCGGTGGTACTCCTGGTATTTGATCGACCTTGGAGTTATAGGTCTCCACTTTTTTGTCGTTGACTTCAATATTTTTTTCTCCTAATTTTACCCGTTTTGTCAGTTCCTCAAGCATCTTTGTTATCTCGGGGTTGGTCCCGGGTTCTGCTTCACCCGACCTTTCTGTGGCCGGTTCATTTCTGCGAGCATTTTCCCAGGATGGTTCAGGCTCAACTCTGCTGGGGGCGCGGCTTTGATTCTGCAACTGGGCTATTTCTGCGAGTGCATGTTGAGCCTGTAACATTTCGAAAACCACCCGCAAGTTGATCCCATCACCTTCGCCGTCGTGTGTACTCCGGGATATCGACCGGGCTCCCCCACAAATGCTGTTTTCGGGGTTAGTAGGCAAGTTTGCTTCGATAGCCACGTGTGAGTTAGCATCGATTAGATCCGCAACTGGAACTCCGTTAAGGTCAATAGAGGGCACCTCATTGCTGGGCACCACGTTGTTGTTCCATGGTGGCCGGACTCAGCATCAACATTCAAATGGGCAAATTGAGAGTTTGATATTTTTAATTTGACCTGAAATTAAAAGCTCAAAGAACAAGGGTAAAATAGAGTGCGTTATGAAAATTTGTATCAATTTGCCACTATTATCCTTAGCCTCATAGTGGGCGCCAAACTATTTACCCTAAAAAATGGATAATAATTAAATTTATATGTGGTTTAAAGGATATGCGAATTAATTCAATAAAAATTATAAATGGCGTTAGATTAAACAGATAAAGGACGTAACAAATTATCAAATCAACAAGGAGAGTGATCTCGGACTCAGTAACGTCTTAATCAAATGCCTGCCTTTGATCCCGGGCTCACACTAGTGAAGAACTGATGAATAAAAGTAAGATCTTTGAATAACAGAGAAAATAAGAGTATATTGCCTTGATATGCGTGTTACAATGTGTCCCTATGAATAATAATCTTTTTCCTTTATATAGTATGAGAGTTTTACCCTAAGTACAATTCTAAAAAAGGTAAAAAATTTCCGTTTCGCCGATCACCGATACGAGCCGAGATTCGCGCCGAGATATCCGATTAGGCACGAATAACACATCCCTTTGTTAGTTGTGCGCAACTACTTGGTAATATTCTCCGAAGTCTTCAATCTTCAGATCGGCCCTCAAGGATATGGCTCTGATATCCCCGAGGGCAGGAGCCTTGCCCGAGCCTTAATACGAGGGGTTTTTCGTCCTGACTCCGATACAATACAATCATGTTCCTGCTCCGATTGGCTCACCGGGAAGACGAGTTATGCAGCGGACTCGATTTTACCCGTATACACCTTTACAAGGAGGAAGAATGCAAAGCAATTCTTAAAAAAATAATTGCAAGAAAAATCATTTCAGACGATTAACCTTAATCATGCTCGATGATGAACTCAACTCATCTCAATTACTTGATTCATAAGGTACGATATTGAAGTTAGGATTCTTCTCTATCTCTCAAATGACTAAGCGCATGATCAACCAGAGAAGAAAGTATTCATTAGGTATATATATATATAAAGGAACGTTCTTGTAGGGGGTGGAGGTTTTCTCTTTTTCATTTCATTCTTTTAAAAATTAATACGACTGCAATAATCAAGAAACTATTGAAATCTGAACGTGTGACTTGTACTACTGCCATGAATTTGTAGTTTCATGGTCAATTACTAAAATGCACATTGAGGATAACACAACCATAATTTATTATATGGGAGAGAGTTGCAGTATGAATTAAAAAAAATAAAATTATTAGAAATTGAAATACAAAAACTCATTTGATTTATAAACAAATCCCGCACCGGTTAATTGCAAAGGAAATCCCGGTAGTGCTGGAGATGGTGGAATTCTAAGGGATCACCTCGGTCAATTGATCATGGCCATCACTGTTTATCTAGGTGTGACCACCAATAATTATGCGGAGGCACATGCTATTAAAATTAGATTGAGATAGTGTATTGGTCATGGCTTCAATAGGCTAACAATTGAATCTGACTCTCTACTTGTGATACAAAAAAAAGAAAGAATTGCACCTCCTGGTAGATCAAGGGTGGATATCCAAGCTATGCTAACTGATGGTTCATTCCAATTTAATCGCATCTTCAGGGAAGGAAATATTCCAGCAGACCTTTTAGCCAATCGATCTTGCTGAACATGACAAGAAAATTGCTTTCTTCATTGAGGCTATAAGCTTACCAAGGAAGACTACAGCCACAATATAGAATGGTGAGAGGAGTCGTCCTAATTTTAAAATTAGGGTGAGGAAAAACACCTTCATATTCGACCCGTTTTGGTGGTACTAAAATTTTAAATTATATTTCTTATCTCATAACCCAATATGATTTATCGATATTCCACTAATGTAATATTGGTAAATTTACTAGTATCCGATATTTACATCAAATCATTTTTGCCTCTAATGTTTCCGGTGCAATAAGCACTAGGTATTCAACCTGCATGTTTGTAATTTGTTAAATTTTCCTTCCCGCTAAATTTTATGTGTTACTTTTTATTTTTGCGCACACCTAAAAAGATACTAATTAAAAGGAGAATATGACTAAATTAACATTATTTTCGTTCATTTCAAAGTAACACTACAAATTGATTTTATCACATTAATCTCTCTCCATATTTATTCTCTTATTTTCTAAAATGGAATATACTTTCCTATTTACTTGTCATTTTCGTTAAAATTCGTTGTTCCAAGATACTTGAAATTTTAGAATATCGAAAAAGAATTGATTAATTTATTCAATTTACCCTTATTACTCTAATAAATGTTCTAGAAAGAACTAAAATGATTGAAAGGTCAATTTAGTCAAAACAACTCATATTATTGACAAGTAATGCTAAATTGACAAGTAAATAGGACCAAAGTGAGTAATAAAAATTACTCTATCTGCTTATCTTAGCATTTTCGTTTAATCTTCAATAAAATATGCTTTTATAGGATTGTCATATCATGTTGAAAACCACGACACTATAATTAACTTATTAGTATGTAAAAGGTCCAATTTTTATTTCTTAAACCAGACTAGTGCAATTGATTATAGATTTTGGAAGTGGTCCAGTAATGAGTAAAAATTCCTCCATTCATGCAAAATCCTTCTGGAATTTTTCTTGTGAGACTATTATCCCAAGCGACTAAGTCCGAAACACTTGGTAGATTCGAAATCTGCTGAGGGATTGAACCATTTAAGTTATTGAAACTGAGATTAATTATCTTCGTTCAGAGTCCTAGCTGAGATGGTATATATGATGCATGTGAGATGATTATTAGGCAATACTAGTTTTTCAAGCTGAGTTTTTCGTGCAGAACTCAAAAGGTACATCCCCTGTAAAGGCATTTGTGCTGAAATCCAGTACTTGAAGTTGATCAAAATTTGCCAATAGTTATCGAGGGACACTGGAACAGGACCAGTAACTCTATTAAATGGTACATGTAAATATATAATATTTTGTATATGGCTTACTACAGAAGCAATAAAATCACCAGAAAGTTCATTTACACCAAGGTTCAGGCTGAAAAGTGAAGAGCATGAAACAAAGGCTGAAGGAAGCCCACCATTTAATCGATTAGTTGAAAGATCAAGCTCCTCCCGTTTGGGTTCGCAATGAAGGGTCCATCCCATATCTAATATGACCATTAATTTGGCTTCTTAACAAATTTGTCGACTAAGTTTTCATGACATTTGCCATGACATCATATCCACTATAACAAATTTGTGGACCAAGTTTTCATGACATTTGCCATGACATCATATCCACTATAACAAATTTGTGGACCAAGTTTTTATGACATTTGACATGATATCATATCCACTTTTAGGCCAAGGATATTTTGCTATAAATAGAGAAGCTTTTCCTCATTTGAAAACACACCAAAATAAGAGAGACGCAATAGAAGTTAGAGAGAGTAATCCACAGATTGTAGTTTGTGAGATAAATAGTGAGTGTGAGTAATATTGTAGTGAGATGTTTAAATAAAGAGTGTTATTTATTTTAAAATTGTAGCAGTCTCTTGACACTACTAAGTTGTAATATTAGTGGTAATATTGCTCCGCTCGGGTATTATATGTTACCTCGTTAAAAGAGTTGGTGTCGTTGTTACTCTCTTGTGTTATTATTATTTGCCGTGGATATTATTTCTGGACGGGATTATTATTTTTTTCCCTACAACGTGGTATCAGAGCGATGTCAAATAATGCTACGCTGTCTTTTCGGTACCTCCGTCTCACAAAAGATAATTATGAAAAATGGTGTCTACGTATGAAAGCCATTCTTGGCTCCCAGGATGTGTGAGAAATCGTAGATAGAGGGTATACAAAACCCGATAATGAGGAAACTATGCCTCAAAATGAAAAAGATGTCTTGGCAAAGACAAGGAAGAAAGATCAACAAACCCTCATGCTCCCCACCAATGTTTGGATGATGCCATGTTTGAGAAAGTGACAGATGTTACCACCTCAAAGGAAGCTTGGGAGATTTTACAAAATTCTCTTCAAGGAGTTGACAAGGTGAGGAAGGTAAAACTTCAAACTCTAAGGGCTGACTTTGAAGTTTTAAAAATAAAATAATTCGAATGCATTTCAGATTATTGTTCAAAAGTGAAGGATGTTGTAAATCAATTAAGAAGATACGGGGAGGACATACAAGATATCCGTGTGATAGAAAAGATCCTTCGAACTTTAACACCTAAATTTGATTTTATGGTGTGTGCTATTGAGGAGTCGAAAGATTTAGACTCTATGCTGGTAGAGCAATTGGAGGGTTCTTTACAGGCCCACGAAAAAAATATCAAAAGAAGACAAGAAGTGCCACTGGAGCAACTTATTAAAACTCAGGCATCCTTTAAGGATTATGGAGGTGAAAAGAGCTATCGAGAAAACGGACGAGGCCGAGGCCGTGGCGGTTATGGAAGAGAAAGAAGTAATGGTAACAACTTCAACAATGAAGTTAAAATCCACCAAACATTCAGAGGTCATGGTCGTGGAAAAAGAAGAGGGAGAAGACGTGGCTACTACCAAGAAAATAATAGACAAAGGTATAATAAATCAAAAATTGAGTGTTATAATTCTCATAAATTTGGCCATTACTCTTGGGAATGTCGTGGCAATGTTGAAGAAAAATCTAACTTTGTTGACGGCAAGAAAGAAGAATATGAGTCAACATTGTTGATGACACTCAAGGAAAAAGACATGGATGATTCCAGCTTGTGGTATTTGGACAATGGAGCAAGCAATGATATGTGTGGATGCAAAGAGAAGTTTGTGGAGTTCAATAACGGTGAGAGGTGATGTGTCTTTTGGAGATACCTCAAAGATTCAAATCGAAGGGATATGTACGATTCTAATCTCTTGTAAAGATGGTAGTCACAAGCTAATTCAAGATGTTTATTATGTGCCAAAATTAAAAAGTAATATTTTGAGTTTGGGACAACTTCTTGAAAAGGAATATGACATCCACATGTAAAATATGCATCTTTGGCTTATAGATTCAGGTAGAATTCTAATTGCTAAAGTGCATATGGCAAAGAATAGATTATTTCTCTGAATCTTAAAACAATTGATGCAAAGTGTTTGAAGGCTAATGTGCGAGATGAATTATGGTGTTGGCACATACGATTTTGACACTTGAATTTTGAAGCACTCAAATCAATGGAAGAAAAGAACATGGTACATGGGATACCATCAATCAACCATCCCAATCAATTGTGCGGAACTTATCTTCTTGGAAAACATGCAAGGAGGAGTTTTCCAAAGGTGGCCATGTCAAGATCAACTAAACCGCTTTAGCTTGTTCACACTGATATGTGTGGACCAATTAATTCACCTTCTTTTGGTAAAAGTAAATACTTTCTACTTTTCATTGATAACTTTAGTAGAAAGACTTGGGTTTATTTCTTGAACCAAAAATCTGAAGCTTTTGCTGCCTTTAAAAATTCAAAATACTTGTGAAAAAAGAAAGTGGCTATGAAATAAAAGCTTTAAGGTCAAATAGAGGAGGCGAATTCAGTTCAAAAGAATTTAATGACTTCTGTCAGTCTCATGAAATTCATCGTCCTCTAATGGTACCTTATTCACCCCAACAAAATGGAGTTGCAGAGAGAAATAATCGAACGATTCTTAATATGGCTAGATGTATGTTAAAAGCTAAAAGTATGCCCAAGGAATTTTGGGCAGTAGCTGTATCTTGTGCAGTTTATTTGAACAATAGGTCTCCAACAAGGAATGTTAGAGATCGAACCCCTCAAGAAGCATGGAGTGGAAGAAAGCCAAGTGTCAAGCACTTGAGAATATTTGGGAGCATAGCGTATGCTCATGTGCCACATTAAGGGAGAGCGAAGCTTGATGATCGAAGTGTCAAGCATATATTTGTTGGCTATGATACGAGTTCAAAAGGCTACAAGTTGTACAACCCAAGTAGCGGCAAAATGATAGTGAGTCGTGATGTTGAATTTGATGAAGAATTGGCATGGAATTGGGAAGCTCAGGAAGAAACTTTATATGATTTCTTCCATACTTTGGCGATGAAGAAGAACCAGAGACCGTGGAACTTGTGCAGGATACAACTCTACCTCCTTTTCCAACCAATGTTGCATCTCCTTCTTCTCAACAAAGTTCAAATGAGCAACCACAAAGGACAAGGAGTATTCAAGAGCTCTATGATGACACGAAAGAAGTTACTAATTTTGATTTTTTATATTGTCTCTTTGGTGATAGTGAACCAATGAACTTTGATGAAGCTGTTATAGACAAAAGGTGAAGACAAGCCATGGAGGAGGAGATTGAGTCAATAGAGAAGAAGAACACATGAGAGTTAACAACTCTTCCCAAGGGTTATTGCGCAATTGGAGTAAAATTAGTATACAAGAAAAAGAAGAATGCTAATGGAGATGTGGAGAGATACAAGGCACGACTTGTGGCTAAAGGCTACAAGCAAAGGCAAGGCATTTACTATGGTGAATTCGCACCTGTTGCCCACAAGGAGACGATTCGTTTGCTGATCTCTTTGGTGGCGCAAATGAAGTGGAAGATCCATCAATTAGACGTCAAGTTAGCCTTCTTGAATGGCTATCTTGAAGAAGAAATCTATGTTGAACAATTGATATTCGTGGTCAAAAGCCATGAAGATAAAGTGTTGCGGTTGAAGAAAGCTTTATATGGATTAAAGCAAGCCCCACGAGCATGGAATAGTTGCATCGACATGTATTTTCAAGACAATGGATTTACTTGTTGTCTCTATGAATATGATCTTTACCTTAAAGTTCATACTAATGGAGATATATTACTTGCTTGTCTTTATGTTGATGATCTTATTTTTACGGGTAATAACCCAAGTTTGTTTGAAGCTTTTAAGAAAGATATGTCCCGTGAGTTTGAGATGACAGATGTAGGGCTCATGTCATACTACCTGGGCCTAGAAATGAAGCATATGGAGGATGGAATTTTTATCTCTCAAGAAAGCTATACAAAAGAGATATTGAAGAAGTTCAACATGCTCGATTGCAATCCCGTGAACACACCGATAGAAAGTGGGACAAAATTATCCAAGTTTGATGAAGGAGCAAAAGTGGATCCCACATTTTTCAAAAGTCTTGTGGGAAATTTGAGGTACTTGACTTGTACCAGGCCAGATATACTCTTTGCAGTTGGAGTAGTAAGCTGCTTCATGGAAGCTCCTACCTCCACTCATTTGAAAGTCACTAGAAGAATTCTTCGTTACCTAAAAAGTACGATTGACTTTGGGTTATTTTATTCTTATTCTAGTGATTTCAAGATTATGGAATTTTGTGATAGTGATTATGCGGGAGATATTGATGATAGAAAAAGCACAACTGGTTTTGTGTTTTCTTGGGTGATTCTGTTATTTCTTGGAGTTCAAAGAAACAATCCATTGTTACTCTCTCGACTTGTGAAGCTGAATATATAACAGCAACATCTTGTATATGTCATGCTATTTGGCTGAGAAGATTATTGAAGGAGCTCAATTTGCCACAAATTGAAACTACAGAGATTTGTATTGACAATACATCCGCACATGCACTTGCCAAGAATTCGGTGTATCATGATCGAAGCAAGCATATAGATACAAAGTATCACTTCATCAGAGAATACATTGCCAAGAAGGAGGTAGAACTCAAATATTTGAAGTCTCATGATCAAGTTGCGGACATTTTTACAAAACCTCTCAAGCTTGAAGATTTTTAGAGATTGAAATCAAGACTTGGAATGAAGAAGAAAAATCAAAATTAAGGGGGAGATTTGAAGTGTCCATCCCATGTGTAATATGGCCATTAATTTGGCTTCTTAACAAATTTGTGGATTAAGTTTTTATGACATTTGCCATGAAATCATATCCACTATAACAAATTTGTAGACCAAGGTTTTATGACATTTTCCATGACATCATATCCACTATTAAGCCAAGGATTTCTTGCTATAAATAGAGGAGCTTCTCCTCATTTGAAAATACACCAAAATAAGAGAGCAGTAATAGAAGTTAGAGAGAGTAATCCATAGATTATAGTTTGTGAGATAAATACTGAGTGTGGGTAATATTGTAGTGAGGTGTTTAAATAAAGAGTGTTATTTTTTTCAAAATTATAGTGGTCTCTTGACACTACTAAGTTGTAATATTAGTGATAATATTGCTCTGCTCGGGTATTGTATTTTATCTCGTTAAAAGAGTTGGTATCGTTGTTACTCTCCTGTGTTATAATTATTTATCGTGGATATTATTTCTGGGTGGGATTATTATTTTTTCCCAACACACAATTCAGGTCACTTTCCTGGCTTCTATTTTTTTTATTATAAAAAACTGTGTTGCTTCTTATCAGTTTATTTTGCTTCAACATCATGTTACTGTGAGGCTTTATGTCGCAGTGAATGATTCCCATGCCGTGAATGCGACTGGGCCTTAAAACGATATTTTTGGTGTATTTTTTAGCTTCAACCTCAGGCATTACTTTCCATGAATAATTCAAATGATCAACCAAATTTCCACCGGAAGCATATTCTAACAATAAGTTATAGAGGAGCACACCTTTTTCTAGGGTGACTTTAATACTAAAAGAGCGAATACTGTGAGGAGAGTCTTCAAACATGTGAAGAAATTCCCTCTTTACTTGGAGCGATTAAGAACGGCTCAACATACAAGACTTTACCGCAATCAGTGATGGAATTAGACTATGATCAACAGTACCAACGTTATCAGTATTATCAGTTGAAGCTAAGGAAACAAAGACAAATCCTCCTTTCCCCAAAGTCCTGCCTCTCTTCTTCATAACTTCTACTTCTTCTTCGTCGGCCATTACAGAACTAGAAGTAGAACTAAAACTAGGTCGTTGTTCTACAGTTTATTTATTAGAATAATTTGCGATTTTCTCTTGTGCTGCTGCTCAGTGTAGATGTTGATGCATTATATTTTAGTCATATAATAAAACCTTTATTTCCTAATTTCTGTTTACCTTATCCATTCCCTACCACTTAACTTCCATTTCAAATTCATTTTGTCTCCTTTCCTATTCCTAATTGGATTACGTAAATTATTCTACAAGTAACAATTTATTAATACGCAGTAAGTTTTCTCAAAAAGATGAATCCTCACACCCCCAAAAAAGAAAAGAAATTTTAAAAAGATGAAACACTTTCAACTATTTTTTTAGTATGATAGAATTGTTTCCTTTTTAGATTTGTCTACATAATTGATCCGTTCTCAATTTTATCACTTATATACACCTTAATTATTTTCATTGTTTAAACTATAAAAATAACATAGAAATGGAATTTAGCCTCTCTTATATTCCACTAGTAATTTAGGATGGTGAAATTGTTGTTCAATTGGAAGAGGAGGATATTGCAGCTGAAACAGAGAAATGTAATTTCGCCTTAATTTCGTATGTGGTTGGCAATACCCCTTCAATTGGAACTATGGAGCGGCTCATAGCCAGCTGTCAGTGGAACTTTGTGACAAAACCTAAAGTACTCCTTCACAATGATGGATACGTTGTTATTCGTTTTGCTAGTACGAATGACAAATATGCAGTCTTATTCTCTAGGCCTTACACATTGTACAATCAACCTATCAAACAAAGAGCATGGTCTATAAATTTTGATTTCAATGAGGAAGTACTAAGGACCATTCCCATGTGGGTAAAACTCCCAAACTTTCCTTTGAACTGTTGGAGTGAAAGAGCCCTAAGCAAAATTGGGAGTGGATTAGGGAAGCCAATACATGCTAATGAGTGTACCTCTAAAGCTGAGAGGATATCCTATGCAACGATCTTGATTGAGATGGATGTAAGTAGGCCTCTTCCTGGCACTATCAAAGTATGTGATCCTATAGGGAAGATTATTGATCAGCCATTAGCGTATGACTCGAAGCCACAGTGTTGTCCTGTATGCTGTCAGATTGGTAATAATTGTAAGTTGAATAAACCTTTGCAACCAAATGGACAGAAAATACATCCCAAACAAGATAACCTGAAGTAGAAATGGAAGATCTCTCGTATTCTGGATCCCACAGTTGATACTCATATAGATGCACATGGCAGGTTCATTGATAATCTTGTTCAGTCACCAAAAGAAATAGCAAAATAATAGATAACAACTGGAGAATGGGAGAGGGCTAGTGGAAAATCTATAGTGAAAGCAAGCAAAACTAAACAACTAGACCACATGGTAGCTGTAGCAAATTGCTTCACACTATTGCATGAGACCACACACTTACCAATCCAGAGCAACGCTAGTATGCAGGAGAAGGGGCAGAGTAGTGGTTCTATGGAGAATGAGCAGAACACTCATAAAACCAATAGACGAATTTTATAGCCTGGAATGTTAGAGGAATAAATCTTTACGAATTTTATAGCCCGGAATGTTAGAGGAATAAATAAGATTTATAAGCATAAAGAGCTTAAAACCTTTTGTAAAGAGAATAAAGTAGTTTTGATAGTAGTTATAGAAAATAGATTGAGAATAAAATACTCCAAAAACTATATAAAAAATAGTAGCAGGATGGGAATGGATTGGAACCTATAATACTGATCCACGAGGTAGACTGTGGGTGCTGTGGGATCCAAGGTCTGTGGAATTCACTATTGCAGGAATACACACACTGGTCATTCATGGTCATGTCAAGATGTTGGAGCTCAACACATGATTTCAGCTTAGTGTATTTTGTGGACTGCATACCATTAATGATAGGAAGGAATTGTGGCAAGAGCTACAGATTATTACTGCTCAAATGTCAGGGCCTGGGGTGATGATGTGATACTTTAATTCAATCCTCTCTATAGATGACAGACTATATGGCAACCCTATCCAAGAGGTTGAGGTGGCTGGCTTCAAGGAATTCCTACAGCAATCTGATATGATGGAATCGGAATTAGCGGGAAAGTTTTACACTTGGACAAATCACCAAATACATAGTAAGATTGACAGAATATTGTTGAATGCAGACTGGGTTTGTAAGTGGCCCAACTTGGAAGGTATCATTATGGATCCTCATTTCTCCGATCATTGCCCATTGAGGATCAATTTTGAGACTGTAATGGAAACATGAACCAAGCCTTTCAAGTTCTTCAATTACCGAGCTGGTCATTATGAATTCAAGCAGGCTATGGAAACTTGTTGGAAAAAGCCTAGCAACCTGCACTCTATGCAAATGGTCTGGCTGAAATTCAAACAGTTGAAGGTTGTAATGAAAAGGCTAGCAAAGAGGGAGCCTGGCAAGGTAGAAGATACAATAGCACAGATAAAGGCAAAGCTGAAAGATATACAAATATAAATGAGAGATCCTGCCAGGAGTATGGAACTGGTGCAAGATGAAGCAACAACAAAAGAAGAGCTTGAGAAATGGTTGATGGTAGAGGAAAATATAGCCAAGAAAAACTTTAGAGTGTAGTGGATGAAACTAGGAGACACTAACACAACCTATTTCAATGCATGCCTAAAGAACAAGCAATCACAAAACTAAATCAGGAACTTGAAGGACTCTACAGGACAGCTGCTGCAAAATGCTGGTGATATACAGGAAGAAATACTTAGGTTCTATAAGGGATTGCTTGGTCAAGCTGCCCATCAACTCCTAGTGGTGCATCAAGACATAATGCAAAATGGCAAGGTGGTAACAAGGGATCAACAACTAAATCTTATCAGGCCAATCACTAAAGAAGAATTGACTGAGGTTGTAAAGGGTATTGGTGATCAGAAAGCTCTAGGGTGTGATGACTTCAATGTATTCTTCTACAAGAGGACATGACTAGTCATAAGTGAGGAGGTAAAAAAAACTGAGATAGAATTCTTCAATTCAAGAAGTATGTACAGACCGCACAACAATCACATTAATCCCTAAGGTTATACTACGATATAACATAAAGGAATACATACCAATTTCCTATTGTACTGTGCTATACAAGATTATTTCCAAAGTGCTAACAACCAGAATGCAAGGGATAATGAACCATCTGATTAATAGCTGCCAAATTGCCTTTGTTCCTGGAAGGTTAATTGGGGATAACATCATCATGGACCATGAACTAGTTAAAGACTATGGGAGGAAGAACATCTCACCTAGATGCATGCTCAAAATTGACATGCAGAAAGCCTATGATTCCCTAGAATGGCCATACTTGCAGCAAATTTTGAGGATGATTGGATTCCCAGAAACATTTGTTGCTTGGATAATGGAGTGCATCACTTAGGTGTGCCCCTAAATACCAAAAGACTGTCGATTCTGCAATGTGAACCCCTTATTGATAAGATGCTGGGAAAAATAACCTCGTGGACAACTAAATTCCTCTCAAATGTTGGCAGAACACAGATGATCAAGAGTGGATATATACCATTCAAACTTTCTGGGCTCAGGTTTTCATCCTTCCAAAAAAGCTTATCCAGTTTATAGAGACAATTTTCAGAAGGTTCCTATGGACATGCACTGCTCAATTCACAAGACAGTCCTTTATTGTATTTGATAAAATATGTGCTCCTAAGGCAGATGGTGGTCTTAATCAGTTGCATATTAATTGTTGGAACCAAGCAACTATAGGGAAGCTATTGTGGCATGTATGCAAGAGAAAGGAGAAGTTCTGGGTCATTTGGGTCCCCACACACTATATAAAAGGGAGACCAGATTGGAGTATTAATCCTAAGAATGCATCATGGGTGGTACAACAGATTTTCGAGGTGAGACACTACCTAGAAGAGGCATGTTACACCCACAATGATATCCCACAACTGAACAACTACTCAGTTAAATAGGTGTATCACAGGTTACTAGGGGAATTCCCAAAGGTGTCGTGGAGGAAGATTATATGCAATAATCAAGGATCTCCTAAGTGGATTTTCATTCTGAGGCTAGATATGTATGGAAGGTTGGACACTAAAGACATATTTTTTCAATGGGGAATACCACTGATCTACTATGCCCTTTTTGTAATAAAGAACATGAAACCACTCAACATCTCTTATTTGGATGTGAGAGAACTGATGGCATTTGGAAGAAGATACTGTTGTGGCAGAACATCAACAAAACCATCATGTTGTGGAACGATGAAGTCCAGTGGGCTATCAATATGTACAAACGGAGAAGTGCAGGTGCTAGTGTTTATCGTATGTGGCAAGAGAGGAATAATAGAATATTCCAAAAGCAAATAAGGCCAACAAAGATTATTATTCGACTGATAGTGCAGGAGGTCTACTTTGGAGCAAGTTTGTCAACTAAATTAGGAGCTTACATAAGGAAGTTGAACTACTATTGTAACAAATCAGCCGATCATTTTGAATGTTGTAGCCCCGTTTCCCTAATTACTACTCCTTTTGTTCTTTACAGTTGTTATATGACTTACCGGGTTAGTTGGTTTGGGTCCGGAGAGATTTCAGAGTGAATTGAGATACTTAGTCTCATAATGTAAAGATTAAGTTGGAAAAGTTGACCGGATATTGACTTATGTGCAAACAACCCCAGATTTGAATTTTGATGGTTCCGTTAGCTCCGTTGGAAAATTTTGGACTTAGGAGCGTGTCCGGATTGTGAATTAGAGGTCTGTAGTTGAATTAATCTTGAAATGGCGAAAGTTGAATTTTGGGAAGTTTGACTGGGAGTGGACTTTTTGATATCGGGGTCAAATTCCAATTTTCGGAAGTTAAAGTAGGTCCGTGGTGTCAATTGTGACTTGTGTATAAAATTTGAGGTCAATCGGACGTGATTTGATAGGTTTCGGCGTAGGGTGTTGAGTTTGGAAGTTTCAAGTTCATTAGGCTTGAATCTATATGCGATTTGTAATTTGATGTTGTTTGAGGTGATTTGATGGTTCGATTAGGTTCGTATGATGTTTTAAGACTTGTTGGTATATTTGGTTGAGGTCCCAGGGGCCTCGGGTTGATTTCGGGTGGTTAACGGACCAAGGTTTGAAGTTAAAGAATTGCTGAAGATTTGCAACTGCTGGTATAATCGCACCTGCGGATTGGGTACCGCAGATGCAAGCTCGCAGAAATGAGGAACGGGCCGTAGAAGCGGTCAAGAAGGAAGCTAGCATAGGTCGCATGTGCGGGGTCCTTTCTGCACCTGCGTGTCCGCAGATGCTGGTGTTGGATCGCAGAAGCGCATGGGCGCTTGGTGAGGCATCTTCCCAGAGCGGACGACCCTTCGCAGAAGCGTGTCTGTAGAAGCGGACTGGGCACCGCAGAAGCGTGAAAGGCCGCAGATGCGGTCAAGTGAACCGCAGAAGCAGTTTTGCTGGGCAGAATTAAAAATATAAGGGTTCACGATTTCTTTCATTTCCAAACATTCTGAGCTCGGACTAAGGCGATTTTTGAGGGGGTTTTTGAGGGAATTCTTGAGATAAGTCCCTTGTGCTTTTTTTGATCAATAATCTTGTATCCCTATTGATTTTACCACCTAATTTGGGTGTTTTTGAGGTGTAATTTTGGAGTTTGAGGCTAGGGATTTGGAGAGTTGATTTTGGGTATTTGGGTGACGATTGGGTGTTAGATTTTGATAAAAATTGTATGGTTGGACTCGTGGTTGGACGGGCTTTCGGATTTTGTGAGTTTTGTTGGATTCTAAGATGTGGACCCGGGGGATGGGGGAGGGGGAGGGGAGGGGGCAGTTTTAAACCAACTTCGGATTTTGAATTATAACTTAGTAATTTCTTGTAGAATTGATTCTTTTAGCCCGTATTGATTGTATTGTACTGTTTGTGGCTAGCTTTGGGTCATTTAGAGGATGATTTGCGAGGCAAAGACATATTGGAGTAAGGATTTGCTCGGATTAAGGTAAGTAAAACTTGTTTCTGAGGGTTCGAAACCCCGAATTATATGTTATGTGATTGGTACTGAGGTGACACATATGCCAAGTGACGGGACCCATAGTGGTCATTTCTTGTTGTTGTCTTACTGATTTCATTGATATTTCGTACTCAGTCATATTCATTCATTTTGATATCATATCTCAGTCTCTGTTCTTATTTATTGATACATCATATCATTGTTTTAGGGCTAGTTTCATGACACTGTGAGCCCGTAAGAGAGAGACTGGAGAGATTGATGACTGAGCGAGGCCGAGGGCCTGACTACGAGTGACATTTATGGGATCGGGCTGCACGCCGCAGCGGTTCGGTTGGTTATACTGAGGGATGGATCTTCTCTGGACATGGATCTTGTCTGACGCATTATATACCTGGATATGGATCTTCTCCACAGGCTAGATTTGTCCCTACTCAGTACTGGGTGACCGATGGTCAGTGATGTATATATTTCGGGATAGATCTTCCATGGGCCGTATGAGCCATGTACAATACTGAGTGATTGAGCATTTGAGAGTGTGAGCACATGAGGCGGTCATCATGGTGTGTCACATACAACATGTGCATTGGCGTGTAGAAGTCGAGGAGTTATATCCTTCATATCATTCAAATTTGATCCATTTTACTGTTTTGAGATATCTATCGAATTTGAAAGCATGCCTAAGTTTCTGCACTGTTATTTTCTATATTGAACTGTTCCCATTGAGTTCGTCACTACTTTCAGTCCAAAGTTTGGATTTTTTACTTATTGAGTTGGTTGTACTCATGCTACACCTTTCTCCTCATGTGCAGATCCAGGTGCTTCTAGTTACGGCAGATGCTGAGTGAGGAGTCGAGATCTCGGAGACTATCAAGGTAGCTGTATGGCATTCGCAAGCCCTAACTCTCCTTCAGTATCTTTATTTGTATTCCAGTTCTTATTCCTCATACATTGTAGTAGGTTGTATCCTGGTATAGATGCTCATGTACTCGGTGACACCCTGGTTTTGGGAGAGATTTGTATTACGTTGTGGTTTTATTTTGGTTTTTAAAGAGTTTTTAGTAAATGTTAACTGCTTCCATTTAATTTTCAATGTTTTTATTTGGTTGAACTGGTTGAGGAGTTGGCTTGACTTATTCCATGATAGGAACCATCACGATGGTTGGTTTTGGGTCGTGTCAAGTTGGCATTAGAGCCTAGGTTACACAGGTCTCACGTGTCATGAGCAGGTTTAGTAGAGTCTTGAGGATCAGTACGGAGACGTCTGTACTTATCTTCGAGAGGTTGCTGAACCCTTAGGAAATTTCACATTCTTGCATTCTTGTCGTGCAGATTTATTGATTACGGTAACTAAACTTCTGTTATTCTATTCTCTCATAGATGGTGAGGACACATACTACTGGGCAGGATGGACAACCACTAGTACCAGCAGCTAGGGCCATGAGAGGTCGAGGTCGTGGTAGAGGCCGCGGTAGGGGCAGGGGTGCAACTCGTACAACAGCTAGGGCAGCACCTGTAGACCCACCAGTCGCTCCAACTCAGGAGCAAGTACCCGATATAGTTGAGCCAGTGGGGCCAGCTCAGGCACCAGCTGTGCCAATTGTGATACAAGGCCTTCAGGAGGCTTTGGCCCAGATATTGACAGTTTGCACTGGCCTTGCTCAGATGGCTTCAGCTCAGGCTACACCTACCACTTCTCAGGTCGGGGGAGGTACTCATACCCCTGTTGCCCGTACTCTAGGGAAGGTAGTGAAGGGACTTCAGATACCGGGGGTACTACCATCCCAGCCGGTTGCAGCTGCTCAGGCCCCGACAATCCTTGTTATGGCTGATGATGAGCAGATGAGACTTGAGAGATTTGGGAGGCTTCGACCTCCATCATTTAGCGGTGTTGAGTCAGAGGATGCTCAAAGATTTCTAGATAAGTGCGAGCGGATGCTTCGGGCAACGGGTATTCTGGAGACCAGTGGGGTCTTGTTCACTACTTTTCAGTTTTCTGGGACTGCCTTCAGATGGTGGGAGGCTTATGAGAGGCGCAGGACCGTCAGTGCAGCACCACTTACATGGTAGGAGTTCTCCGTTCTCTTCTTGGAGAAGTTCGTGCCGTAGTCTCGCATAGAGAAGCTGCGCAGACAGTTTGAGCAGCTTCGTTAGGATGGCATGTCTATGACGCAGTACGAGATGAGGATTTTTGAGTTGGATCGTCACATAGTTTGGCTGGTTTCCACTCATAGAGAGAGGATTCAGAGGTTCATCGATGGCCTCACAAATCAGTTACGGTTGCTTATGACTAGGGAGAGGGTATCTGGTGCTACTTTTGATGCGGTTGTCGATATTGCTCGGCAGATAGAGATGGTCTGCAGCCAGGAGCGGGTTGAGAGGGAGGCCAAAAGGCCTTGGGGGTCATGAGGTTTTAGTGTTATTCCTTCTGGAGGTCAGTTCCACCACGGCAGGGGTCGTCCTTATAGGTATGCTCAGACGGCTAATCCAGTTCACTGTGGTGTATCATCCGACCATAGTTCATACAATACACATCAGGGCCAGTCATCTCTCCGTGCCCTTCCAGCTCAGAGTTCGGCCCATGCACCTTCAGTTTAGGGCTCATCTGCACCGGGCTCTTCTACCGGGTATTCTGGTTCTCGGGGCTCCCTTCTGTCCTCACTGCCATTCGTAGGGAGGGGTTGTTTCGAGTGTGGAGATATGGGTCACATCAAGACATCAAGAGGTATTGTCCCCGTCTTACGGGAGGTCCAGCTCAGCAGAGGAGTCAGCGTATGCCTTCAGCACCCGCCCAGCCAGCTCGGGGTCGCCCTAGAGGGGGAGACCGATCAGGTGGTGGTCAGGCCCGATTCTATGCTATTCCTACCAGACTAGATGCGATTGCTTCAGACGCATTTGTAACGACCCAACCGGTCGTTTTGACTTTTAGAACCCCGTTACCCTAAATAAAACTTCCCGTATATGTTTTAAATAATTTATGACTTGTGGGGATGGTTGGTTCGGGATTTGGAAGTGTTTGGGTTGAAATCGAAACACTTGGTTCCTTAAGTTGGCTTTAAAAGACCAAGTTTGACTTTGGTCAACATTTTGAGCAAACAGACTCGGATCAGTGTTTTGACAGTTTCGGTGGGTCCGTATCGTGATTTGAGACATGGGCGTATGCCCGGAATCATATTTCGAGGTACCTAGCCCGAGATATGGAATTTTGATAAAAAATTAAAATGTTTAAGTTCAAATAGTGATCGGATGTCTAATTATGTGAAAACGGCCCCGGAATAGAATTTTGATGATTCTAACAGCTCCGTATGGTAATTTTGGACTTAGGAGCGTATTTGGAAGTCCGTAGTTAAATTAGGCTTGACATGGCTAAAAACAAGAATTTAAGTTTGGAAATTTGACTGAGGAGTTGATTTTTTGATACCGGAGTCGGAATCCAGTTTCAAAAATTTTCATAGCTCTGTTATGTCATTTATGACTTGTGTGTAAAATTTGAGGTCAATCGGAGTTGATTTGATAGGTTTCGACATCGAATGTAGAAGTTGGAAATTTTAAGTTTCATTAAACTTGAATGGGAGCATAATTCATGGTTTTAGCATCGTTTTATATGATTTGAGGTTTCAAATACGTTCGTATGATGTTTTAGGACTTGTTGGTATATTTGGTTGAGATCCCGAGAGCCTCGGGTGAGTTTCGGATGGTTAACGGATCAAAAGTTGGACTTAAAACAGCTGCTGCAATATTTCCTTTCTGCTGGAAATTCTGGCCCAAAATCGAGCTACCAAGATCGAGGTCGGGGATCGATGCAGAGGATCGAGGCAGAGGATCGAGGCTGTGGATCGAGGCTGTGGATCGAGGCTGAGGATCGAGGCTGTGGATCGAGGCTGTGGATCAAGGCTGTGGATCGAGGCTGCCTGGGCAGAATTATAAAAGAGGGCATTCGTCCCATTCGCTATTTTTAACAAATTGGAGTTTGAGCAGAGGCGATTTTTGATAGAATTTCAAGGAAAAGACATTGGGATAAGTGATTCTAACTTGGATTTGGTCTATAAACATAAATATATCATTGTTTTCACCATTTAATTAGTGTTTTGAGATTGAGATTTGGAATTTTTTTTAAATCTCATAGAAACGAATTTTTGAAATTTCGGTATCGATTCGGAGTCGGATTTGAGTAAAACTGTTATGGTTGGACTCGTAATTGAATGGGTTGTCGGATTTCATAACTTTTGCCGAATTTCGAGATGTGGGCCCCACAGACGAATTCTTAATTAATTTCAGGATTTTTATTAAAAATGTAGTATTTTCCTATAGAATTGATTCCTATAATTTTTAGTGATTGTATCGAATTATTTTGGCTAGATTTGAGCTAGACAGAATTGGATAATCGTGAAAAAGGCCTTATAGTGGATTAAATTGGAGCAAGACGAAGTAAGTCTCTTGTCTAATCTTGTGAGGGGAAAATTACTCCATAGGGATTAAATTGAATAATTATTGCTAATTGCGGGGGCTACGTACGCACGAGGTGACGAGAGTCCGTGCGTAGATACTATTAATACTAAAGTCCGGGTAGTTTAGGACTCAAAGCATGAATTAGTTGTGTAAATTGTATTCTTTGTTTAATTAATATTAATTGATATGTATGAATATATTATATATATATATGTGAATATATTGTGAATTTTCAGATAAAGATATTAAAGGATGGAAACCTTATATGCTTGATTTTATGTTTAAATTAATTAATTATTAAAAGAAATTATTCTTCCTCCCGAATTTGTCTTATAATAAATATACTCTTCTTCCGGAGGTACATAAGAAAATGTCCTCCTTTCTTGTGGAGCGGGCCGAACGCCTCGGCAGGATAAATGCATCTATGGATTGCGCTGCACGTCCCTCGGCAGTGTGCACGAAACTCTGGATCGGGCCGTACGACCTCGGCAGAAATCGTGCTTAATAATAATAATTATTACACGATACTTGGACAGTTTGTTACAGCTTGTAAAGCTATTTGATAAATTAGAAATTTATTGAAATTGAATTGCAGCTTGTAAAGCTATTTGATAAATTTGAAATTTATTGACAATTGAATTGCAGCATGTAAAGTTATTTGATAAAATGGAATTTTTATTGAAATTGAAGGATTTAATTAATAGATTAGAAATTGTTGCATATGAAGGAATTTGATTGATAAATTGGAAATTTATTGGAATTGAAGAAATTTAATCACTTTTGCTGGTTCAATAAAATTATTGTTAACTCTATGAATCACGTTGATATAAATATTTCTATTTTCATGATTATTTAATATTATTGACCCATAGTGAGTGTCAAAGTCGGCTATCTCGTCTCTACCACTTCGAGATTAGGCTTGATACTTACTGGGTACACATTGTTTTCGTACTCATACTGCACTTGCTGTACATTTTATTGTGCAGGTACATATATATATATATATAGCGGCCTTGTGGGCACAGAGGTGTGGTTAATAATTGTGCGGACATAGGTTAGCTGCATTCTATATTACGATCCGCAACTAACAGAGTCTCCTTTAGAGTTATTATATTTTCCTGTCTAATTTGTATTCTAGACAGATGCTGTATTTTATTTTAATTCCCTAGTAAATGCTCATGCACTTGTGACACCGGATTTTGGGATGATTATGGGTTGCACTTTATTGGAAATCTTTAAAGATATTAGTACGTATTTGGTAAATGTCATCTTCTGCTATTTAATTGAGGGGAACAACTATGACTTCAAAAATATTAAAATGTGAATTTATTTAGTATTTATTGTTGGCTTGTCTGACAGCAGTGTCCGGCGCCATCACGACCTATAGGTGAAATTAGGTCGTGACAACATGGTATCAGAGCACTAGGTTCATGTAGGTCTCACGAGTCATGAGTAAGTCTAGTAGAGTCTTGCGGATCGGTACGGAGACGTCTGTGCTTATCTTCTAGAGGCTACAAGGCTGTTAGGAAAACTTCCCTTCTTGATTCCTCATCGTGCGATTCGATTCCTTTGATGCTTATGCCTACATTTCCTTCCTATTCAATATTATGCGATGTGAAGCGCTTGTTATAAAATGGGGATCGAGGAAAATTTTAATGGTACTACAGATGTAGTACATGATACTTCTCCTTGTGTAATTAATTGGGCTATTGTCATCGCCTTGCGAAAGGCCGCTCTGTCATTTCAAATTAAGTATCAGTACTACCTCAGGTTTTGAGATTTGGCATTGGTTGTTATGATGATTCGTGCGTTGTTATCGCACAGTGTTTATGAAATGGGAAAACAATGCTTGTCTATGTGTCAGGGCAGTAAATGACTTGAAAGAAGGTTTTCTCAGTACATGATTCAGAGGTTCCATGTTTTAATTCCAACGGAGAAAAGGCAATCGGACTATGAATGTTCATGTTTAGGGTTGATGGAGTAACGAAGCTTGATATTTTCGAGTGTGGTAGAGTTCTCAATTTTAATGTGGTGTCATCGCCTTGTAAAATGCGTTAAGGTTATTCGGTGTTATAGTTTTCTTCAACTCGCCTTCACGACGGGGTGTTAGGAATTGGTATAAGGGAAGCAGTCGTTAGAGATCGCGATGTGCAATGATTCAGTATCGAAGCAGCGTTCCTAGTATTGATGTCTCGAGAAGGATGATCGTCAGAAAGGTTTAAAGCTGGTAACGAGCTATTAGTTCAAGTGCTACAGAGACAGATTTTGAGTTAGGGCAATAACTGGACAGCGAAGGATGAGGAAGGACATATGGAAGGTGTCTTGTGGGTGTTAGGTTCCGAAAAGGGCAAGTGTAAGAAAACAGAAGCAGAGTAGTTGCTTAAAGGAGATGGTTGACTAAAGTGGCAGAGTGGCAAGGTAGCATACAGGTTCTGTGGTAGGATAGCCACACGCCTTGGGGGGAAATTTGAGTGATTTGGGATTCATGGTGGACAGTGACTAGGTCTACGGACTTAGTTTAGAATATTGGCTGCTATATTGAGGAAGATTGGATACAACAGGAGGGAGTTTCTTGATAAGAAGAAGGATACAACATGACTTTGGATTGGAATGTATTGTCGCACCTTTAGATGACGTCCATGAGGAGTGAACGGACTGGTGTAACTGGTGAATGAGCTCAGACTTAGGATGATCTACTGATTTCGTAGTAATTGCACCCAGTGCAGCGATGTTTGAATATGTCGGCATGTAATTTCCACAGGTGGGTTATCTCCTGTAAGCAGGTTAGCAGTCGCGTGGTGTTGATGAAGCTTCTGCGAAGAATTATACTGGCTACCCGGTAAGAGATTTAATATGTAAATGTGGCTAGTGGTTCGGAGTGTTTATTAATTGTTAATAGAAGGATTTTGAGAAAATTTGGCGAGTTGCGTGTGCAGGATCATGTCAACGATGAATCTCGATGAATTCCAGAACTTTGTAATTTGTAGCTTCAAGCTAAGTGGGAGAGCCCCACTGTCTATGATTGGATTGTGTAGTGTCAACTTGTACGGTTTTTGGTTATCGGTGTATTGGTGGGTCATTACAACTAAGGAAAGAAAACATCGGTGGTAATTTGAGCAAAGGATTTGGGGAGTGTGTGCCATATTTGGCCTTATCAATTCATATTTAGGTTTGTGGGAAGACTCAGAGTTTATACTTCGTGTAGATGTAATGCACAGGGAGAGTGAGACAGTCGGGTGTTTCCTTGAGAAAGTGTCCATGTGCTAGCATGGACTTGGAGTTGATCATTTATGGGAACAAGTCAGAGCAAGTGACTCTCAATAACGGTCCTAGTGGATTCAAAAAATTAAAGTGTGGTGTCTAAGGATCTCGAGTCTATAGTATGGTTGAGTATCGAGCTTTTGCAGCAGATTATGAAACGGGGCTTGGAGTATTCTGCGTTATCTTCAGGGTGTGGTGTAGCATTAGAGAAACGGAAGAAAATAATTTCGGATTCATAAAAGAAATATCAGAATGGGTATACCAGTTGATGATGTAAAAAGTGCACACAAGAAGGGAAATGAGATAATTAGTGGGTTTTGAAATAGCGTGGTCTCGTGAAATAAGGTCACTTGGGATGAGTGCGGATTTGACTTCGTGATGTAATGAATGGATCTATTATTATTTCTAAGACAAGCTGAGAGTAAATTGAGAAAAGATAGATCGGCTAACAATGGCTGAATCAGCACAATGGTGGCAATGATCAGTTCCTTCAACGCATAAAATTATGCATGTGAATTGTGGTGGTACGTGCGAGGCTTGACGACCGCCGTAATTGATTTTATTTGGAGGAATTCAAGTATTATGACATGTTATGTGTAGAGGGATCCCAGAAGAGTTATGGTGGTTTAGACCACTACTTGAGGCCGGTAGTTTCTACGGATATGGGAATTCAGTCACATGTTGCAATGGTTCTCTTGAAATGAGTTAAGAAGAAGGTTTCTATATGATGAAGTGTTTACCCTATTAGTGGTTCGGGAGTTATGATGGAATTCTTGTACTCATGCGCATTGGCGTGGTTAAGTGCACTAAGTAGCATGTGATTCGAAAGTTGAGGATTTAAGATTTCGGTTAGGTGTTGACAAGGATGTCATGAGCTCGGATGAGCAGGAAAGGGATTTAGATGTTTAAAGTAAAATGGTATTGTTTTTGGCATCATCTAAGGTCGATGTCAGGTGTAAGAGACCTTGCATATTGATTTGTGGATTCTTGGTATGCTTTACAACATTAGTGTAACCGGTAACATGGATGTGCAGACTTGTTACTTGGTGTGAAAGGTCGTGGGAGCGTGTCTCACGAAAAGATTGTGTAAGAGTGACATGTAGTCACTTGATTGAGTGAAGATTGAAACCAAGTATGAAGATTGTGGTAATATCGTTGATTAGAGAATTTATTCCTGGAGGGTGCTCGGTTCATTTGGTTGTGGACTGTGGAAGTTTGTTCTGATTATGGTGGCTATTCTTGTGTGTTATGGGAAAAAGGGTATTATGGATCCTTGAAAGGTTATTAGCCTAGTACGGTGTGATCAGAATTGGCTTGAGGTCTGTGGATGGATTTAAATATGAATACAGGCTCTATATCAGGCCGGACGTGTTCATTTCAGCATAAAAGCTCCCTATGGAGGAGTATTCGGACGTTGGATGTCGTTTCATCATCGGTTATTTCATGTAATACTATATTGTGCCGTGTGAGTTATGAAACGGCTTGATAAATTTCTTATGTGATGAGGTTCCGTGTAGCGATGGTGTTATGTGAGCAGGATGGCTCTCGAGATTCAGATCATATATCGTACCTTAGTTGTGCTTGAGTTTTGTAGCGTATGGCACTGTCAGTCCTTCCAGGGATGATATTATGCACTGAGCGTGCTTGTGTCCGATATTCGGATATTTTGTAGTAATGAGCATTCTAGCTAGGTAAGTATTTTCTTATAGATTCTTTTTGTGCGGATAGAGTGGCACGCCGCCACGAGTATGTTGTTTGGATCGGGTTGCACGTCGTAACGGTATCATGTGTGGATCAGGTTGCACGCCGCAACAATGTGATGTTGAGTACAGTCCCCTATATTCTATTTTATGTGTTTGTGTCCCATTTTCTGAGGAATATTCATGACACCTTTTCAGTTGTCTAATTAGTCATGTGGGTTGAGTAATTCTTTCCAGAGTTCATTTTTCTTGTGTATCGCAATCAAGTCTGTAGCTTATTAGCTCATTGTGGTGTCATATGAGGCTTTTTGATGGTGTCTGAGGTGGTTTATTGCCTGAGCAACTTATACTTGGTGAGACGAGATTATTGGATTCGGGATCAGTGCGATCGGATTATATGAAGTGTAATAAAGAGCAAATACCATTATTTAGTTATAATGAGGCAATGGTTCTTGTCAGAAGTAGAAACTCAATAATTGTTGACTCGGCAGTTGGTTATGAATTTCTACACATTTCTTCCATCGTGGAAGTATTTCAAGAGTTGGAACAGGACTTATATGCATCTTAAGGTGTGTTATGAACATCAGATTCGTGGAATTTTGGCTATTGTTATCGGAGGATGTTATTATAGTCATGTGAATGATGCAGTGCGTGGTCTAAATTCAACAAACGTATGCAATCCTGTATTGGTGCATCGTGTAGTGATTGATACGACATTCATAGGTTAGAAACATGCATGGTGGAGAATTCTGGATGTTAGAATTGGGCTCTAAGGCTTATTTGCCTAAATAAAGGGGAGAATTTTCAGATTGGCTCGAGTTAATGTGCTCAACTAGGTGTGGTAGCACGAGTAGGTGTATGAGGTGTTAAACAATGATTTTGGATAACTCCGGAACACTCCTTAGCACGTTCGAGGACGAACGTATATTTAAGTGGGAGAGAATGGAACGACCCAACCGGTTGTTTTGACTTTTAGAACCCCGTTACCCTAAATAAAACTTCCCGTCTATTCTTTAAATGATTTATGACTTGTGGGGATGGTTGGTTCGGGATTTGGAAGTGTTTGGGTTGAAATCGGAACACTTAGTTCCTTAAGTTGGCTTTAAAAGGCCAAGTTTGACTTTGGCCAATATTTTGAGCAAACAGACTCGGATCAGTATTTTGACAGTTTCGGTGGGTCCGTATCGTGATTTGGGACATGGGCGTATGCCTGGAATCAAATTCCGAGGTCCCTAGCTCGAGATATGGAATTTTGATGAAAAATTAAAATGTTTAAGTTCAAATAGTGTCCGGATGTCTAATTATGTGAAAACGACCCCGGAATAGAATTTTGATGATTCCAACAGCTCCATATGGTGATTTTGGACTTAGGAACGTGTTCGAAATTTTATTTGGAAGTCCGTAGTTAAATTAAGCTTGACATGGCTAAAAACAAGAATTTAAGTTTGGAAATTTGACCGAGGAGTTGACTTTTCGATACCGGAGTCGGAATCCAGTTCTGAAAATTTTCATAGCTCTGTTATGTCATTTATGCCTTGTGTGTAAAATTTGAGGTCAATCGGAGTTGATTTGATAGGTTTCGACATCGAATGTAAAAGTTGGAAATTTTAAGTTTCATTAAACTTGAATGGGAGCATAATTCGTGGTTTTAGCGTCGTTTTATGTTATTTAAGGTTTCAAATACGTTCGTATGATGTTTTAGGACTTGTTGGTATATTTGGTTGAGGTACCGAGGGACTCGGGTGAGTTTCGGATGGTTAACGGATCAAAAGTTGGACTTAAAACAGCTGCTGCAATTTTTCCTTTCTCCTGGAAATTCTGGCCCAAAATCGAGCTCCCAAGATTGAGGCCGAGGATCGATGCAGAGGATCGAGGCAGAGGATCGAGGCTGTGGATCGAGGCTGAGGATCGAGGCTGCCTGGGCAGAATTATAAAAGAGGGCATTCGTCCCATTCGCCATTTTTAACAAATTGTAGTTTGAGCAGAGGCAATTTTTGATAGATTTTCAAGGAAAATACATTGGGGGTAAGTGATTCTAACTTGTATTTGGTCTATAAACATAAATATATCATTGTTTTCACCATTTAATTAGTGTTTTGAGATTGAGATTTGGAAAAATTTTGAAATCTCATAGAAACAAATTTTTGAGATTTCGGTATCGATTCGGAGTCGGATTTGAGTGAAACTGGTATGGTTAGACTCGTAATTGAATGGGTTGTCGGATTTCATAACTTTTTCCGGATTCTTAGATGTGGGCTCCACAAACGAATTCTTAATTAATTTCGGGATTTTTATTAAAAATGTAGTATTTTCTTATAGAATTGATTCCTATAATTTTTAGTGATTGTATCGAATTATTTTGGCTAGATTCGAGCCAGACATAGTTGGATAATCGTGAAAAAGGCCTTATATTGGATTAAATTGGAGCAAGACGAGGTAAGTCTCTTGTCTAATCTTGTGAGGGGAAAATTACCCCATAGGGATTAAATTGAATACATTTTGCTAATTGCGAGGGCTACGTACGCACGAGGTGACGAGAGTCCGTACGTAGATACTATTAATGCTAAAGTCCGGGTAGTTTAGGACTCAAAGCATGAATTACTTGTGTAAATTGTATTCTTTGTTTAATTAATATTAATTGATATATATGAATATATTGTGAATTGTTAGATAAAGATATTAAAGAATGGAAATATATTGTGAATTTTCAGATAAAGATATTAAAGGATGGAAACCTTATATGCTTGATTTTATGTTTAAATTAATTAATTATTAAAAGAAATTGTTCTTCCTCCCGAATTTGTCTTATAAGAAATATACTCTCCTTCCGGAGGCACATAAGAAAATGTCCTCCTTTCTTGTGGAGCGGGCCGAACGCCTCGGCAGTATAGATGCATCTATGGATCGCGCCGCACGTCCCTCGGCAGTGTAGACAAAACTCTGGATCGGGCCGTACGACCTCGGCAGAAATCGCACTTAATAATAATAATTATTACAAGATACTTGGATATTTTATTACAACTTGTAAAGCTATTTGATAAATTGAAAATTTATTGAAATTGAATTGCAGCTTGTAAAGCTATTTGATAAATTTATTGACAATTGAATTACAGTATGTAAAGTTATTTGATAAAATGGAATCTTTTATTAAAATTGAAGGATTTAATTAATAGATTAGAAATTGTTGCATTTGAAGGATTTTGATTGATAAATTAAAAATTTATTGGAATTGAAGAAATTTAATCACTTTTGCTGGTTCAATAAAATTATTGTTAATTCTGTGAATCACGTTGATATAAATATTTCTATTTTCATGATTGTTTAGTATTATTGACCCATAGTGAGTGTCAAAGTCGGCTATCTCGTCTCTACCACTTCGAGATTAGGCTTGATACTTACTGGGTACACGTTATTTTCGTACTCATACTGCACTTGCTGCACATTTTATTGTGCAGGTACATATATGTATAGCGTCCTTGTAGGCGTACATATATGTATAGCGGCCTTGTGGGCACAGAGGTGTGGTTAATAATTGTGGGGACATAGGTGAGCTGCATTCTATATTACGATCCGCAGCTAATAGAGTCTCCTTCAGAGTTATTATATTTTTCTGTCTAATTTGTATTCTAGACAGATGCTATATTTTATTTTAATTCCCTAGTAAATGCTCATGCACTTGTGACACCGGATTTTGGGATGATTATGGGTTGCACTGTATTGAAAATTTTAAAGATATTAGTACGTATTTGGTAAATGTCATCTTCTGCTATTTAATTGAGGGGAACAACTATGACTTCAAAAATATTAAAATGAGAATTTATTTAGTATTTATTGTTGGCTTGTCTGACAGCGGTGTCCGGCGCCATCACGACCTATAGGTGAAATTGGGTCGTGACAACATTGATCACAGGTATTGTGTCAGTTTTCCACAGGGAGGCCTCTATAATATTTGACCCTGGTTCAACTTATTCGTATGTCTCATCATATTTTGCTCATTATCTCGATATGCCCCGTGAGTCCTTAGTTTCGTCTATTCATGTCTCTATGCCGGTGGGCGATACTATTATTGAGGATCAGTACAGAGACGTTTGTACTTATCTTCGAGAGGTTGCCGAATCCTTAGGAAATTTCACATTCTTGCATTCTTGTCGTGCGGATTTGTTGATTCCAGTAACTAAACTTCTATTATTCTATTCTCTCATAGATTGTGAGGACACGTACTACTGGGCAGGATGGACAGCTACCAGTACTAGCAGCTAGGGCCACGAGAGGTCGAGGTCGTGGTAGAGGCCGCGGTAGGGGCAGGGGTGCAGCTCGTACTACATCTAGTGCAGCACCTGCAGACCCACCAGTCGCTCCAACTCAGGAGAAGGTACCCTATACAGTTGAGCTAGTGGGGCTAGCTCAGGCATCAGCTGTGCCAATTGTAATACAAGGCCTTCAGGAGGCTTTGGCCCAGATATTGACAGTTTGCACTGGCCTTGCTCAGGTGGCTTCAGCTCAGGCTGCGCCTGCCACTTCTCAGGCTGGGGGAGGTACTCATACCCCTGTTGCCCGTACTCTAGGGCAGGTAGTGCAGGGACTTCAGATACCGGGGGTACTACCATCCCAGCCGGTTGCAACTGCTCAGGCCCCGACAGTCCTTGTTATGGCTGATGATGAGCAGATGAGACTTGAGAGATTTGGGAGGCTTCGACCTCCATCATTTAGCAGTGTTGAGTCAGAGGATGCTCAGGGATTTCTAGATAAGTGCGAGCGGATGCTTCGGGCAACGGGTATTCTGGAGACCAGTGGGGTCTTGTTCACTACTTTTTAGTTTTCTGGGACTGCCTTCAGATGGTAGGAGGCTTATAAGAGGCGCAGGAAGGTCGGTGCAGCACCACTCATATGGTAGGCGTTCTCCGTTCTCTTCTTGGAGAAATTCGTGCCGTAGTCTCACAGAGAGGAGCTGCGCAGACAGTTTGAGCAGTTTCGTCAGGATGGCATGTCTGTGATGTAGTACGAGATTAGGTTTTTTAAGTTGGCTCGTCACACAGTTTGGCTGGTTTCCACTCATAGAGAGAGGATTCAGAGGTTCATCGATGGCCTCACAGATCAGTTGCGGTTCCGTATGACTAGAGAGAGGGTATCTGGTGCTACTTTTGATGGGTTTGTCGATATTTCTCGGCAAATAAATATGGTCTGCAGCTAGGAGCGGGTTGAGAGGGAGGCCAAAAGGCCTCGAGGGTCAGGAGGTTTTAGTGGTGTTCCTTCTGGAGGTCAGTTCCACCACGGCAGGGGTCATCCTTATAGGTATGCTCAGACGACTTGTCCAGTTCACCATGGTGCATCATCCGGCCATGGTTCATACAATACATATTAGGGCCAGTCATCTCTCCGTGCCCTTCCAGCTCAGAGTTCAGCCCATGCACCTTCAGTTTAGGGCTCATCGACACCGGGCTCTTCTAGCGGGTATTCTGGTTCTTAGAGCTCCCTCCAGTCCCCACCGCCATTCGTAGGGAGGGGTTGTTTTGAGTGTGGAGATATGGGTCACATCAAGAGATATTGTCCCCGCCTTACGGGAGGTCCATCTCATTAGAGAAGTCAGCGTACGACTTCAACACCCACCCAGCCAGCTCGGGGTGAAGCTCAGTCAGCTAGGGGTCACCCTAGAGGGGGAGGCCAATCAGGTGGCGGTCAAACCCGATTCTATGCTACTCCTACCAGACCTGATGCGATTGCTTCAGACGCATTGATCAGAGGTATTGTGTCAGTTTTCCACAGGGAGGCCTCTGTATTATTTGACCCTGGTTCAACTTATTTGTATGTCTCATCATATTTTGCTCATTATCTGGATATGCCCCGTGTGTCCATAGTTTTGTCTGTTCATGTCTCTACGCCGGTGAGCGATTCTATTATTGTGGACCATGTATATTAGTCGTGTGTAGTGACCATTAGGAGTCTGGAGACTAGAGTTGATCTCTTGTTGCTTAGTATGGTTGATTTTGACGTGATCTTGGGTATGGATTAGTTGTCTCCACGTCATGTTGTTCTAAATTGTCATGCTAAGACTGTGACGTTAGCGATGCCGGGGTTGCCGAGGATTGAGTGGAGAGGTTCTCTAGACTTTGTCCCCAGTAGAGTGATTTCATACTTGAAGGCCCAGCAGATAGTTGGGAAGGGTTGTTTATCTTATTTGGCCTTTGTGAGGGATGTTAGTGCTGATACTTCCACTATTGATTCTGTTCCAGTGGTGCGGGAGTTTCCGGATGTATTTCTTGCAGACTTGCCGAGCATGCGGCTGACAAGGATATTGAATTCGGTATCGACTTGGTGCCGGGCACTCAGCCTATTTCTATTCCACCAAATCGCATGACAATAGTTGAGTTGAAGGAATTGAAGGAGTAGCTTCAGGAATCCTTGATAAGGGGTTTATTCGGCCTAGCATGTCACCTTGGGGTGCACCAGTTCTGTTTGTGAAGAAGAAGGATGGTACTATGAGGATGTGCATTGATTATAGGAAGTTGAACAAAGTTACAATCAAGAACAAGTATCCTTTGCCATATGTTGATGATCTGTTTGACTAGCTTCAGGGAGAGAGGGTGTTCTCCAAGATTGATTTGAGGTCTAGGTATCACCAGTTGAAGATTCGGGACTCGGATATTCTAAAGATAGCCTTCAGGACCCGTTATGGTCATTATGAGTTCCTTGTGATGTCTTTTGGGTTGACCAACGCCCCAACAATGTTCATGCATCTGATGAACAATGTGTTTCATCCTTATCTCTACTCATTTGTTATAGTATTCATTGATGATTTCCTGGTGTACTCTCGTAGCCAGGAGGAGCATGCCCAACATATGAGGATTGTGTTGCAGCGGTTGAGGGAGGAGAAGCTTTATGCCAAGTTCTCCAAGTATGAGTTTTGGCTCAGCTCAGTGGCATTCTTGGGACATGTGGTGTCCAGTGAGGGTATTCAGGTGGATCCGAAGAAGATAGCGACAATTCAGAGTTGGCCCAGACCGTCCTCAGCTACAGAGATTCAGAGTTTTCTCGACTTGGTCGGTTATTATCATTGCTTTGTGGAGGGTTTCTCGTTTATTGCATCTCCCTTGACCAAATTGACCCAAATGGGTGCTCCATTCTGGTGGTCAGATGAGTGCGAGGAGAGCTTTCAGAAGCTCAAGACTGCCTTGACCACATCTCTAATTCTTGTTTTGCCATCAGCTTCAGGCTCTTATATAGTGTATTGTGATGCTTCTCGGATCAACATTGGGTATGTGTTGATACAGGAGGGTAGAGGGATCGCTTATGCTTCGCGTCAGTTGAAGCCTCACGAGAGGAACTACCCTGTTCATGATTTGGAGTTAGCTGCCATCGTTCATGCATTGAAGATTTGGAGGCATTATCTCTACGGTGTGTCTTGTGAGGTGTTTACGGATCATTGGAGTCTTCAACACTTGTGGATCTAAATTTGAGGCAGCAGAGATGGTTGGAGCTGCTAAAGGACTATGATATCACTATTCTGTATCATCCCTAAAAGGCTAATGTGGTGGCCGATGCCTTGAGTAGAAAGGCAGTGAGTATGGGTAGTCTTGCATTCATTCCCGTTGGATCGAGACTTCTTGCAGTTGATGTTCAGGCTTTGGCAAACCAGTTCGTGAGATTGGATATTTCGGAGCCCAGCCGGGTTCTAGCTTGTGTGGCTTCTTGGTCTTCCTTATATGATCGAATCAGAGAGCGCTAGTATGATGATCCCCATTTGCTTGTCCTTAAGGACACGGTTCAGCACGGTGATGCCAGAGATGTGACTATTGGGGATGATGGGGTATTGAGGATGTAGGGTCGGATTTGTGTGCCCAATATGGATGGGCTACGTGAGTTGATTCTTGAGGAGGCCCACAGTTTGCGGTATTCCATTCATCCGTGTGCCACGAAGATGTATCAGGACTTGAGGCAGCACTATTGGTGGAGGAGAATGAAGAAGGATATAGTGGGGTTTGTAGCTCGGTGCCTCAACTTCCAGCAGGTGAAGTATGAGCATCAGAGACAGGGTGGATTGCTTCAGAGGTTAGAGATTCTAGAGTAGAAGTGGGAGCGGATGACCATAGATTTCGTAGTTGTGCGCCCACAGACTTTGAGGAAGTTCGATGTTATTTGGGTGATTGTGGATCAACTGACCAAGTCCGCGCACTTCATTGCAGTTGGTACTACTTATTTTTCAGAGCAGTTGGCTGAGATTTACATCCGAGAGATCGTCTGCCTTCACGGTGTGCCAGTGTCCATCATTTCAGATCGAGGCACGCAGTTTACATCACAGTTCTGGATAGCAGTACAGCGAGAGTTGGTCACCCAGGTTGAGTTGAGCATAGACTTTCACCCTCAGACGAACGGGCAGTCCGAGCGCACTATTCAGATATTGGAGGACATGCTACGTGCTTGTGTCATTGATTTTGGGGTTTCTTGGGATCAGTTTCTACCACTCGCGGAGTTTGCCTATAACAACAGCTACCGGTCAAGCATTTAGATATCTCCGTATGAGGCTTTGTATGGGATACGGTGTAGATCTCCGGTGGGTTGGTTCAAGCCCTTGGGAGGCTAGGCTATTGGGTACTGACTTTGTTCCAGATGCATTGGACAAGGTTAAATAGATTCAGGAGTAGCTTCGCACGGCGCAGTCCAGACAGAAGAGTTATGCCAACAAGAAGGTCTGTGATGTTGCTTACATGGTTAGGGATAAGGGTCTGCTGAAGATTTCACCCATGAAGGGTGTTATGAGATTCGGGAAGAAAGGAAAATTGAGCCCTCGGATCATTGGGCCTTTTGAGGTACTTCAAAGGATTAGAGAGGTGTCTTATAAACTTGCCTTGCCACCTATCTTGTCGAGTGTTCATCCAATATTTCATGTTTCTATGCTCCGGAAGTATGTCGGTGATCCGTCTCATGTTTTGGATTTCAGCACAACTCAGTTGGATGTGATTTGACTTATGATGTAGAGCCGGTGGCTATTTTTGATCGGCAGGTTCGAAAGTTGAGGTCAAAGGATATAGCATCAGTATAGGTGTAGTGGAGAGGTCAGCCCATTGAGGAGGCTACTTTGGAGACCGAGTGGGAGCGGAGCAGATATCCACACCTATTTGGGACTCCAGGTATGTTTCTAGACCCGTTCGAGGACGAACGTTTGTTTAAAAGGAGGAGGATGTAACGACCCGGCCTGTCATTTTGAGTGTTGTAGCCTCGTTCCCCTAATTAATGCCCCTTTTGTGCTTTACAATTGTTATATGACTTACCAGGTTAGTTGATTCGGGTCCGGAGAGATTTCGGAGTGAATTGAGACACTTAGTCTCATAATAGAAAGCTTAAGTTGGAAAAGTTGACCGGATGTTGATTATGTGTAAACGACCCCATATTTGAATTTTGATGGTTCCGTTAGATTCGTTGGGGATTTTGGACTTAGGAGCGTGTCCAGATTGTGAATTTGAGGTATGTAGTTGAATTAGGCTTAAAATGGGTAAAGTTGAATTTTTGGTGAGTTTCACCGGGAGTGAACTTTTTGATATTAGGGTCGGATTCTAATTTTCGGAAGTTGGAGTAGGTCCGTGGTGTCAATTGTGACTTGTGTGCAAAATTTGAGGTCTCTCAGACGTGATTTGATAGGTTTCGGCGTAAGGTGTTGAGTTTGGAAGTTTCAAAGTTCATTAGGCTTGAATCTATGTGTGATTTGTGTTTTGATGTTTTTTGAGGTGATTTGATGGTTCTACTAAGTTTGTATGATGTTTTAAGACTTGTTGGTATGTTTGGTTGAGGTCCCGGGGGCCTCAGGTTGATTTCAGGTAGTTAACGGACCAAGGTTTGAAGTTGAAGAATTGCTAAAGATTTGCAATTGCTGGTGTAATCGCACCTGCGGATTGGGAACCGCAGATGCGAGCTCGCAGAAGCGAGGAAGGGGCCGTAAAAGTGGTCAAGAAGGAAGCTGACAGAGGTCGCATGTATGAGGTCCTTTCCGCACCTGCGTGTCCGCAGATGCGGGCGTTGGATCGTAGAAGCGCATGGGCACTTGGTGAGGCAGTTTCGCAGAAGCGGACGACCCTTCATAGAAGCGTGTCCGCAGAAGCGGACTGGGCGCCGCAGAAGCGATTTTACTGGGCAGAATTAAAAACATAAGGGTTCACGATTTTCTTCATTTTAAAACATTTTGAGCTCGTACTAAGGCGATTTTTGAGAGGGTTTTTAGGGGATTCTTGAGGTAATTCCCTTGTTCTTGTTTTTGATCAATAATCTTATATCCCCATTGATTTTCCCACCTAATTTGGGTGTTTTTGAGGTGTAATTTTGGAGTTTGAGTCTAGGAATTTGGAGAGATGATTTTGGGGATTTGGGTGACGATTGGGTGTTGGATCTTTATAAAACTTGTATGGTTGGACTCGTGGTTGGATGGGCTTTCAGATTTTGTGAGTTTTGTTGGTGTCACGACCCAAAATTCATAAAGTTCTTGATGGCGCTGGACACCACTGTCAGGCAAGCCTACAATAAGTACTTGATTGGGTTCTCATTTTGCTACTTTTGAAAACATATTTTTCCTTCAATTTAAATCATAAAAGATGAAGTTTACAAGATAAATAATAATATCTTTAAAATTTCCAATACAGCACAACCCATAATTCTCCCAAAACCCGGTGTCACAAGTGCATGAACAATAACTAGGAATGTAAAATAAAATACAACAGTTGTCCGAAAAAAAAATTGGACAGGAAAAATGTAAGTACTCTGAGGGAGACTCTGTTGGCTGCGGATCGTCGTATATAATGCAGTTCACCTAAGTCCCTGCCATAATCGCGCCTCTGCGCCCACAAGGCCGCTAAACATATGTGTACCTGCATAAAAATGTGCAACAAGTATAGCATGAGTACGTAAATCAACGCGTACCCAGTAAGTATCCCACCTAACCCCGAAGAGGTAGTAACGAGGGGTCAACTTCGACACTTACTATGGGCTATAAATAAATGGAATAATATCATTAAATTAGACATGAATTAATTAATACGGTTACAAGCCCATTATTCTGAAGTAAGTAAATAATTATTTCATAATTAAGGAATCTCTAAATTTTATCTCCCATTATTTAACGATTATATCTCCGGCCAATGAGGCCATATCAAATTATCAGTTTATCTCAAACTAGGGAGGCAATATCGTTATTTATAAATTTCAAGGCAAGCAATACAAGCATGCGCAAGTCATGCCGAGGTCGTACGGCCCGATCCAATAATTATTAAAATTGTGCACTGCCAGAGGGTCGAATGTCGCGAACCATTGATGCATCTATTTAATCTACCGAGGCGTTCGGCCCGTTCCACAAAAGATAACACATTCAAATAATAAATCAAGAATTCATCAAGGGGCAATTAGCCAAGAAAAAAGGCAATTTCTCTTTTAAAAGTCAAGAAAACAATGTCTAGCCTTCTAGAAATTTATTAACAAAGTTCGATATGATTTAAGCATTTTAAATTGACAACAAGATTGCAAATATTTCAAGTAAAGCATGCTTTTGGGTCCTAGACTACCCGAACTTAAGCATAATAGTAGCTACGCACGGACTCCCGTCACCTCGTCGGTACGTAACCCCCACAAATAGGAGCACACATTGATTTATCTCACCTATGGGGTAAATTCCCTCTTACAAGGTTAGAAAAGAGGCTTACATTGCTCCGAAGTTCCATAACCGGCTTCCGAGCCCTTCAAACAACTTGAATCGATGCACAACACTCCAAAACTAGCCAATAATTATGCAAAACCATTAATATATACTCAAATACTCAATATAATCTAATTTATAACAATTTCTAACCCCGATCGAAAAGTCGATAAAAATTACCCTCGGGCCCACGTGCCCGGATTCCAAAATTTTTCGAAGATACCTTTACCCATAACCTCACGAACTCAAATATATAGTTTATTCTCAATTCCATTCCCAATTTCGTGGTCAAAATCCAAAAATATCAAATTCTAGGTCTTCTACCAAAATCCCACAATTTATACTAATTTTCATGTTCCAACCCATGTATAATTCATGTACTTAATTCATAATGGGAAGAAACCACTTACCTAGAATTGCTTGATGAAAATCTCCCCTTGAAACTCTCAAAAATCGTCCAAACCAAATAAAAATGGGAGAAAAATGGGCCAAGTCCCGTTTATAAAAACCCTTCTGCCCAGCGACATTTCCGCACCTGCGGAACAGTAGCCGCACCTGTGGCTTCGCAAGTGCGGCCAAAAACCTCGCACCTGCGCATTCCCTCTGCCTAGCACTATCCGCACCTGCGCCTTTCCTTCCGCATCTGCGCCTTCGCAAGTGGGGACATACCCTCGCACCTGCGTTCCCAGACCCTTCTCTCACTCTCGTACCTGCGACGCACCTCCGCTTCCGCGCCTCGCAGGTGCAGACAATCTTTCGCACCAGCGATCATTGCCCAGCTTCGTCCAAACCGCACCTGCGACAACTGGCTCGCACCTGCGACCTCTCACTTGCGGCCCTTATTGTGCAGGTGCGATCACACCAGATATCAGCTGCCTCATCTTTCTTCCAAGTTCAAACTCGATCCGTTAACAATCCGGAATCCACCCGAGGCCTCGGAACCTCAACCAATTATACCAACACGTCCCAAAACACATTACGAACTTAGTCGAGCCTTCAAATCACACCAAACAACGTCGAATTCATGAATCGCACCCTATTCCAAGCTTAATAAACTTTGAAAATTCAACTTCTACAATCGATGCCGAAACCTATCAAATCACGTCCGATTGACCTCAAAATTTTCATACAAGTCACATTTGACATTACAGACCTTCTTCAACTTCCGGAATCGGAATCTGACCCCGATATCAAAAAGTACACTTTCGGTCAAACCTCTCAAAAACCTTCAATTTCCTAACTTTCGCCAAACGACTCTAAAATGACCTACGGACCTCCAAATCCATTTTCGGACGCGCTCCTAATACCGGAATCACCATATGGAGCTATTCTCAGACTCGAAATTCCAAATGGACATCTATAACATTGAAATACACTTCAACCCAAATTTATGTAATTCTTCCAAATTGCTAACTTCCACAATAGGTGCCGAAATGCTCACGGGGTATCCAAAATCCGATCCGAACATACGCCCAAGTCCGAAATCATCATACGATCCTGCTGGAACTTTCAAATCCTGATTCTGAGGCTGTTTACTCTAAAATCCAGTCTTAGTCAATTCTTTCATCTTAAGGCTTTCGAAATAAGAATCTTCTTTCCAAAACAACTCCAAACTTCCCGAAATTCAATTCCGACCCTACGCACAAGTCATAATACCTGAAGTGAAGCTGTTTATGGCCTCAAACTGCCGAACGACGCACTAGAGCTCAAAATGACCGGTCGGGTCATTATAGTTGGATTCCGAGACGTGGGCCCGAGGGGGAGGGGCGGTTTGAATCAACTTCAGATTTTGAATTATACCTTAGTAATTTCTTGTAGAATTGATTTTTTTAGCCCGTATTGATTGTATTATACTGTTTATGGCTAGATTCGGGTCATTCGGAGGCTGATTTGCGAGGCAAAGGCGTATTGAAGTAGGGATTTGCTCGGATTGAGGTAAGCAACACTTCTAAACTTGATTCTGAGGGTTCGAAACCCCGAATTATATGTTATGTTATTGGTATTGAGGTGACGCATATGCCAAGTGACGGGCGTGCACCGTGAGAATAGTGACCTGGTCGATTCCATGGCACTGTATAGTGGTTCTATCTTGTTGATATCCGTATTTTCCTTATATGATAAAGTAATCGAGATGTCAATAATGCTAGATATCATGTTTAGGCTTTATGATGGTACTATTAGGACCCATCGTGGTCGTTTGTTGCTGTTGTCTTACTGATTTCATTGATATTTCGTACTCAGTCATATTCATTCATTTTGATATTATATCGCAGTCTCTATTGTTATTTATTGATACATCATATCATTATTTTCAAGCTAGTTTCATGACATTGTGAGCCCGTGAGAGAGAGACTGGGGAGATTGATGAGTGAGCGAGGCCGAGGGCCTGATTACGAGTGACATTTATGGGATCGGGCTACACACCGCAGCGGTTATACTGATTTATGATAACGCTTGGGCTGAAGGAGCCCCTCCGAAGTCTGCACACACCCCAAGTGAGCGCGGTTGATTATATTGAGGGATGGATCTTTCCTGGATATGGATCTTGTCCGAAGCATTATATACCTGGATATGGATCTTCTCCACGGGCTGGATTTGGCCTACTTAGTACTGGGTGACCGATGGTCAGTGATGTATATATTCCGGGATGGATCTTTCCTGGGCCGTATGGCCATATACAGTACTGAGTGATTGAGCATTTGAGAGTGTGAGCACATGAGGCAGTCAGCATGGTGTGTCACATACAATATGTGCATTGGCATGTAGAAGTAGAGGAGTTATATCCTTCATATCATTCAAATTTGATCCATTTTGCTGTTTTGAGATATCTATCGAACTTGAAAGCATGTCTACGTTTCTGCACTGTTATTTTCTATATTGAACTGTGCCGGTTGAGTTTGTCACTACTTTCAGTCCAAAGTTTGAATTTGTTACTTATTGAGTTGGTTGTACTCACGCTACACCCTGCTCCTTGTGTGCAGATCCAGGTGCTTCTGGTTACGGCGGCTGCTCAGTGAGGAGTCGAGATCTCGAAGACTATCGAGGTAGCTGCATGGCATTCACAGGCTTTGACTCTCCTACATTATCTTTATTTGTATTTCAATTCTTATTCCTCAGACATTGTAGTAGGCTGTTTCCTGGTATAGATGCTCATGTACTCGGTGACATCCCGATTTTAGGAGAGATTTGTATTGTGTTGTGGTTTTATTTTGGTTTTTAAAGGGGTTTTCTTAAATATTAACTGCTACCGTTTAATTTTCAAAGTTTTTATTTGGTTGAACTGGTTGAGGAGTTGGCTTGTCTAGTTCCACGATAGGCGCCATCACGATAGTTGATTTTGGGTCGTGACAACTATCCTATATAGACTGTGTATTTGTCCGAACTTCAATAGTTGTAGGATTGAAGAAACTAGATGAACTTGAGGCAGGTAGTACTGGAGCTTGCATGCTCAACCTATTGTTGTTTTCTTATGTAGTTATTTAGATTGTAAATAACCACAATTTTGATATAAAATCCGATAATTTGATTTTAAAAAAATACACATAGTATTTTATTTCAAAAGAGACTAAGGTCATTTAACAAAATTTAGTTATTTCTATTTTAAGGAAGAATAAAGAGAGAAAAATTAAAGCAAAATATAGCAACTCTCTTTGTTTATAGTAGTATTCTGAATATTTTTATCAATCCCTATATTTATATTTTTATTACTAGAGGTAAATATTCTTAACTCAAAGTTCAAAAGTTATTCTTACTCTTGAGATAATTAACTCTTTTCATTACGTAAATAGATAATTAACTTACTCTTGCTAGTGCTGTACATACTCTTTTATTACTCTTTTGTGGTGTATACACAAGAGTATGTCTAAGCTCGCTAACTATCATCTTGACTTTCACTTGAAATATTTAGAACAATTACTCATGAAGAAGAAAAGTGATTTAATGCACACGTGTAAAGCATACTTACTTTATGAGAATTGAGGTAATTTAGTAATTGATAGTATGGCTTAACTTTTTATTTCAAATATTCCTTTTAAATAATATTATTTAGTTATCAATTACTTATATCGTCTAATAATTTCAAATTAGTATTCGATTTTACTTCAAGGAACTTTAGAGAGAAGATCGGAGAAGGTAATATCATAGTGGACATACATGCGATGGTAGCAAATGCAACATATAAATTCAACTAGTGTATTTGCCTGCATGAGTCAAGCCTTAACTTTAATGATTGGGGAAAGCATTTCCTTATCCAAATCTGTGCTTCGCGCCTGCATGAAAAATTAAAATATGAGATTAAATAATCTATATCATAAATTCTAATAATAGAAAATATTTTATTAATAGCGAAAACAAAGATAATTTTTTTACAAAGCCAATTAGAACCAAGAATTCTTTTTTTACAAAGCCAATTAGAACCAAGAATTACAACACATGATGCTTATAGACTTAGACGTGACGCTTCATGTAGTCTTGGGCTGTAGTGTAGTTAACCTCTGGATAGAGTTTGGATGCCCCTTCTCCTCCTCCTCCTATTTCAAAATTAACAAGGTATCCTTCATTGCAAACGTGATAATAGTGACACATTCCAACTTGTTCTGCATATTCAAGCTCTGTTTTTTATGGAACCGAAACAAAGAGAGGAAATTACGTTAGTAATCAAGTTGAAGGCATCAATACACATTTTTTTAAAAGTAAATGTTAATTATAGTTGTTGATGCTCGACTTGTATTGTCATGAAGTATGTGCTTTTTGTCGCACCACCTTTGTACCTCCCAAAAGATACGTATTATGCATTATTATGGGTTAAAGAGTTTTTCTAATTAAAGTGACAAATTTGAGTAGGGATTATTTTATTTACAGAGTCGGCACTTGGAATTGATTTTTTGGGTGTTTCAAGTCACCTTTTATTTGAATCCCTAGTCAAAGGAAGGTTTGACTTTATTATTATTGGTTTGCGAAAATAAAGTTCGGGTAAGGAATTCTATTGACCGAGGAGAAGGTGTAAGGCATTCCCCAAGTTTCTTGGTTCTAGCACGGTCGCATTATTGACTACATTTGGCTTAAATTAATTTTGGATAAACTGTGATTTATTGGTTTTCATGCTTTATCTATCCGCTTTTAATTATTAAAATATGAAATTATTTTTGAAACGAATCACGTGTGTGAATCCGTTTTATTTATTGTGCCAAAATCATGTCACGCGTACGTGTACACAATTAATAATATTTTATTATATTAAGATTGTTTTGACCAAAGTTGCGCGAGCACATACTTCGATTTTAATTTTGAAAATTATAATTATGCCATCGCGATAAACTAATTAAAAGCGCGCCTAATGCACTCTAACGATGTTCATTATTCTTCCTAAACTTTGAGATTATTGTGAAGTCATGAATTATGAAATTACTTGTGGAAAAAGTGTATGATTTTAGATATTTGAATAAATAAACTATCATATACCAATACCCTATAGCCCAACAATTGAAGCCCAAACTTATTATGGTCCAAATCTTCCCAACTTTAAAGCAAGTTTGAATACCATATTTTCAGAAACATAATTAAGCATATAGCTTTTAAGGACTACTTTACATTATTATTTATAAAAGTTAGGCAAATAAATAAAATCACATGAAATAAGATAAAAAGAACAGAGGAAAGAATAAACCTTTAATGCAAAATTTCAAATTAAATGAGTCTTCAAGAACATGTACAATAACTTAGACGAACGCCGAACAAGCATAAGCGAAGAAGAACATCAAAGTTAGTGAACTGAGCTGCAACGGAATTCTCGACCACGACTATTGACTCCACTATTTGGCGTGTGAAAAGGGATGTTTTGAAGTATTTTTTGTTGGGTTTTGGGTGATGAATTGCTGGATTTTTCGAAAAAAAGATGAAGTAAGACTAAAACGAGTAGAAATTCCCTTAGCGTAGAAGAATAAAAACAATTTCTCTCAATTCCCTCCTCTCTTCCTTTTTCTTCTCTTTCTCTCTCTCTTTTCTCCTCACATTTCTCTTCTATTTATAGAAAAAATGTCGAAATTTTTTCGGATTTCTATTTTATTTTTTTTAATATTTCTTTAATTAAAAAGAATTTCCTCTTCCCATTTTTCTTCTTTTTATAAAAAAAATAATTCTCACTTTCCTTTACTTTTATTATTTTAATTTTTTACTTTTTTTACTTTTATTTTTTTATTTTCCACTTATTTTGCCTTTTTTTTAAAAACATTTCCACTTATTTTACTTTTTTGTTTTAATTTCCACTTTCCTTTAATTTTTTTTTAATTTCCACTTTCCTTTACTTTCTTTTTTTTAATTTTCACCTACATTTAATTTTATTTTTTAATTTCAACTTTCTTTTACTTTTTATTTTTTAAATTTTCACATTCTTTCACATTTATTTTTTTAATTTTCCACTTTCTTTTACTTTTATTTTTTTAATTTTCCACTTTCTTTTACTTAGTTAAAAAAATAATTTTCACCTACTTTTACTTTTACTTTTTAATTTCATACTTCTACTTTTCCTATTTTTTATTCTCATCCGAAATTTTAAAAATATTTAATTTATTTACGATTTTTTTATTTTTATTTTATTTTAAAATAAAGATAAAAATGATATAAATAGTAATAACTGATCTTTTAAATTATTTTTAATTTTTACCCTATATATATAAAAAAAAGTGTAACAAATCTAAAAAATATAGTATTAAATTTCTAAAAATATTTACATAGTATAATGTGATAAAAATTCAAATATAGTAAATAATTAGTTGCTCACAGCTGCCCCTCTTTTCTTGGAAACATGAAAAGTTTTCAGGCAAAGACTAGGTGAGCCATGTGACTAATTTTTGACCAAACCGTTATTCAAAAGGAAAAGAAATAAAAGATAGGGTGCAACCGAGTTCTGAATTTGGACAGCCTACATATCCCGGGTTATAGGGGAATCAGGTCACGTGTAGTTCAAGGAGAATGGTGGAATGATGAGTTGAGGAGTCGAGTAAGGTTCCGTCGAGGCTCCAGTCCGCGGTCCTGCTATTATATCAAAATAAAAAAGAAACTAAACAAGCCTATCAGCTATGAGTTACAAGATTCCTATCTATGAGTCTTCTGAAACTTGATCTTGAGTCTTGACTGGTTCTTCATGCAGACTCTAATCTAAACCTTGATGCTCGCTAGCTGTAGGTGCTAGTTCATTGTTCTATAGCTTCTTCTAATCAAAACGAGAATCTAATGCTAGTGGCTTCAGTCATGTCTTGAGCATTCCACATCTTTTTAGCTGCTTTTGCATTTTGGATTCACCTATTTTTTCTTTTCTTTTATTCTGAATTGAGACTTCTTGTTTTGGTCATCTCAAACCCTGTGCCTCAAGTTAAAACCTACTCAGACACCAAAACAAATAAATAAACGAAATTTTTCTGCCCCAGTTTGTACTAGAAATATTTTGTGAGATATTGTAACAAAATTCTAAACTACTTATTTATTAAAAGCAATAAAAGGTCGGGAATGTTGTACGCCGAAAACATCAGAGACTAGAAAATGGAGACCCTAGGTCTAAAATGAAAGAAACTAGGGAGTGAAGACCCTATGTTGGAAAAGCGACTAGGGATAGGTGTACCCTAATACTGATAAGGAAATGTAACCAGGGGTTGGTACACTGTATTACTGAAAAGAATGTAATCATGGGATGCCGTCCTATATTACAGAAAAGAAATGTAACCAGGAGTTGGTGCCCTGTATTACTGAAATGAAAATGAATCCCCTGGGCGAAAAGGTTCTACCTAGGTTAAACTACGAAAAAGCTTGGGCGAAGAATACTTCTACCCAGAATATGAGTTGGATCCCTATAGGCGAAAAGTTTTTACCTGGGTTAAGCTTCGTAAAACAACCTGAGCGAAGAATACTTCTACCAGAAACTACGAGCTGGATCCCCCTAGGCGAAAAGGTTCTACCTGGGTTAAGCTATGCAAAACAACCTGAGCGAAGAGTACTTCTACCCGGAACTATGAGCTGGATCCCCATAAGACAAAAGGTTCTACCTGGGTTAAGCTACGAAAAATAACATGAGCGAAGAGTACTTCTACCCAGAACTATGTGCTGGATCCCCCTAGACGAAAAGGTTCTTCCTGGGTTAAGCTTCGTAAAACAACCTGAGCGAAAAGTACTTCTACCCGAAACTATGAGCTGGAACCCCTAGGCGAAAAGGTTCTACCTGGGTTAAGCTACGAAAAGCAAGCATGGGCGAAGAGTACTTCTACCCAGAAATATGAGTTGGATCCCAAGCTACGTAAAATAACCTGAGCGAAGAGTACTTCTACCCAGAACTATGAGCGCGATCCCCCTAGGTGAAAAGGTTCTACCAGGGTTAAGCTACGAAAAACAAGCAAGGGCGAAGAGTACTTCTACCCAGAAATATGAGCTAGATCCCCCTAGGAGATAAAAGTTCTACCTGAGTTAAGTTACGTAATACAACCTAAGCGAAGAGTACTTCTACTCGGAACTATGAGCGGGATCCCCTTAGGCGTAAAGGTTCTACCTGGGTTAAGCTACGTAAAACAACCTAAGTGAAGAGTACTTCTACCCAGAAACTATGAGTTGGATCCCCCTAGGCGAAAATATTCTACCCGGGTTAAGCTATGAAAACCAGCCTGGGCGAAGAGTACTTCTATCTGGAACTATGAACTGGATCCCCTAGGCAAAAAGGTTCTACCTGGGTTAAGTTACGAAAAACAGCATGGGCGAAGAGTACTTCTACCCGGAACTATGAGATGGATCCCTATAGGCGAAAAGGTTCTACTCGGGTTAAGCCACGAAAAACAACCTAGGCGAAGAGTACATCTACCCGGAATTATGAGATGGATCTCCCTAGGCGAAAAGGTTCTGCCTGGGTTAAGCTACGAAATACAGCCTGGGCGAAGAGTACTTCTACCCGGAACTATGAGATGGATCCCCCTAGGCGAAAAGGTTCTACCTGGGTTAAGCTACGTAAAACAAGTCTAGGCGAAGAGTACTTCTACCCGAAAATATGAGTTGGATCCCCCGAGGCGAAAATGTTCTACCTGGGTTAAGCTACATAAAAACAACCTGAGCGAAGAGTACTTCTACCCGAAAACTATAAGCTGGATCCCCTTAGGCGAAAAGGTTATACCTGGGTTAAGCTATGAAAAATAGCCTGGGCAAAAATTACTTCTACCCGGAACTAAGGGCTGGATCCCCTAGGTAAAAAGGTTCTACCCAGGTTAAGCTAAGAAAAATATCCTGGGTGAAGAGTACTTCTACCTAGAACTGTGAATTGGATCCCCCTAGGAGAAAAAGTTCTACCTGGGTTAAGCTACGAAAAATAGCCTGGGCAAAGAGTACTTCTACCCGGAATTATGAGCTGGATCCCCCTAGGCGAAAAGGTTCTACCTGGGTTAAGCTACGAAAAACAGCCTGGGCGAAGAGTACTTCTACCCGGAACTATGAGCTGGATCCCCCTAGGCGAAAAGGTTCTACCTGGGTTAAGCTACATAAAACAACCTGAGCGAAGAGTACTTCTACCCGGAACTATGAGCTGGATCCCCCTAGGCGAAAAGGTTCTACCTGGGTTAAGCTACGAAAATGGTATGAGCAGTAGTGATGCATGCTAAAAATAAAGAAAAGTGGAGATTTTGAGGAAACTTAACTTTGGTGACATTCGTCCTTTAGGAATCGCCATTCTGCACTACTTTGTTCCTACTGCAAACAAAGAAAAAACATGAGCGTTCAAAGTGGTGGTCAGTTTGTGGCCTTGATGCCCTTACCGAGGTTGGGTGCCTTTTCAAAGTATCTGTTCGCTTCAAACAAGAGCCCTGTAATCGGTCTTACCATCCTTTCTTTGCCTTTATTTTGGCACGAAGTTATACCGAAAGGGATTCAAAGAAAAACAACAATGGAATGGAGAATGAGTTTAAACAAGAGGTGTCCTTTTCGGGGAACAGAAATTAAAGAAGGACTTATCTAGGAGTACAAGCGGACTTCAATGAACATAACATGCCTTTTAGACTGGATGCCTGATCTGTGTAAATCGTTCGGCTCTCAGCAATTCATCACAACTTTTCCCTCGAAACCGAGAAACCTTGCCCAGGACTGTGTCGATGCCAATGGATGTGAAGATCCTCTTTTCGATCAGTAGTGCTTTTTGCGGGTTTTCACCAGCTGACCTCCCTCATTTCTCTTCTCACCATCGCCTAATAGTGCCCTTTGCAGGTTTTCACTAACATGACTCTCTCATTTTTATTTTCTCTGCTCCTCTTCGCCTTACGGTGCCCGTAAGGATTTTCACCAATAAGACTCTCTTATTTCATTTCTCTCATTTGGTTGTATCAGTTCCAAGTAACTGTATCCTCCAATTCTTGAACATTCTCGTTGATTGATCGGAAGGACTTGAAAAGGATTTGGATTGAATTACAACTTTGGAACCTTTCAAGCAAAACCATCGTCGAACCAATTGTAACATCTGTCCCAGTTTTAATTTTTTCTTTTGAGAATGTGGATTTTTATTTTGGTGTGACTGAACCCTAGAGAGAGGCTGCCTACGTATAATTTCGGAATCAAGTCGAACGTAGTTCAATGAACATGAACTTGTTTGGATTTTTGTATTGTTTTTCTTCTGTTTTGTTTTCTTTTGCTTTTGCTTTTAATAATAACTTCCAAGTTCCAAAGAGGGTAATCAAAAAAAGGGAAATCGGCTCAAAGGGTTTGCATAAGGTTGATAGTACTTGGATAGTGAAAAAGAAAGTCTTCTTCATCCCAACCATAGAATATTAATGTTATATAAAGGATCAAACATAGTACCTTTTGACTGCACCTGCGTTGACAGTTGTTTGAGGGATATTTCCTTCGATGTTTCTCAAGTACAACACTCTCTTTTGGCAGTATTCCCGTTATATTGTATGGAACTTTCCAATCCGGAGCCAATTTTCCTTTGGCTTCTTCATGATGCGGGAGGATACGTCTTAGGACGACTTTTCCCACTTTGAACTTTATGGGTCGCACTTTCTTGTTGTAGGCATGGGCCATTCTTTGTTGGTACAACTGCCCGTGGCAAACTGTGGCCATCCGTTTTTCATCAATCATAGTCAATTATTCCAAACCGGTTCTTGACCCAATCTTTATCCTCAATCTCGGCTTCAACAATGATCCGAAGAGAGGGAATTTCAACTTCTTCCGATTTTATTTGGACTTGGCTTAGGCCTATTGTTCCAATTCTTTGTTTATTTTCTCACAAGCCTTATCTTCAATACATTCTTCTTCTTGATTCATTATTTCGAGGTCTGACAACATTTTAGGATCTTGGCATGAAGTCCGCGAGCATGTCATGTTATTAAAATCTGCATTAATAGAACTGAAAAGAGAATAAGAAAGGTGACAAGATTAAGAAAAGAGACATTCCTCGACAATGAAATATTAATTTCATTTAATTGATTTTTTTTTTGATTTTTTTTTTTTTGAATTTTAAAGATAGAAGGGCTTACATCGGAAAGTAATACAGTAAAGTAAAACATCCGGATTATACCCTGAAATAATCCGGACGCAGAAAGGATAGCAAGACTGGCTACCGAGACTCCCGTCTAATAGGGGACTTTCAGGCTTGGAGACTGTTTTTTGGCTTTTCTTCTGTCTCGGCAATGGCCTTCAGTGCCGGATCAAATTCCTTATCTTCACAGATCATTCCAACTACTGGCCCATTGGTGTGAGTAGGAATAGGATTGTTTATCATATTAGGGGCCTCTTCATCCCTAAGCACTATTGCCTTGACCTCGATGAGGTCTTCCACTGCTCTCTTAAGAGTCCAACAGTCTTCCGTATCATGTCCTACTGCTCCAGAGTAGTATTCACATCTAGCATTATCCCGGTGCGAGGGAGACTCGAGGCTTGGCTGTTTGGGGCCACTGGTTGCAGCAGACCTAGCCTGACTAGCTTTTGGAACAAGCTCGAGTATGATTCACCAATAGAGGTGAACTAATTTTTTCTGAAAGGTTCTCTTGGGCGAGGAGTGTATTGGGGATCATTTGGTTGGGGGATTATATAGAGCTTGGAAAGAATGGGCATTTCTGAAAAGTGGATCTCGGTTTTGTGTATAATGTAGTGGTCGCGTGTAAGGTTGCGCGTTCATCACCGCATAGGGAGGTGGTGCAACGGCCTGTGATGCGGCCTTAAAGGAAGCATAACTCAAGATTCGACACGTTATTTAAACTATTTTCGATCATCTCCCCAATTTTGATAGCCTCGGTGAATGGATTACTCATAGCGGGAAGTAGTCTGCCTCTTGGGCCTGTTGGAAGACCGTAACTATTTCTGCTTCATCCATTTGAGCCTTTACCCTGGCGGCTTGTTCGCGCCATTTGACAGTATATTCACAGAAACTTTTCGCCGTCTTCTTTGTCACACTCGACACAAAGTTCACTTTTTGGATTTTTCACACTTGCTTTCTTTTTTTTTTGCCTTTTTGTTTTCTTTGTTATTTTGTCACTCTTTTTTTTCCACTCAATTTATTGAATGGATATGATCGAATCCGATAGGGATTGCCCACGTATCATGATGTCGTATGAATCAGATCTTGCGTAGTTCGGGAAGATTAGGAATAAAGTAAATAAACTAACTCTTTTTTTTAAATTTTGGATTTATTTTAATTTTCGAAAGAAAGACTAATAAGAAGAAAGAAAATATTTTTGGTTTTCGCTTCTTTTTTTTTTTGGAACTTTGATTTTTTTTTCTTTTTTCGGAAAGACTTCTAGAGAAGATAAAGAAAAATATATTTTTGGATTTTGATTTGATTTTCTTTTCGAATGAAAGACTTATAAAAAGAAAGATTTTTTTTATTTGGGATTTTCTAAGGAAACACTTCTAAAGAAGGGATTAAAGGACAATATGTTTGGATTTGTTTTAAAACAATTTGGGCTGGAACCGATAAGGTTTGCCTACGTATCTCACATCCGGTGAGAATCAGACCCGAGTAGTACGGTCAAACCGACTATGTTCCCTTTTAATTTTTATGAAAATTAATCTTTACACCCTTTAGTAAAAAAGATTATTTGTACTAAACTAGGAGAATGTTTTTTTTATTTTATTTTATTTTTTATTTTTTCGCTCAACTAATTTTCTAAAGTCGGTCAACACTACAAGCAAGCCTTCCAAATGACGTAGCAAGTAGCACATAAGTGGACATGATGGTCTCAAAGAGGATACATGTCTTATACGGACCAAGCCCATGTGCCGAATTTCGCTAAGTCAAATGCATGGGATGAAAATAAAGCGAACCTACCAGGGATATCAGGCATGAGGTTTGTTCTTCTAGGTTTAAATCATGGTGGAGAAGGTACCTAGAATTGCTTACTCGAGCGGACAACTTGAGCCGGGGAGAGTCAGCGTACCGGTAGCATTGCTTTCCGGCTTAGCTGATTGCGCTCCCCGCCTAAACTATGTGTGACTAAAAATCATTCATCGGGTGGCAAACACCTCGGGTATCTCAAAGAAAGGGGGCTATGTCAAGCAAATGCCCAATTTTAATTTCAAGAAGACTCAGAGGGGTGCATGAGAAAATAATTTATATGTACATTTCAACAATATCAAAGCTGTAAAAAGCGGACAAGTAGCATATTAGCCCAAAATAAATCACGGAATATACAAAAATTAATAAAGCCAAATAAAGTCAATGCACAAGATCGAATGCTCGTGGTTCCCCAGCGGAGTCGCCAGAGCTGTCACACCCCTTTTATACACCCCAAAACGATATGTATTATGGATTATTATGGGTTAAAGAGTTCTTCCAATTAAAGTGGGTTTTGGGTGATGAATTACTGGATTTTTCGAAAGAAAGACGAAGAAAGAATGACACAAGTAGAAATTCCCTTAGCGTAGAAGAAGAAAAATAATTTCTCTCAATTCCCTCCTCCCTTCTTTTTTTCTCTTTCTTCCCCTCTTTTCTCCTCACATTTCTCTTCTATTTATAGAAAAAAATCGGAATGTTTTTAGATTTTTATTTTAATTTTTAATTTTTTTTTAATTAAAAAGAATTTTCACTTCTCACTTTTCTTCTTTTTATAAAAAAATAATTCCCACTTTCCTTTACTTTTATTTTTTTAATTTTCCTATTTTTTTACTTTTCTTTTTTTATTTTTCACTTATTTTACTTTTCTATTTTTTTTAATTTCCACTTATTTTACTTTTCTTTTTTTTTTTTTAATTTTCACTTTCTTTTACTTTTTTTTTAATTTTCACCTACCTTTACTTTTATTTTTTAATTTCAACTTTCTTTTACTTTTCATTTTTTAAATTTTCACATTCTTTTACTTTTATTTTTTAATTTTCCACTTTCTTTTACTTTTATTTTTTTAATTTTCCACTTTATTTTACTTTTTAAAAAAAAAAAATTTCACCTACTTTTACTTTTACTTTTACTTTTTAATTCCACACTTCTACTTTTCCTATTCTTTATTCCCATCCAAAATGTAAAATCTTTTTAATTGTTTTTCGTTTGTTTTAATTTATTTTATTTAAAAATAAAGATAAAAATAAAAATAATAGTAATAGTAATAATTGACCTTTGAAATTATTTTTAATTTTTACCCTATATATATAAAAAAGTGTAACAAGGCTAAAAATATATTTTAAATTTCTAAAAATATTTACATAGTAGAAGGTGATAAAAATTCAAATATAGTCAAAAATTAGGTGCTCACGCTTTTGATAAATGGGGAATTAACAACTTATAGTACTTTTCAGTGTAGTTCAAAGATTTATATCTTAATAATAGAAAATAAATAACATAGTTCGATTTAATTTTGGTTCTTACCCTTCATAGGAGCCAAAAATTCTTCTTTGGAAAGAGTTGATTTTTTAAGCTCCTTACTAATCGGTTTTTCCCAAATTTGAACAACCTCTCTTTGGGAAAGTATGTTTTTAGGATGCCTAAGATAAACTGTCTTATTGAGTGTCCTTGAATCATCTATGCTCTTTATGGTATATGTTGCAAGTTTTTATTTTTTTTGCTTTCTCTCTCTCTCTCTCTCTCTCTCTCTCTCTCTCTCTCTCTCTCTCTCTCTATATATATATATATATATATATATATATATATATATATATATATATATATATATATACGGTCATTTTGAGTATTACAACTTCGTTTCCCCATTTACTGCTCAATTCGTGCTTTGCAGTTGTTATGTGACTTGCCGGGGTAATTGGTCGGGTCCGGTAAAGTTTTTTAATGAATTGGAACACTTAGTTCCAAGGTTTAAAACTTAACTGAAAATAGTTGACCGAATGTTGACTTATATGTAAACGACATCGAAATAGAGTTTTGATGATTCCAATAGCTCTGTATGGCAATTTTGGACTTAGGAGTGTGTCCTGATGTTGAATTGGAGGTCCGTAGGATATTTTAGCGTCAATTGGCGAAAGTTGAAAATTTGATGAATTTTGGAAAGTTTGACCAGGAGTGGACTTTTTGATATCGGAGTCGGATTTCGATTTCGGAAGTTGGAGTATTCCGTAATTTCAATTATGACTTATGTGTAAAAGTTGAGGTCAATCAGACTAGATTTGATAGGTTTCGGTGTCCTATGTAGAAGTTTGAAGTTTTAAAGTTCATTAGGCTTGAATCGATGTGAAATTCATATTTTTAGCATTTTTTGATGTGCTTTAAGGGCTCAATTAAGTTCGTATGATGTTTTAGGACTGGTTGGTTAATTTGGTTGAGGTCCCGGGAGCCTCGGGTGGATTTGGGATAGTTAACGGAATTTAATTTGGATATTTGTAGAATGTTTCGACATCGTTTCTTCAAGAATAAGTGGTATCACATTAATCAAATGAACTTCAAATTCCTTTTTATTGAAGTATTAGACCCGTATTGAAATTTCGGAGCCATAGAAAAAAGAATCGTCTAATTCGGATATTGTATGAGAGAGATATGCCCATTTCTGTGTAGGAAAAGATTTCCCGCCGCGAGCGTCCATGGTAGCGTGGGGCGCTATCCCTGGCGCTGAGACTTTTGGAGTTCTAGAAATGGCGTCACAGGCAGCGCCCCACGCCACCTGTGGCGCTACAGACATAAAACCCCTATAAACAGGGAGTTTTGCCATTTTTAACAAAAATAGAGTGGGGAGCTCGGTTTAGGCGATATTCACAGAGGGTTTTCACAAATTTGAACTAGGTAAGTATTCTTTATCCTAAATCATTTATATATCATGATCCCATACTTATTTACATCATGAATCCGTGAATTTAATTGAAGAAAATCAGATTTTTTGTAAAATCTTCCAAAAATGTAAAATGAAGATTTGAAAGGCAATCCGATGTCGGAATTTGATAATTTTTGTATGGTTGAACTCGTATCGGAATGGGTGTTTGGATTTCGTAATTTTTTGTCGGGTTCTGAAAAGTGGTCCCCATGTTGATATTTAGTTGACTTTTCCAAAAATGACTTAAATTAAGTCTCTGTCGAATTGTGAATAATTTCTAAAGCTCAAATTGAATTATTGGTAAATAAAGTGCTAGGTTTGGAGAAAAATTCGAAAGGCAAAGCCGTGGTTGAGCTTTGAGTGGATTTTTGGTTTGAGATAAGTGACTTGTCTAACCTTATATGGGGGAACTTTCCCTTTGGATTGGTATTGTTATGATAAATGTGATGTGTTGAAAGCCGTGTACGCGAGGTGACGAGTGTGTACACGGGCTAAATATGGAGAATTATGGCTTTAAATTGAGTAGATCTCGGTCACATATTAATTAAAGTATTTTATCTTGTTATACTCATCATCATTTGTCTACTTTTATATTTTACATTTGCCTTACCTTTTCATGCTAATTGCTTTACCTGCTTTATTAAAACTTTATTTCTTTTATTCCGTGCTCATTATTTGAAAGTTGAATTTCTTAAGCGAATTATTAAAAGTATGAATTATCTGACATTGAAATTTGGTATTGAGGCAAAATGTTAAATTATAAAATATTATTTTGTTGAGTTATTCACTCCCGAATATTTTGTTGAGATTTTTGAATACATTGTGATTGAGATGTGAGCTCCTTATTGTGGAAAATAATATTGTTGATTTATTTTTGGCAAGTTGAAATATTTGGGCAATTGAGGTGCGAATTTTGTTATATTGTGATATTGATACGCATGCGGTGGTATAAGGTCTGGGTGTTGAAACGCATGCGGTGAGATAAGGTGGCTTGATACGCGTGGCTAGTAGGGAAACTACTAGAAGCCATGCGGTGTGATAAGGTGGGCTGAAACGCAGGATGCTATTTCGAAAAAAATATTTTTTAAAAAACTAATTGTGAAGGCTCCCGCGGTGATATAAGGAAAAGAAACATTGTGAATTTATTAATGATCTGGGACTACGAGGCGGCACCTCGGGAGTGCCCTTGTTGATATTTTTCCGTTGATGTAGTTGTCTTGATTGTTTTGTTTTTTCCTAAATATGTAAATTACTGTTTTTCTTCGGTGATGTATTATTTTCCCTTATTCTGTGCATTTCACTTTTCTGTAACTTCTCGTTGTTTAAATTCTCCGTCATTTTATTATATTGTTATATCTTCTGCCTTGCTTCCTTCTTATTCTAGTAGGGCCCTGACCTGACCTCGTCACTACTCTACCGAGGTTAGGCTTGGCACTTACTGGGTACCGCTGTGGTGTACTCATACTACGCTTCTGCACATTTGTTTTGTGCAGATCCAGGTACTTTCTACCAGACCAGGTGTCACTGAGCTAGTCCGCACGCGGAGACTTTAAGGTATACCTGCCAGCTTTCACAGACCTCGGAGTCCCCCCTCTATCCTTATTATGTTATTTTCCTTATTCTCTTTAGACTCTCATGTATAGAGACACTTAGTATTTCCTTTAGAAGCTTGTGACTTATTTCTACCGAGTTTTGGGAGTTGTAACTATTTTGAATTATAGTTTTTATTTATTTATTTCATATGTTGAGGTTTGGGTTTCGGTCTTAGATTCCGTTATTCCGCATAATTGATAGGCTTACATAGTCTTAGAGACTAGGTGCCATCACGACATCCTACTGAGAGAAATTGGGATCGTGACAAGTTGGTATTAGAGCACTAGGTTCATAGGTGTTATGAGTCACAAGCAGGTTTAGTAGAGTCTCGCAGATCGGTACGGAGATGTATGTACTTATCTTCAGGAGGCTATGGAACTGTTAGGAAAAAGCTTTACTTCTTTGATTCCTTATCGTGCACATTTGTTGACTTCAAAATTCTAAACCATTATCTTTCTATTCTCTCACAGATGGTGTGGACACGCACAACTAGATCCGATGATCAGACACTCGCGCCCCTAGTTGGAGCCGCACGAGGCCAGGGTCGGGGCAGAGGCCGAGCCAGAGGCTGAGGAAGACCACGTGGTACAGCCAGAGCACTTGTACGAGTTGCTGTAGAGGAGCCACCAGTAGCTCCAGCTGGAGAGCAAGCACCAGAGACGCCTGTTACTACCCCTGCACTTCAGGAGACTCTTGTCTAGGTTTTGAGCATGTTTTGCACTCTAGTTTAGGCAGGGTTGATCCCACTAGCTCCTGCCACATCTCAGGCCGGGGGAGGAGCACAAACTCTTGCCGCCTGTACCCCAGAACCACGGGCCTAGGTTGACCATGCCCCAAAGTTTATACTAGTGCAACCAGTTGTCCCAGTTCGGCCCGATGTTGGGGCAGCAGTTTCTGAGGGGGAGCAGCTCAGGCTCAAGAGGTACAAGAAGTACCACCCTCCCACTTTCAGGGTTTGGTGCCAGAGGATGCACATGATTTTCTTGAGGAGTGCCATCATATCCTCCATACTATAGGTATTGCGGAGACTAGTGGGGTTTCTTTCACTGTATTCTAGCTTAGAGGAGCGGCCTACCAGTGGTGGCGAGCATACACGTTGGATGGTCCGACTGAGGCAGCTTCACTTGGACTCAATTGTCAGATATGTTCTCGAGGAAGTATGTTCCTCAGAGTCTCAGAGATGTATGGCGCAGAGTTTGAGAAGTTGTGCCAGGGCTCTATGACAGTATCGAAGTATACAGTCTGGTTCAGTGATTTATCTAGGCATGCACCTGCCCTAGTTTCTACTGTCAGAGAGCGTGTTTGTCAATTTATTGAGGGGCTTCACCCTAGTATCAGATTCAGTATGGCTCGAGAGCTGGAGATGGACATCGCATACCAACAGTTAGTGGCAATCGCTAGGAGATTGGAGGGTATGCGGACCCGAAAGAGAGAAGGTAGGGAAACTAAGAGGCCTCGGGATTCTGGAACGTATAACAGTTCTCGTGCCCCAGTTGCAGCCCGTCATGGTAGAGGCTATATGAGCCGTCCTATTCATTCAGCACTTCCAGCTTCCAGCAGTATTCCGGCTACTCCCAGACCTCAGGTTCCCTATTATGCACCGCCAGTGTCTACTGTACCTCCTGCATGGGGTGCTTTCAGCGGTCAGTCCATCCGATTAGGCCCAAGCCAGTCCCAGCAACCACGCCCTCCGAGGGCTTATTTTGAGTGTGGTGAAACTCGTCATATTATGAAAGATTGCCCCAGATTTAGGAGGGGTTCACCTCTATAGATTTTGAAATCCCTACCTATTCCGTGGGGCCCTTAGGATTCTCGGGCCATGATTACTGCACCAATTGCCACTCCACCTGCACAACCAGCTAGAGGTGGAGGTCGGACAGGTAGAGGTCGCCCTAGAGGGGGAGGTCAGGTCAGATATTATGCCCTTCCTGCTAGGACCAAGGTAGTTGCATCCAATTCTGTTATCACAGGTATTGTTCTGATCTATCACAGAGATGCATCATTTTTATTTGATCCAGGCTCCACTTATTCTTATGCATCATCTTATTTTGCTCCGTATTTGGGCGTATCACGTGATTCTTTGAGTTCTTCTGTTTATGTATCTACACTCATCGGTGATTCTATTATCGTTGACTACGTGTATCGGTCATGTTTGATTATTATCAGTGGTTTTGAGATTAGAGCTGATTAATTATAACTCAGTATGGTGGATTTCGATGTTATTTTGGGCATGGACTGGTTGTCGCCCTATCACGCTATCCTTGACTGTCATGCCAAAATGGTGACGTTGGCTATGCCAGGTCTACCGCGGCTAGAGTGGAGAGGTACCTTAGATTACGTTCCTAGCAGGGTTGTTTCATTTCTTAAGGCTCAACGAATGGTTGAGAAGGGGTGTGATGCGTATCTGGCCTATGTGAGAGATGCTAGTGTTGATACTCTTACCGTGGAGTCTATTCCGGTAGTAAGGGATTTTTCAGATGTATTTCTAGCGGATATTCCGGGTATGCCACCCGACAAGGATATTGACTTTGGTATTGATTTGTTACCGGGCACTCAGCCCATTTCTATTCCACCATATCGTATGGCCCCAACAGAATTGAAGGAATTAAAAGAGCAGTTACAGGAGTTGCTTGATAAGGGTTTTGTTCGGCCTAGTGTATCGCCTTGAGGTGCTCCAGTCTTGTTCGTAAAGAAGAAAGATGGTTCCATGCGTATATGTATTGATTATCGACAGTTGAAAAAGGTTACAGTGAAGAACAAGTACCCATTGCTTCGCATTAATGACCTATTTGATCAACTTCAGGGTGTTAGGGTGTTCTCTAAGATTGACTTGTGTTCAGGCTATCATCAGTTGAAGATTCGGGAGCCAGATATCCCGAAGACCTCTTTCAGGACTCGGTATGGTCAGTATGAATTCCTTGTAATTTCATTTGGGTTGACCAACGCCGCAACATTTATGTATTTGATGAACAGTGAATTTCAACTCTATCTTGATTCATTCGTCATTGTGTTTATTGACGACATTCTGGTGTACTCCTGAAGTCGAGAGGATCATGAGCAGCACCCAAGGACTATGCTTTAGACTTTGAGAGAAAAGAATGTATATGCAAAATTTTCAAAGTGTGAATTATGGCTAGATTCAGTGACATTCTTGGGTCATATAGTTTTGTGCGAGGGAATCAAGGTAGATCCGAAGAAGATTGAGGCAGTGCAGAGTTGGTCCAGACCGTCCGCAGCAACGGAGATCCGGAGTTTTCTTGGCTTGGCAGGGTATTATCGCTGATTTGTAGAGGGTTTCTCTTCTATTGTTACACATATGACTAAATTAACCCAGAAGGGTTCTCCGTTCAAGTGGACCGAGGAATGTGAGGAGAACTTTCAAAAGCTCAAGACAGATTTGACTGCAACCCCAGTATTGGTGTTGCCTACAGGTTTAGGGTCTTATACGGTGTATTATGATGCGTCGCATATTGGTATCGGTGAAGTGTTGATGCAAGACGATAGGGTAATTGTATATACGTCCAGACAGTTAAAGGTACATGAGAAGAATTATTCGGTCCACGACCTTAAGTTAGCGGCTATTGTTCATGCCTTGAAGATCTGGCGGCACTATTTATATAGTGTCCCTTGTGAGGTCTACACCGATCATCGGAGTATACAACATCTATTTAAATAGAAGGAGCTTAACTTGCGGCAGCGGAGGTGGTTGGAGTTGCTTAAAGATTATGATATCACCATTTTATATCATCCCGGAAAGGCAAATCTGGTGGTTGATGCCTTGAGTCGCAAGGAAGAGAGTTTGGGCAGCTTAGCATATCTACCAGTAGTAGAGGATCCTTTAGCCTTGGATGTTAAGGCCTTGGCCAACCAGTTAGTTAGATTGGATGTTTTCGAGCCGAGCTGAGTTTTGGCCTACGTCATTTCTCAGTCTTCTCTTTATGACCGCATCAGGAAGCGTCAGTATGATGACCCCCATCTGCTTGTCCTCAAGGATATGGTTCAGCACGGCGATGCCAAGGAAGTCATTATTGAAGATTACTGTCTATTACGGATGCAGGGCAGACTATGTGTGCCTAATGTAGATGGTTTACGTGAGTTGATTCTCTAAGAGGCTCACAGTTCTCGGTACTATATTCATCTAGGTGCCACGAAGATGTATCAGATTTGAGGAAGCACTATTGGTGGAGGCGGATGAAGAAAGACATAGTGGATTATGTTGCTCGGTGCCTAAATTGTCAGCAGGTGAAGTATGAGCATCAGCGACCGGGTGGATTGCTTTAGAAGTTAGAGATTCCAGAGTGAAAATTGGAGCGGATCACTATGGATTTCGTTGTTGGGCTCCCATGTACTTAGAGGAAGTTCGATGCACTTTGGGTGATTGTGGATAGATTGACCAAGTCAACTCATTTCATTCCTCTGGTTACTACTTACTCTTCGAAGCAGCTGGCTCAGGTCTATATTCGCGAGATTGTCACGATTCATGGCATACCAGTATCTATCATCTTTGACCGGGGTGCGCAGTTTACATCATGGTTCTGGAGAGCCGTGTAACGTGAGTTGGATACTCGGGTGGAGTTGAGTACATCATTTCACCCTCAAATGGACGGACAGTCCCAGTGCACTATTCAGATATTCGAGGATATGCTTTGTGCGTATGTGATGGATTTTGGGGGTGCTTGGGATCAGTTCTTGCCGCTGATGGAGTTTGCCTACAACAACAGTTATCTGTCGAGCATTCAGATGGCATCGTATGAGGCTTTGAATGGTAGGCGATGACGGTCTCCAGTGGGTTGGTTTGAGCCAGGCGAAGCTAGGCTATTGGGTACAGATTTGGTTCAGGATGCTTTGGAAAAGGTTAAATTGATTCAGGATCGACTTTGTACAGCCCAGTCCAGACAGAAGAGTTATGCGGATCGGAAGGTTCACGACATTGCATTCATGGTTGTGGAGCGGGTCTTGCTCTGGGTTTCGCCCATGAAGGGTGTTATGAGGTTCAGTAAGAATGGTAAGTTGAGCCCTAGGTATATCGGACTTTTTGAGATCCTTGAGATGGTTGGAGAGGTGGCTTACAGACTTGTACTACAACTTAGTATCTCAGCAGTACATCCAGTTTTCCATGTTTCCATGCTCCGAAAGTATCACGGCAATCCGTCTCATGTGTTAGACTTCAGCTCAGTCCAGTTGGACAAGGATCTATCTTATGTTGAGGAGCCAGTGGGCATTTTGGACAGGCAAGTTCGGAAGTTGAGGTCAAAGAACATTGCTTCAGTAAAAGATCAGTGGAGGGGTCATCCAGTCGAGGAGGTGACTTGGGAGACAGAGCATGATATGTGTAGCTATTATTCTCATCTTTTCACCACTTCAGGTATGTCTCTATACTCGTTCGAGGACGAACGTTTATTTAAGAAGGGGAGGATGTAATAACTCGGCCGATTGTTTTGAGTATTACAGCCCTGTTTCCCCATTTACTGCTCTATTCGTGCCTTGCAGTTGTTATGTGACTTGTCGAGGCAATTGGTTCGGGTCCGGTAAAGTTTTGGAATGAATTGGAATACTTAGTTCCAATATTTAAAGCTTAAGTGGAAATAGTTGACCGGATGTTGACTTATGAGTAAACAACCTTGGAATAGAGTTTTGATAATTCCAATAGTTTCGTATGATGATTTTGGAATTAGGAGTGTGTACGGATGTTGAATTGGAGGTTTGTAGGACATTTTAGGGTCAATTGGCAAACGTTGGAAATTTGTTGAATTTTGGGAAGTTTGACTGGGACTGGACTTTTTGATATCGGGGTCGGATTCCGATTCTGAAAGTTGGAGTAGGTCCTTAATGTCAATTGTGACTTGTGTGCAAAATTTGAGGTCCATCAGACTTGATTTGATAGGTTTCAGCGTCGGATGTAAAAGTTTAAAGTTTTAAAGTTCGTTAGGCTTGAATAGATACGAAATTCATATTTTTCACGTTGTTTGATTTGATTTAAGGGCTCAACTAAGTTCGTATGATATTTTAGGAGTGGTTGGTATATTTGGTTGAGGTCCCGTGGGCCTCAGATGGATTTCAGATGGTTAAAGAAATTTAATTTGGATATTTCTAGAATGTTTTGACGTCCTTTCTTCAAGAATAAGTGGTATCACATTAAGAAAATGAACTCCAAATTCGGTTTTTATTGAAGCATTAGATCCGTATTGAATTTTCGGATCCATAGCAAAACGAATCGTCAAATTCAGACATCGTATGAGAGAGTTATGCCCATTTCCGTGTCGGAAACGATTTCCCGTCTCCAGCGTCCAGGGTAGCATGGGGCGCTATCTCTAGAGCTGGGACTTTTGGAGTTCTGGAAATGGCCCCACTGGCAGCGCCCCATGCCACATGTGGCGCTACAGACATAAAACCCCTATAAACGGGGAGTTTTGCCATTTTTAACAAAAATAGAGTGGGGAGCTCGGTTTGGGCGATTTTCAGAGGGGGTTTTCACAAATTTGAACTAGGTAAGTGTTCTTTATCCTAAATCATTTATATATCATGATCCCATACTTATTTACATCATGAATCCGTAAATTTAATTGAAGAAAATCATTTTTTTTGTAAAATCTTCCAAAAATATAAAATGAAGATGTGAAAGACAATCTGATGTCGGAATTTGATAACTTTTATATGGTTGAACTCGTATCGTAATGGGTGTTTGGATTCCGTGATTTTTTGTCGGATTCCAAAAAGTGGACCCCATGTTGACTTTTAGTTGACGTTTCCGAAAATAACTTAAATTAAGTCTCTGTCAAATTGTGAATAATTTCTAAAGCTCAAATTGAATTGTTGGTAAATAAATTACTAGGTTTGATTGGTTTGGAGACAAATTCAAAAGGCAAAGCCGTGGTGAGCTTTGAGTGGATTTTTGGTTTGAGGTAAGTGACTTGTGTAAACTTGTGTGGGGGAAATTCCCATTAGGATTGGTATTGTTACGATAAATGTGATGTGTTGAAAGCCGTGTACGTGAGGTGACGAGTGTGTACACAGGATAAATATGGAAAATTCTGGCTTTAAATTGTGTAGATCATTGTCACATATTAATTAAATTATTTTATTCTGTTATACTCATCATCATTGGTCTAATTTTATATTTTATATTTGCCTTACCTTTTCCTGCTAATTTTTAACGACTTGGACGGTCCTTTGAGAGTAATTTCCCCGATCCCCTATTTACTGCTTCCCCCGTATCTTTTTATGCTTATGTGACTTGCCATGGGGCTTTGTTTGTGGTTTCGGAGTGATTTGAGACACTTAGTCTCTAAAACGGAAGCTTAAGTCTTAGGATTTTGACCGTAGTTGGAACTGTGTGAAGACGACTCCGGAATGGAGTTTCGTTGGTTCCGTTAGCTTCGTTGGGTGATTTTGGACTTAGGAGTGTGTCCGAAATGTGAATTGGAGGTATGTAGCTGATTTAGGCTTGAAATGACTAAAGTTGAATTTTTGGGAAGTTTGACTGGAAGTGGACTTTTTGATATCGGGGTCGCATTCTGATTCCAAAAGTTGGACTAGGTCCGTAATGTCAAATATGACTTGTGTACAAAATTTAAGGTCAATCGGACGTGATTTGATAGGTTTCGGCGTCAGTTGTAGAAGCTTAAAGTTTCAAAGTTCATTAAGTTTGAATTGGAGGGTGATTCATGTTTTTAGCGTTGTTTGACGTGATTTGAGGGCTCGAGTAAGTTCGTATGGTGTTTTAGGACTTGTTGGTATGTTTTGTTGAGGTTCCGGTGGGCCTCGGGCGAGTTTCGGATGCCTAACGGATCGAAATTAGGACTTGTGTAGCTGCTGAAGTTATTCAACTTCTGGTGTCATCGCACCTGCGGTGGGGTTAGCCGCAGGTGCAGACATGCATGTGCAAATCGAGGAGAACAAAAGCAGAGTTGGGAGGTTTGGACAGGGGTCGCAAGTGCGAGGAAAATGCCGCACCTGCGATGTCTGCAGATGCGCTAGAGGAACCGCAGGCGCGGAGGAAGATCGCAAAAGTGGACCATTGTCCGCAGGTGCGCATACGTAGGTGCGGCCACCTGATTGCAGAATCGGTCCCAATTACCTTAAGTCATTTCCGCACCTGCGATGGAATTTCCGCAGGTGTGGTGTCATAGGTGTCACTGGAAGCCCGCAGATGCAAAATCGTTAGGCAGAAAAGGGCCAAGTTCGAGGGTTTTATCCCATTTTCAATTTTGGGACTTTGAGAGCTCGCATTAAGGCAATAATTCAAGGATTTTTCAGAGAGAATTTTTGGCTAATGATTCTTAACTCACTTATGATTATATTCCACTAATCTATAGTTGATTTCATCATCTAATTAAGGAATTTGGTTGAGAAACTTGGGGAAAATGGGAGAAGTTCTTCAACTAAGTTTTTGAGTTTTGATTGAGATTTTGATATCGGATTTGGATAATTTTGGTACGAGTGAACTCGTGGTTGATTGGGTATTCATATTTTGTGACTTTTACCTGATTTCGAGACGTGGGCCCGGTCAACTTTTTAGGACGATTTTCAAACATTTTGTTAAAGTCTTGACTTCATTAATTAGATTGGTCTATTATAGTTGCATTTATGGTATGTAATTAGTTTTGGCTAGATTTGGGCCATTTGGAGTCGGATAATCGAGGAAAGAGCATTCTTACTGATTAATTGAGCTTGGTTCGAGGTAAGTGGCTTGCCTAACCTTGTGTTGGGGAAATCCCCTTAGGATTTGGTACTGTTGTGATATGTGAGCGCTGTGTACGTGATGTGACGAGTGCGTACACGGGCTATTTGTTGTAAAAACCGATTATTTTTATGAGTAGTAACCTGTTTTTATCTTAGTTGAGTTATACCAACATGTGTAGTTATCCTGCTTAGTCTAATATCGCATGTCTACTTGCTTTAACTGCTTATCTGAACTCTCTGCAGTATGCCTAGTTGATATCCTGTTTCTCCTTGATTTTTATCAATCTTAACTGCAGGATTCTTGCTGTTAACTGTTGTATTTGTTATTTTGAGCTGTTTGTTTTCTTTTGAGACTACGAGGCGGTACCTCAGGAGATCTCCTCGCATATTTACTTTTGAGATTAAGAGGCGGTATCTCGGGAGATCTCCTCGCATATTTACTTTTGGGACTACGAGACGGTATCTCGGGAGTACCCATATTGTTATCTCATTGTGTTGTGTTGTTATTTCTTTGTGAATACTTTCTGTTAACTGCTCCATTTTACTTCATTTTAATATATCATTTGTCTTATTATTATATCCCAGTAGGGCCCAGACCTGACCTCGTCACTACTCTACCGAGGTTAGGCTTGGTACTTACTAGGTATCATTGTGGTGTACTCATGCTACTTTTCTTCACAAGTTTTCTGTGCAGATCCAGGTCCTTCTTATCAGCCCCACTACTAGCTGAGAGTGCTTGCTGTAGTATGGAGACTTCAAGGTACATGTGTCACGTCCGCAGACCTCGGAGTCCCCCTCTATTCTCTCCTATGTCATTTACCTTCCGTACTTCTTTTATTAGACTCTGGTGTATAGAGAGACTAGTTTCCTTCTGTAGCTTGTGACTTATGATGTTCCGGATTTTGGGAATACTGTGTATTACTAGAGTGTTGGTTATTGTATATGCCAAGTGGCATTGTTACCAGTTATTTAGTTATCTGTTGCAGTTAGTTGTTAAGTTTTACTTCCATTTTTTTTATTTCCGCATTTTGTTAGCCTTACCTAGTCGTAGAGACTAGGCCTATCAGGATGTCTAACGAAGGGAGAATTGGGTCGTGACAAGTTGGTATTAGAGCTCTAGGTTCATAGGTGTCGTGAGTCACAAGCAATTTTAGTACAGTCTTGCGGATCGGTACAGAGACGGCTGTATTTATCTTCGGGAGGTTATGGAACTATTAGGAAAAATTACACTTCTTTGATTCCTTATCGTGCGAAATTGTTGACTTCGAAATTCTAAATTTCTGTATTCTATTCTCTCACAGATGGTGAGGACACGTACATGCGGATCTGATGACCAGGCTCCCGCACACCCTGCTAGAGCCACGAGAGGTCGGGGCCAGGGTAGAGGTCGAGGACGTCCACGTGGTGCAGCCATAGCACCTGCACGAGCTGCTACAGAGGAGCCCCCTTTAGCTCTAGCTAGAGGGCAGACACTTGAGGTACATGTTGCTGCACCAGTACTCCAGGAGACTCTAGCCCAGTTTCTGAGCATGTTCAGCACCTTAGTTCAGGCTGGATTGAATCCACTTGCTCCAGCCACATCTCATGCCGGGGGAGGAGCATAGACCCCCGTCGCTGGTACTCTAGAGCAGCGGGTTCAGGTCGACCAGGTTCCAGAGATTATATTGATACAGCCGGTAGCTCCAGCTCAGCTCGAGGTTAGGGCAGTAGTTTCTGAGGCAGAGCAGCTCAGTTTTGAGAGGTACAAGAAGTACCACCCTCTTACCTTCAGTGGATTGGCGTCAGAGGATGCCCAGGGTTTTCTGGAGAATTGTCACCGTATTCTTTGTACTATGGGTGTAGCGGAGTTGAGTGGGTTTTTTTTACTACATTCCAGCTCAGATGAACAGCCTATCAGTGGTGGCATGCTTATGAGTTGGGTAGTCCAACTGAGGCAGCTTCACTTACATGGACTCAATTCTCGGACTTGTTCTTGAGGGAGTATGTTCCCCAGAGTATCAGAGACGCATGGCACGTGGAGTTTGAGCAGTTGCACCAGGGTGCTATGACTGTGTCAGAGTATGCAGTTTGCTTCAATGATTTGGCCCGACATGCACCAGCATTAGTTTCCACACTTCAAGAGAGGGTTCGTCGGTTTATTAAGGGACTCCACCCTAGTATCAGACTTAGCATGGCCTGGGAGTTAGAGATAGATATTTCTTATCAGCAGGTTGTGAGTATTGCTAGGAGATTGAAGGGTATTCTTGCTCGGGAGAGAGAGGGGAGGGAGGCCAAGAGGTACTTGTGCCCCAGTTGCAATTCGTCATGGTAGGGGTTATGTGTGCCGCCTCGTTCATTTAGCACTTCTAGCTGCCAGTGGTATTCCGGCCCTTTCTAGACCCCAGCAGCCTTATTATGCACCGCCAGTATCTAGTGCACTTCCTGCACTGGGTGCTTTTAGCGGTCAGTCCAGTAGACCTGGCCCGAGCTAGTCACAGTAGACACGCCCTCCGAGAGCTTGTTTTGAGTGTGGCGACACTCTCCATATGGTGAGGGATTTCCCCAGACTTAGGAGGGGTGCACCTCCATAAATTTCTCAGGCACAACATACTCTACCGGGTCCGCAAGCTATGATTACAGCACCAACTACTACTCCACCTGCTCTACCAGCTCGAGGTGGAGATCGGGGAGGTCGAGGTCGCCCTAGAGGGGGAGGCCAGGCCATATATTATGATCTCCCTGCTTGTACAGAGGCAGTTGCTTCCGACTCTATCATTACAGGTATTGTTCCAGTCTGTCATAGAGATGTGTCGGTTTTATTTGACCCGGGCTCCACTTATTCTTATGTGTCCTCTTATTTTGCTCCGTATTTAGGTATAGCCCATGATTCCTTGAGTTTTCCTGTTTATGTGTCTATACCTATGGGAGATTCTATTGTTGTTGACTGTGTGTATCGGTCGTGTTTGGTTGTTCTTAGTGGTTTTGAGACCAGAGTCAATTTATCATTGCTCAGTATGGTAGACTTTGAGATTATTTTGGGCATGGACTGGTTATCGCTTCATCATGCTATTCTTGATTGTCACGCCAAAACCATGATGCTGGCTATGCCAGGATTACCGCGATTAGAGTGGAAAGGTACCCTAGAGTATACTCCCAGCAGAGTTATTTCATTTCTTAAGGCTCAACGAATGGTTGAGAATCGGTGTGACGCATATCTAGCTTATGTAAGAGATGTCAGTATTGATACCTCTACAGTTGAGTCAGTCCCAGTAGTGAAGATTTTTCAGATGTATTTCCAGTTGATCTTCCAGGCATGCCGCCCAACAGAGATATTGACTTTGGCATTGATTTGTTGACGGGCACTCAGCCCATCTCTATTCCTCCATATCGTATGGCTCCTCCTGAGTTGAAGGAGTTGAAGGAGCAGTTACAGGAGTTGCTTGATAAGGGCTTCATTCGGCCCCGTGTGTCACCTTGGGGCGCTCCTGTCTTGTTTGTGAAGAAAAAGGATGGTTCTGTGCGTATGTGCATTGATTACCACTAGCTGAACAAAGTTACAGTGAAGAACATGTATCCATTGCCTCGTATTGATGACTTATTTGATCAGTTACAGGGTGCCAGAGTATTTTCAAAGATTGACTTACGTTCAGGCTACCATCATTTGAAGATTCGGGAGCCAGATATCTTGAAGACTGCTTTCAGGACTCGGTATGGTCACTACGAGTTCCTTGTGATGTCATTTGGGCTGACCAATGCCCCAACAACATTTATGCACTTGATGCACAGTGTGTTCCGACCCTATCTTGACTCATTCGTTATTGTGTTTATTGACGACATTCTGGTGTACTCTTAGACTCGGGGGATCATGAGCAGTACCTGAGTACTATGCTTCAGACCTTGAGAGAAAAGGAGTTATATGCAAAATTTTCAAAGTGTGAGTTTTGGCTAGACTCAGTGGCATTCTTGGGTCATGTAGTATCGAGTGATGGGATCAAGGTGGATCTGAATAAGGTGGAAGCAGTGCAGAGTTGTCCTAGACCGTCCTCAACTACGGAGATCCAGAGTTTTCTTGGTTAACCGGGGTATTACCGTCGATTTGTAGAGGGTTTCTCATCTATTGTGGCACCTATGACCAGGCTGACCCAGAAGGGTGCTCTGTTTAGGTGGACATAGGAGTGTGAGGAGAGCTATCAGAAGCTCAAGACAGCTTTGACTACAGCCCCAGTATTGGTATTGCCTACAGGTTTGGGGTCTCATACTGTATATTGTGATGCGTCGCGGATTTGTCTCGGCATAGTGTTGATGCAGGATGGTAAGGTGATTGCCTACGCATCCAGACAGCTGAAGGTGCATGAGAAGAACTATCTTGTCCACGACCTTGAGTTAGCAGCTATTTTCCATGCCTTGAAGATTTGGCGGCACTATTTGTATGGTGTCCCTTGTAAAATTTACACTAATCATCGGAGTTTGCAACATCTGTTCAAACAGAAGGATCTTAACTTGCATCAGCGGAGGTGGTTCGAGCTGCTTAAGGATTATGATATCACCATTTTATACCATCCTGGGAAGGCTAATGTGGTGGACGATGCTTTGAGTCATCGGGCAGAGAGTTTGGGGAGCTTAGCATATCTACCAGCAGTAGAGAGGCTTATGGCGTTGGATGTTCGGGCCTTAGCCATCCAGTTTGTGAGATTGGATATTTCTCGAGTCGAGTGTTGGCTTGTGTGGTCACCCGGCCTTCTCTTTATGATCGTATCAAGGAGCGTCAGTATGATGACCCCCATCTATTTGTCCTTAAGGACACGGTTCAGCACGGTGATGCTAAGGAGGTCGCTATTGGAGATGATGGTGCACTGAGGATGCAGGGCAGGCTATGTGTTCTCAATGTAGATGGTTTGCATGGTTTACTGGTGGAGGAGAATGAAGAAGGACATAGTGGAGTACGTAGCTCGGTGTCTAAATTGCTAGCATGTAAAGTATGAGCACCAGGGGCCAGGTGGATTGCTTCAAAAGTTAGAGATTCTGGAGTGGAAATGGGAACGAATCACTATGGATTTCATTGTTGGGCTTCCACGGACTCAGTGGAAGTTTGATGCAGTTTGAGTGATTGTGGATAGGCTGAATTTATATCCACGAGATTGTCAAGCTTCAGGGCGTGCCGGTATCAATTATCACTGACCGGGGCACACAGTTTACATCACGGTTCTGGAGGGCCGTACAACAGGATTTGGGTACTCGAGTAGAGTTGAGCACAACATTTCACCCTCAGACGGACAGACAGTCCGAGCGCACTATTCAGATACTGGAGGATATGCTCCATGATTGTGTGATGGAATTTGGAGGTTCTTGGAATCAGTTTTTTCCACTCGTGGAGTTTGCCTACTAAAATAGTTATCAGTCGAGTATTCAGATGGCACCATTTGAGGCTTTGTATGGTAGGTGGTGTCGGTCCCCAATGGGTTGGTTTGAGCCGGGCGAGGCTAGGTTATTGGGTACAGACTTGGTCCAGGATGCTCTGGAGAAGGTTAAGGTGATTCAGGATCGACTTCGCACAGCCCAGTCTAGACAGAAGAGTTATGCAGATCGGAAGGTTTGCGATATTGCATTCATGGTTGAAGAGCGGGTCCTGCTCCGGGTGTTACCCATGAAGGGTGTTATGAGGTTCGGAAGAAAGGGTAAGCTGAGCCCAAGGTTTATTGGCCTATTCGAGGTGTTGCGGAGTGTTGGGGAGGTTGATTATGAGCTTGCCTTGCCTTCCAACCTAGCAGGAATTCATCCTGTAATTCATGTTTCTATGCTCCGGAAGTATCACGGCGATCCGTCTCATGTGTTGGATTTCAGCTCAGACCAATTGGATAAGGATTTATCTAATGTTGAGGAGCCGATGGATATTTTAGATAGGTAGGTTTGAAAGTTGAGGTCAAAGGACATTGCTTCCGTGAAGGTTCAGTGGGGGGTCAGCCGGTCGAGGAGGCGACTTGGGAGACCGAGCATGATATGCGCAGCCGTTATCCTCATCTTTTCACCACTTTAGGTATGTCTCTATACTCGTTCGAGGATGAACGATTATTTTAAGAGGGGGAGGATGTAATGACCCGGCCGTCATTTTGAGAGTAATAGACCTGGTCCCCTATTTACTGCTTCCCCCGTATATTTTTCTGCTTATGTGACTTGCCGAGAGGTTTGTTTGTGGTTTCGGAGTTATTTGGGATACTTAGTCCCTAAAACGGAAGCTTAAGTCTTAGGATTTTGACCGTGGTTGGAACTGTGTGAAGAAGGCTCCAGAATGGAGTTTTGTCAGTTTTGTTAGCTCTGTTGGGTGATTTTGGACTTAGGAGCGTGTCTGGAATGTGAATTGGAGGTCTGTAGCTGATTTAGGCTTGAAATGACGAAAGTTGAATTTTAGGGAAGTTTGACCGGAAGTGGACTTTTTAATATCGGGGTCGAATTCCGATTCTGGAAATTGGAGTAGGTCCGTAATGTCGAATATCACTTGTGTGCAAAATTTGAGGTCAATCGGACGTGATTTGATAGGTTTCAGCATCGGTTGTAGAAGCTTGAAGTTTCAAAGTTCATTAAGTTTGAATTGGAGGGTGATTCGCGTTTTTAGCATTGTTAGATATGATTTGAGGGCTTGACTAAGTTCGTATGGTGTTTTACGACTTGTTGCTATGTTTGGTTGAGATCCCGGGGGGCCTCGGGTGAGTTTCGGATACCTAACGGATCGAAATTTGGACTTGTAGAGATGCTGAAGTTTTTCAACTTCTGGTGTCATCGCACCTGCGGTGGGGTTGGCCGCAGGTGCGGACACGCATGCGCGAATCGAGGAGCACAGAAGCGGAGTTGGGAGGTTTGGTTAGGGGTAGCAGGTGCGAGGAAAATGCCGCATCTGCGATGTCCGCAAATGCACTAGAGGAACCGCAGGCGCGAAGGAAGACCGCAGAAGCGGACCATTGTCCGTAGGTGCGCACACGCAGGTGCGACCACCTGATTGCAGAATCGGTCCCAATTACCTTAAGTCATTTCCGCACCTGCGATGGAATTTACGCAGGTGCGGCGTCGTAGGTGCGACTGGAATCTCGAGGATGCGAAATCGCTGGGCAGAAAAGGGCCAAGTTCGAGGGTTTTATCCCATTTTCAATTTTGGGACTTTGAGAGCTCGGATTAAGGCGATAATTCAAGGATTTTTCAGAAAGAACTTTGGGGTAATGATTCATAACTCGTTTATGGTTATATTACACTAATCTATAGTTGATTTCATCATCTAATTAAGGAATTTGGTTGAGAAATTTGGGGGGAAATGGGAGAAGTTCTTCAACTAAGTTTTTGAGTTTTGATTGGGATTTTGAAATCAGATTTGGATAATTTTGATATGAGTGAACTCGTGACTGATTGTTGTTCGTATTTTGTGACTTTTACCCGATTTCGAGACGTGGGCTCGGGTCGACTTTTTAGGATGATTTTCGATATTTGTGTTAAAGTCTTGATTTCATTAATTAGATTGGTCTATTATAGTTGTATTTATGGTATATAATTATTTTCTGCTAGATTTGGTCCATTCGAAGTCAGATAATCGAGGAAAGAGTATTCTTACTGATTGATTGAGCTTGGTTCGAAGTAAGTGGCTTTCCTAACCTTGTGGGGGGAAATTCCCTTAGGATTTGGTACTGTTGTGATATGTGAGTGCTGTGTACGTGAGGTGATGAGTGCGTACACGAGCTATTTGTTGTAAAACCCGATTATGTTTTTGAGTAGTAACCTGTTTTCATCTTAATTGAGTTATACCAACATGTGTATTTATCCTGCTTAGTCTAATATCGTATGTCTACGTGCTTTAACTGCTTATCTGAACTCTGTGCAGTATGCCTAGTTGATTTCCTGTTTCTCCTTAATTTTTATCAGTCTTAACTGCAGGATTCTTGTTGTTAACTATTATATTTATCGTTTTGAGCTGTGTGTTTACTTTTGAGACTACGAGGCAGTACCTCGGGAGTTCTCCCTGTATATTTATATTTGAGACTACGAGGTGGTACCTCGGGAAATCTCCTCGCATATTTACTGTTGAGACTACGAGGCGGTACCTCAGGAGATCTCCTCGCATATTTACTTTTGGGACTACGAGACGGTATCTCGGGAGCGCCCCTATTGTTATCTCATTGTGTTGGTGTTGTTATTGCTTTGTGAATACTTTCTGTTAACTGCTCCGTTTTACTTCATTTTATTATGTCATATGTCTTGTTATTATATCCTAATAGGGCCCGGACCTGACCTCGTCACTACTCTACCGAGGTTAGGCTTGACACTTACTGGGTACCGTTGTGGTGTACTCATGCTACTCTTCTGCACATATTTTGTGTGCAGATCCAGGTGCTTCTTATCGGCCCCGCTACTAGCTGAGAGTGCTTGCTGTTGTACGGAGACTTCAAGGTACATCTGCCACGTTCGTAGACCTCGGAGTCCCCCTTTATTCTCTCCTATGTCATTTACCTTCTGTACTTCTTTTATTAGACTCTGGTGTATAGAGATACTAGTTTCCTTCTGTAGCTTGTAACTTATGATGTTCCGGGTTTTGGGAATACTATGTATTACTAGAGTGTTGGTTATGTACATGCCAAGCGGCATTGTTACCAGTTATTTAGTTATCTGTTGCAGTTAGTTGTTAATTTTTACTTCAATTTTTTTTATTTTCGCATTTTGTTAGGCTTACCTAGTCGTAGAAACTAGGTGCCGTCACTACATCTTACGGAGGGAGAATTGGGTCGTGACATAATTGCTTTACCTGCGTAGTTGAAGCTTTGTTCCTTTTATTCTGTGCTCATTATTTGAAAGTTGAATTTCTTAATTGAATTATTATAAGTATGAATTATCTGACATTGATATTTGGTATTGAGGCAAAGTGTTAAATTATAAAATATTATTTTGTTGTGTTATTCACTCCCGAATATTTTATTGAGCTTTTTGTATACATGTGATTGAGTCGTGAGCTCCTTATTATGGAAAATAATGTTGTTGTTGATTTATTTTGGCAAGTTGAAATATTTGGGCACTTGAGGTGCGTATTGTGATATATTGTGATATTGATATGCATGCGGTGGTATAAGGTCTGGGTGTTGAAACGCATGCAGTGAGATAAAGTGGGCTTGATACGCGTGTCTAGTAGGAAAACTACTAGAAGCCATGCGGTGCGATAAAGTGGGCTAAAACCTGGGATGCTATTTCGGGAAAAATAATTTTTAAAACTAAATGTAAAGGCTCCTGAGGTGATATAAGAAAATGAAATATTGTGAATTCATTAATGATTTGGGACTACGAGTCGATACCTCGGGAGTGCCCTTGTTAATATTTTCCCATTGATGTACTTGTCTTAATTGTTTTTTTTCCCCCTAAATATGTAAATTCCTTTTTTCTTCCGTGATGTATTATTTGCCCTTATTCTGTGCAGTTAAATTGTGACATACTCCTTACTTGATTCATTTCCATTGTCATTATTATTATTATATTGTTAAACTTTTCGCCCTATCTTTTATTATTTCCAGTAGGTCCCTGACCTGACCTCGTCACTACTCTACCGAAATTAGGCTTGGCACTTACTGGGTACCGTTCTGGTGTACTCATACTACGCTTCTGCACATTTGTTTTGTGCAGATCCAGGTACTTCCTACCAGACCAGGTATCAGTGAGCTAGTCCGCACACGGAGACTTCAAGGTATATCTGCCAGCTTCCGCAGACTTCGGAGTCCACCCTCTATCCTTATTATGTTATTTTCCTTATTCTCTTTAGACTCTTATGTATAGAGACATTTAGTATTTCCCTTAGAAGCTTGTGACTTATTTCTACCTAGTTTTGAGAGTTGTAACTATTTTGAATTGTAGTTTTTATTTATTTATTTCATATGTTAGAGATTTGAGTTTCAGTCTTAGATTTCGTTATTCCGCATAATTGATAGGCTTACCTAGTCTTAGAGACTAAGTGCCATCACGACATCCTACGGAGGGAATTTGGGTCAATAAAAAAGGGAATTATACAAAATACACAACAAACCATATACAGAAAGATAAAAGGAACTTATACAAACAAATTACCTTTCTGGATGCCATCTCTGAGCAAAACAACAGAATCAGGAGAGGAAGAATGTGGCCAATTTGATAAAGACCATCGAGGAAGTAACCAGCAATGCAGTTAGCAGAGATGTAAGTGTAAGGAATGTGAGCTTTTTCTGTCGCTTTTCTCACCGCCATTTTATCATCAAATGTCACTCCTCCATTGCATTTTCCATTCTTGCTGGATCCTTATCTCAATTTGGATACATGACAAAAACATTCCATATCAATTATCATTGGACAATTTGATCATAATAATTAAGGATATCAGTAAACTAAAAAACAAGGTAGGTGACATGTTAAACATATTAAAATACACTTATAGTATAAAAATTATTTACACTATCTAACATATACATAACTTAAAATTTAAATCCTCTAAAATATGTTAAGAGCCTTAAAAACAATGAATTATTATGATGTCAAACACAAAAATTTGGAGTGTTTTGTTTTCTACCATTAAAGAATTAAGGAAGATGTTTGTTGTCAAATCTTCCTATCAAAAATCAACCAGCCTCGCCGGATATTAATTCTTTTTCGGAAATCCACCATCAACTAAGTGGGTTTCTTTGAACTCTTGTTCAGATTTTAATTAGAATGCTTATATTCTTCTTTCAAGTAAAAGCATTCTCCTATACTTTGTGCTTAATGCTTAATATCTCATGGCTCCGTGAATACTTGCATTATCTGAGAGTCAGAATGAGACCGCCCTTAGTGAGTCATATATCATGTGTAAAGTGTGGTTTTATGTAGGCCATGTTATTGTGATTGAGTCAAGAACTTGCCCGGTATGTGAGTTGAAGCGAAATTTTAGGTGATGCTCGGTTTGAAAAATGATTTTAGGCTTTCTTTGTTCATTTTGAGCTTAATGCTTATCACAAAATAAAAACTATCCCTAGATAACCCTTTTGAACCTATAGATATTTAATTGGCACCCACGTTACGAGCCTATACCCGTTTGTTCTTAATTGACATTGTTTTGATCTTGTTACCTCTGAAAGCACTTTAATTGTGAAATGAGTGCTAGAAGAAGTAGGACTAGGTGTGGGGTGACTTTCGAGTGGACCTAATGAGAGAGAGGTACACTTATTTTGTTGAATAATATACCACTAGCAGAAATTATGAAAAAAAAGAGAAGAAGAAGAAGAAGAAGAAGAAGAAGAAGAAGAAGAAGAAGAAGAAGAAGAAGAAGAGGAGGAGGAGGGGAGGAAGAAGAAGAAAAAGAAGAAGAATAAGAAGATAGAGATGAATAAATTATTGTGATGTTTGTTGTCAAATCTTCCTATCAGAAATCAACCAGCCTCGTCGGATATTAATTCTTTTTCGGAAATCCACCATCAACTAAGTGGGTTTCTTTGAACTCTTGTTTAGATTTTAATTAGAATGCTTTTATTCTGTATTTCTTTCGAGCAAAAGCATTCTCCTATACTTTGTACTTAATGCTTAATATCTTATGACTCCGTGAATACTTGTATTATCTGAAAATTGGAATGAGACCGCCCTTAGTGAGTCATGTGTCATGTTATTAATCTTGTTGCCTCTGAAAGTACTTTAATTGTGAAATAAGTGCTAGATAAAATAGGACTAAGTATAGGGTGACTTTCGAGTGGAACCAATAAAAGAAAGGTACACTTGTTTTGTTGTATAATACACCACTAGCGGAAATTGTGAAAAAAAGAGAAAAAGAAAATCTGAAGAAGAAGAAGAAGAAGAAGAAGAAGAAGAAGAAGAAGAAGATAGAGATGAATAAATTGTTGTGATGTTTGTTGTCAAATCTTCCTATAAGAAATCAACAAGCCTCGCCGGATATTAATTCTTTTTCGAAAATTCACCATCAACTAAGTGGGTTTCTTTGAACTTTTGTTCAGATTTTAATTAGAATGCTTCTATTCTGTATTTCTTTCAAGCAAAAGCATTCTCCTATACTTTGTGCTTAATGCTTAATATCCCATGGCTCCGTGAATACTTGCATTATTTGAGAGTTGGAATGAGACCGTCCTTAGTGATTCATATGCCATGTGTAAAGTGCGGTTTTATGTAGTCCATATTATTGTGATTGAGTCTAGAACTTTCCCGGTATGTGAGTTGAAGCGAAATTTTAGGTGATGCTCGGTTTGAAAAATGATTTTAGGCTTTCTTTGATCATTTTGAGCTTAATGCTTATCACAAAATAAAAACTATCCCTAGAGAACCCTTTTGAACCTATAGACTTTTAATTGGCACCCGCGTTACGAGCCTATACCCTTTTGTTCTTAATTGACATTATTTTGATCTTGTTACCTCTGAAAGCATTTTAATTGTGAAATGAGTGCTAGAAGAAGTAGGACTAAGTGTGGGTTGACTTTCGAGTGGAACCAATGAAAGAAAGGTACACTTATTTTGTTGAATAATACACCACTAGCGGAAATTGAGAAAAAAAAAAGAAAGAAGAAGAAGAAGAAGAGGAGGAAGAAGAAGAGGAAAAGGAAGAGGAAGAGGAAGAGGAGGAAGAGGAAGAGGAAGAGGAAGAAGAAGAAGAAGAAGAAGTTAGAGATGAATAAATTGTTGTCTTGTTGTTGCTAGTGAGGTATAAATTAAAGTTGTGCTTAAAGAAAGAGGGAACAATTTTGGGGAGTGATCTTGTTTGTGAAATTGAAGTGGATTGAAGAATTTGTGCTTAAAGCTTATCATGTGATGTGTTAAAGTGCTTAGGAGGGTGAACCACTAATCCTAAATATATCCTACCCGTCCCTTAGCCCATATTACAACCATATAAAGTGCTAATTGATTTTAAATTGAGTGAGCCTATATTAGTTGAGATTTATATTATGGGCAAGCCTATGGTACCTTTTATATGCATGTGACTTCTTTGTGGGAATGAGAGATTTTCTTTGATAGATGTGAGTCCTTAAATTATCTTTGATCATGAGATTCGAATGTGTGGATTCAACTTACTATATTGTTCTTGTTGTGAGGGCACATGATTTTACGAGGTATAGGTAACGTTATTAAGACTTCTCTATGATGTTGGGTATTCCAGCCATGAGTGCATTGTGATATTGAGTCGGTTTTTTAGGCTACAATTGTTATGAGCATGTTGTCTTCGATGTGAATATTTCTTTTGAAGAATGACATGAGTCATGGGAAGTATGTGTTGAACGCATATGCCCTAGCTTAATTGTTGCTATCAACCGTGGTCATTGGTGTAGTGTGCCTCAATTGTGTAAAAATAAAGTGCTAAAAAATAATGCAAATTGTTGGCTTACTCGAGGAAGAGCAAGAGTCTAAGTGTGGGGTGTTGATGTTTGGATAAAAATGCATATATTTAACCATTATTGCCTCATATTATAGCACTTTTAATCATATTTTGAGTATTAATTATATTACGTTATGCTTAATATTATATTTTAACTGTGTAGGAATAAAGTGGTGTGAAAATAAAGAGATTTAGAATAAAATTAAATGAAACACGGAAGATAAAAAAAAGAAATTAAAAGAATAAAATAGAAGGAGACTAAGGGGGACACCCTTTGGTGATTGTCCCTCCAAGAAGAAGACAAGAAAAAGAAGAGATACAATTCACAAAAGATGAAAGAAACGCCTAAGCAAGAGGAAAGCTCACTGCCTCCAGCACTAAGGCCAGTGCAAGGCGCTTGCCTGGATCCTGCGTTGCGGGACTTTTTCTAGGTCGCTCGGAACAAGGTTATTTCGGTACTACACGATCTCAATTCGTATAACAAGAGTCCTAAACCTAATTTTGGAGGGGATCTAACATATTTTTTAGAGAGAACACGTCACTTTGGAGGAGGAGAACATAAATCACGCTTGGAACAAGGATTCGCAGTTTTTCTTCTCTTCTCTTCCTTTAACTTTATAGTTCATTAGTTCTAGAGTTGTGGGTGCTACATGAACATTATAGTTTGAAGCTTGAATTATTTTTATTATTTTATCATATTAATTTATTTGTTCAATCTTGCGCTTAATTATTTGATTGTCTTATCACCAATTGAATACTATCTACGAATCCAGGATTGAACTCGGGAGAGAAAATTCTAGATTGCATATAAGATTGAGTAGAGCAAGATCTTGAACCTGAGTATCAAGAACGAATTTGCGGTTAGGATAGGGATATACCTAATCGCCTTGCTTGGTGATTCCACGGAAATTATTAATGTATTCTTGTTAATCCTAATTCCATAGGAATATAGGTGTTAGGTTAGCTTGAATAGTCGAGTAGTACTTCGGGAGAATACTACGAGTAATGCTAACCATGTCAATCAATAAATTAGATAAATTAATTAGACAATTTAAGTGAAAGACTCAACGGGATTGTTTGTTAACCCATAGCTCTAGAATATTGGTTCCCATTGAATTCGTGTCTAATTTCACCAACTTGTTTCCTTTAATCTCTTAGTTTGTTACTCTAGATTAGTTTTAGTTAAATATTCATACTTTAGGATTCGCTTGAATAGATTAATTATTTGGGTTTAATTTAGTTGATAGTTAATCACAAGTCCCTGTGAGTACGATATCTGGACTTGCAATCCTATATTACTTATCAACCACGTATACTTGCACGTGCATTTGGGAGCAACACACATAAATCCTATCTAAGAAGATAAATGGTGTTGCATCAACACTATGTTTGTAACAAAAGTCTATATCGCTTATCCCTTTGAACCATAGGATCGATCCGAGGTTTATTTTTTATCTGAAATGCTGTGCATTTAGTAAATACACTTACGCTGGTTATATATAGATCCTTATCTCAATTTGGATATATGACAAAAGCATTCCATACCAATTATCATTGGACAATTTGATCATAATAATTAAAGATATCAGTAACCTAAACAATAAGGTAGGTGACCTGTTATAGCATATTAAAATACACTTATAATATAAAAATTATTTACACTATCTAACATATATATAACTTAAATTTTAAATCCTCTAAAATATGTTAAGATACATACAAACTTACCACCTTAAAGAAGTCTGTTCTTTATTATTACAAAGAAACAAACACTACGTACTAAAAGTCTGATGGTTGTGACATACACAAATGTTCAAAGAACTTTAGGGATAAGTTTATTGGAAAGCGAAATCAAAGCCATGAATTACAAGAGATCATGCTTAGACAAATTAGACGTAACGCTTCATGTAGTATTGGGCTGTAGTGTAGTTAACCTCTGGATAGAGTTTGGATGCCTCTTCTCCTTCTTCTCCTATTTCAAAATTAACAAGGCATCCTTCGTAGCAAACGTGATAATAGTGACACATTCCAACTTGTTCTGCATATTCAAGCTCTGTTTTTTATGGAACAAAAAAAAAAGAGAAAATTAATACAACATTTTCATTCTTTTGGAAATGCCAATCAAATTGGGGCAAAGGGAGTATATGATTTATGGTTCTTACCCTTCATAGGAGCCAAAAATTCTTCTTTGGAAAGAGTTGATTTTTTAAGCTCCTTACCAATGAGCTTTTCCCAAATATGAACAACCTCTCTTTGGGAAAGTATGTTTTTAGGAGGCCTAATGTAAAGTGTCTTATTGAGTGTTCTTGGATCATCTATGCTCTTTATGGTATATGTTGCAATATCATCTTCGTCCACACAAATTGCTGCAAAATATATATATATCATAACAAAGAGAATTATACAAAATACACAACAAACCATATACAGAAAGATAAAAGGAACTAATTATACAAACAAATTACCTTTCTGGTTGCCATCTTAATTGTTTCTCTCATATTCCTTGCTCAATATTATGCCTTGAATCCATGCTATACTTGCTATATGCTTATTTGATTTATGTGACTTAATTGATACTTGACATTTAGCATACTAATTATTAAATTGCCTATTTCCTCCATAATTTTCATAATTAATTGGTACTTGCCGTCACTTATTTTTAAACAAAACATAATTATTGTATGCTTGTTGTCTTATAATTTCATATTAATTGTTGCATTTATTGGAGTAATTTCTTTTATAAGAATTGATAAATTATATTATTTGAGGAGCGGAATGTACGCCGCAACAGAAATGAAAGTGAATATATTGGAGGAGCGAGTTGCATGCCGCAACATAATTGATGGAAATAAATATATTGGGATCGGGTTGCAGGCCAAAATGGAATTGAGTGTGAATATATTGTGGGATCGGGTTGCACGCCGCAACGGAATTGAATATGAATATATTATGGGATCAGGTTGCACGCCGCAACGGAAACTAATTGAAATAATAATTGGTTATGACTGTTGAGTTGGCTTCAACTGTTGAAATGAGATACCTGTTTTATTTCTATTATTGTTGTTATTATTATTATTGCGTACAAGTTAATATAAGTGACCTGTCTTAGCCTCGTCACTACTTCGTCGAGGTTAGGCTCACCACTACTGAGTACATGGGGTTGGTTGTACGCATACTACACTCTGCACTTCTTGTGCAGATACCGGAGTTGGTCCCAACGGCGTATAGTAAATTTTCTCGGATTCAGCTATTCGCAGGAGACTTGAGGTATAACTGCATGACGTTTGCAGTTCTAAAGTCCCCTTCCACTTTATCGTACTTGTGTATTTCTTTTAGACAACTTTATTTTTATTCAGACCCTTGATTGTATTATTTTAGAAGCTTGTGCATTTGTGACACCATTTCTGGGATGGTATTTAGACATCGTTATTATTATGGATTATTCACTTTATTTCATACTTTATTTCCGTATTTGTTTCTTTGTTATTAATTAATTTAATTTTTTTTTAAAATGGCTAATATTATTCTAACGTTGGCTTGCCTAACAAGTGAGCGTCATCACGGTCTCGAAGGAGAGAATCTCGGGTCGTTACATGAAAAATTAAAATATGAGATTAAATAATCTATATCATAAATTCTGATAAAAGAAAATAGTTTATTAATAGCGAAAACAAAGATAATTTTTTTACAAAGCCAATTAGAACCAAGAATTACCACACATGATGCTTATAGACTTAGACGTAACGCTTCATGTAGTCTTGGGCTGTAGTGTAGTTAACCTCTGGATAGAGTTTGGATGCCTCTTCTCCTTCTTCTCCTATTTCAAAATTAACAAGGCATCCTTCGTAGCAAACGTGATAATAGTGACACATTCCAACTTGTTCTGCATATTCCAGCTCTGTTTTTTACGGAACCAAAAAAAAAGAGAAAATTACATTATCAATACAACATTTTCATTCTTTTGGAAATGGCAATCAAATTGGGACAAAGGGAGTATATGATTTATGGTTCTTACCCTTCATAGGAGCCAAAAATTCTTCTTTGGAAAGAGTTGATTTTTTAATCTCCTTACCAATGAAGTTTTCCCAGATATGAACAACCTCTCTTTGGGAAAGTATGTTTTTAGGAGGCCTAATGTAAAGTGTCTTATTGAGTGTTCTTGGATCATCTATGCTCTTTATGGTATATGTTGCAATATCATCTTCGTCCACACAAATTGCTGCAAAATATATATATATCATAACAAAGAGAATTATACAAAATACACAACAAACCATATACAGAAAGATAAAAGGAACTAATTATACAAACAAATTACCTTTCTGGTTGCCATCTCCGAACAAAACAACAGAATCAGTAGAAGGAAGAATGTGGCCAATTTGATAAAGACCACCGAGGAAGTAACCAGCAAAGCAGTTAGCAGAGATGTAAGTGTAAGGAATGTGAGTTTCTTCTATCGCTTTTCTCACCACCATTTTATCATCAAATGTCACTCTACCTGGCTCCATTGAGTTTTCCATTCTTGCTGGATCCGTTCCAAACTCAGAAGGCAAAAATCTCTGTACATTTTCAGATTTTCAGATATTTGTTGATGTCGAGTGAAAATTGTCTTGGCAATCATTAAAACTGCCGAACCTCAAATACACATGCATATTATATAATTATGAATATGTTATCAGTTTGGATGAATAAGTGTTATATTATGTTCGAAGTGCTATGATACTTTCGCGCCACACTCAATGTGCCTAAACTCAATGATACTTTCAATTAATTTTTCCAACTTTTTTTTGCAAGTTCTGAATAATTTCAGAAACAAATGCGACGTAACCGTGTACGTGCTAATATCATTAACTAAGAGTTTAAGCTATGTACTATTATCTAGAGTACTAGAGTACAATTTAATTGTGTAGAACCAATTATATTATATGAATAAATGACTGTGTTATTAATTGTTAGACTACTTAACTTGATAATGTATAAAAATAGACTCTTAAAAAATAAAGTGCACAATGTACCCCGGATACTAGTGAGAAGCAAAGACTTTCTGGGACTTTCTTCGGTTCTTCATGCCATCCACGTGAGGGTTCTCTGATTTTTAAATCTAATTAAAACTTCGTACTTTTCTCCCTTTTAGAAAATTTTATGACATGTTGAAGTTTGTCTTTGACATCACTGTCACAGAAATGGGTATTTGCTAACTCATAGGTTTCAAAATATATATATATATATATATATATATATATATATATATATATATATATATATATATATATATATATATATATGACCGGAATTTAAATATGACCGATTCGACTTTTAAAATTTTACGATAGATCGAATATTTCCTTTTAGTGTATATATATATATATATATATATATATATACACTAAAAGGAAATATTCGATCTATCGTAAAATTTTAAAAGTCGAATCGGTCATATTTAAATTCCGGATCTGCATTTAAGCATAGTTAATATAATTAACGAGTTATGCATGAGAAAAATCTTCATTAATTATATTATACCTTGATATTTCCAGCTTCTTTAATGGCATCCACAAGCTTAAGCTGAAGTAAGATATGATGGCTACGAATATGGACGCCGGAGATGGCACAGATGACAACATCGACGAGTTTAACGGCGTCGACGAGGCTCCGATGATCGTTTAAAGAAGCAGAAATAAGATGAGCTCCTTGCATCTTAAAAGAAATAAGCATTTCAACTTTCTCAATATCAACTCCTATTTCTGGACGACGCAAAATGTAGGTTTTATTACCATTTGCTAAACTAGCTTTCACTAATCTCTTCCCAAGGTACCCTGTTCCTCCTACAATCAACACTTTGCTTTTTTCCATCTCAATATATTGATTTCTTCTTTTGTTAATGGACTGTTATATATGATACTTCATTGCCTATTTATAGAATGGATCTTCTTTATGTTAATTTTGTTTTATTTTCCTTCTGTTGTGGGTGTTTTTTGTCTTGGAGTACAAGGCCTTTTTTTGTTTTAGATTTTACTCCCTTTTTTGGGACATTAAATTGTTATATTTTTCTTCTTAAACTAAGACACGAAGCTACAAACGCATGCTATTGATACAAGAATTTTTTCTGTTTCTCTATGTGGTACTCATATTTAATGCCTGATTAATTCGGACCGCATAATATCCACTTAAACTCAAGACCTCTGATTAATAGTGGAGAAATATTATATCCTTCCTACCATAATCCTGGGGGAGGGGTGCTATTGATACAAGTTTAAGCTACTGATATAGCTCCTTGATTTTAACCTTTTCTTCTTTGCTTATTTGCAAGATTTTGTGAAATCGAAGTGATTAGAGTTAGGTTTCAATTCTGATGTTTTTATAACTTAGTTTGATGGAAAATATTAAAATGTGTAGAAAACTTAATAAAGTTGAATAAAATGTAAAAAAGGGGCTCAATGATTACTTTTCAAAAAGATTAAAAGTATTTGAAAATAAAATCTATATAGCCTAACTTCTTGTTATCTTCTTTATTAGTTTTAAACTCATATGAACAAATATGAGAAGGTAGCGGTTAAGGAGATGACTTTTACTTGGGAAATACTATACTATTTGGTAGAAGCAACTTGTTGCTTCTCTTTTAAATCAAGAAAGTCGTATTTAATACATTAATATTGATACTATTTCTTGGGTCACTACTCCATAGGTAATAATATTTTTTGTTGTTTTTCTTCTTTTGATTATGCACCTACAACTTACAGAACGTGCCATCAAAAAGCTTAAAATGTTTCGCTCTATTACTGGAAATTTTATTTCATTTATTTATATTCGTGTTTAAAATCGTTAATTGATAGCTCACTTACTTTTCTGGTTAATTATGAACCGCGCAGGCTAGATTTAATATGGTTCTTTGTAAAGAGCAAATTTGTACCCGACATATATGCATGCTCCATTAGTCTACAAACATGATTCTCGATAATAAAGTGGATGTTAAGAGGGGCAGAATGGGTTCATTTGAATCCTCTCTCCGCCGGAAACATACTGTATATACAAGGTAAGATATTATTTGAATGGTCAGACTCTTTTTTCACCAAAGTCATATAACTTTATTGTCTCACATAAAAATCATAAAACTTTCACTAACTCATACAAAAATCATAATGACCAAAAAACACAAATTTTCGATAGTATTTTCTTATTCCACGTTTTTATTTCTATTAGAATATTACTTCTTAGACTGAAAATAAAAAACAAAAAAAATGTGAGAAAAGAAAATACTACTAAAAAGTTATATTTTTCGGTCACCGTAATTTTTGTGTGAGTTAGTAAAACTTTTATGATTTTTGTGTAAGAAAACAAAGTTATATGACTTTGATGAGAAAAAGTCATAATTGTTTGACCAAAATATATAACTTTCGGTTAAACCTTTATATTTATGTAATGTTGGGTTAAACCTAGTTAATAATAATATTCATAAAAGTGGATCTTGAAAATACGGATAATGTGAGGCTGATCCAGCGGAGGATTAATAATATCGTGCATTAAATATTCCAAAAGTATGAGCAATAAGGGAGGAATAACTAGCAATAAATAAAAATAAATGGCATTTAAGTAAATAGAAGGAATGATTTACCCAATAATGAATGAGTTAGATGATTGTTCCTCCTGACAATGATGCGTGACAGATAAATCCTAGAATGTTCGAACTATTCTCGGATCTGATGGAAAAGTATGGTATAATATGAGCAAGAATCTTGATGAAAATGTAATGTTTGTATCTTTGCTAGAGAGAGATAGAGATTATTCTTCTGAAAAGTGTTCTTATCAAGTGAATATCACATATCTTTAGTCATTGTCTTTTTTTCTATTTATATGGGACATACCGCCAATAAACCCTAATAACACAAGTACAAAGAATACCCAAAGGAATATTCTCTTTAATATTCTACCATATTAAATTAGCCGTTACAATTCTTTCCGTCGTGCTCGACATCGACCTGCGTCTGCATCTCGACCACATGTTTCACCATCTCCTGGTCGACCTCGGCTGACTCTTTTCTCGAAGTTACTTCCCACCAAATACTGAAACAGATTGCGACCCATACAGTTAGTCCCTCCACTTATTAAGGCCGGCCTCGGATGACCTTAATGGGCGGATTCTGTTTGTTGCGGTTGGCCAGACTTGGACGAGCGAGTCGAGTAGTGATATTTCAGACGAGATGACATCGTGACCTTTCGTGAACGCACTATTGGGGGGTGTCGCTTCCGCACCAGAATGACATCATGACATCGTTCGTCATTATGGCACCTTTTCCCGATGCTTTGAATCGTTTCCCGTGCGACTGTCAGTTGGGGCTGCCGTTTCGACTCCAGTGCCAGGTAATAATGCATAACTTCTTGGTTTTGATGCCCGAATTCTTATAAATAGGATGTAATGACTTTTATTTGCCCTGTACTTGCTCTTCCTATCAATATCCTTTGCCTTCTTCTTCTCCTTCCTCCATTGTCGCGCATCTTCTTACTAGTGTTAGCGATTCTCGCTGATTCTAACACTTTCTTGCTTGAATATCCTCTCTTAATAACATGGCTAATGTATCCTCTGGTTCCGATATAGAAAATGACCATGTCCCTTTGGCGGTGCTTATGCCCCTTCACGTTGATAGTGTTTCTGTCGCCATTGAGGATGAGAATTTTTCTACGGTGGAGGAAATAATCCCTCGTGGTGAGAAAGTTAGGTCCGACTTTTTGAAGGCGCCTGAAGGTGAGCCCGAAGTCTCGGAGTCAGTGATGAAAGAGGCCGATCTGGCTGAGCTTAGGAAAAAATTCAACATTCCTGTCCACATCGATCTAGTTCGAGCAGGGCGTGATATCATGCAAATCCACCGCCCCGGATATTGCGTGTTCTATGCATATCCTTTCCAGGTCGGATATACTCCCCCCTTCTCCCATTGGCGAAAGAATTTTCCCGCTACTATGGTGTTTGTCCGGCCCAACTCTCTCCATAGGTCTACAAGCTTATTAGGATGCTCACAAAATTCGCGGAGTTAGCCGGGGTTGAGGTCACACTCTGCCATCTGATGCAGCTCTTCACCCTTAGCTTCTATAGGGGGACGATGTTGCACCTTCGCCACTAAGAAGGTAAATTCCTGGTGGTGAATATGGACGACAAAACAATCCATCAGTTCTCGATCAACTACATTATTGTCACAACCGAAGACGTGGTAGCCAACGCGGACAGCTTTTCAGAGACTTGGAATCACGCTCGTAAGTATCCATTTTTCGTGAAAGGCATTTGATTTGTCTATTTCTAGTCGTAGGCTCTAACATTTTGTCTCTTCCTTGTACAGCCAAGGTTATGCCTCCTCCTTTGGTAAGGGATATTTCTGACTGAGTTGGCCGAATTCTGCCTCACATTATGGGGATTCGTGAGTGGCCGGGCTTTCTCAAGAAGTTCGGGCCTGCTTCTTCCTTGGCCGGTGAGTTCATCTATTTTTTATTTTTACTACTTTGACCTCATGGTCGCTTGCTCGCTATAGTTTATTATTGGTAGTGACAACCTTTGATCTTTCTTTTTCAGTTCGAGGATCTTAGAGGAGGCCGATGGCTCCTCCTCCTGCGTTTTGTAAGAGGAAGGCCGCTTCTTCTTCGGAGTCTGTTCCTACTGTGACTGCGGCTATGCCTTCTCGATCATCTGCTTTTGTTCATTCTTTAGCTGTAGCTAGGTCTACTCATTCATTGACCACACCTACTGCTGCCTCCGTATCGGTTTCTTTTCTGCCTGCGGGTATATCGACAGAAGAGCTCCCCGACTTCTCCTTTGCATCATTTAGTGGATGGGGAGGAAAAGTCGTCGCCGAGCGGTGGTAATTTGGTTCCCCATAAAAGAATATTGGTAGACGTCGGTAATGGGGTCGCCCGGGCTGTGGATTCAGTAAGGGGCGATTTCGTCATCCGTGAAATAGTGACAATAGTGCTCGAAAATGACATCGAGTCGCCGCCTGAGATTCTGCCATCGGTTGAGGCCATAAAGGGCGTGTCCCTTCCCGATGTCACGATGGAAGCTGAAGGGCCATCTGCGAGAGTCTCTGATATTTCACGGCAAGATGAACCATCGGCCTCACGACTAGTTGATGGTCCTTCTTCGCTGGTAGACAGGAAACGAGAAAATGTTGCCGAGGATGGCGATGAGGTGATGATGATGGGGAGGGTTTTACCCGACTTGAAGTAAGACTGGAGGGGTCCACGCGGACCATTGCGATCCCCATGGATCGAGATTTGTTGGTAAATTCGGAGAACGTGGTTCCTTCCCTTTGTCCCCTCTGTTTTGACGTGGAGGGTAAAACCCTTGAAAAGCTGGATGACGCTACCTTATCAAGGAGCATAGTCGGCCTCGCTCTCAGGGTAAGCTTCTCGACTTCTTCCATTTTTTGTTTGTCAAGTTCAATGTTTAGGCTTCGTTCTTACTCTCCGTTTTCTTTGTCTTTCTCTTTCAGACTGTGATTTTGGAGATTGAAAGCGCACGAAGAGATGAGAGGCGTAAAGCTATTTTTCTGAAAATGGAGTGAAAATACCGCGAGTACCGTGGCAAGCACCGCGAGATTTTTAGGCGGTTTGGTGAGAGGTAATTTACAGGCTCTCATAGAAAAACTGAAGGAAAAGGATGGCGAGATGGTGAGGGTCATCGAAAAATGCAGCGTTCTTGAGGGGGCGCTGAGAGATAAAGAAGAGGAGCTTGAGGTTAGTAGGGGGGTCGAAGCCCAGCGCGGCGATCTCCAAGCCCAGGTAGTCTTATTGCGTGCCGAGCTCGATGAGTGTGCATTCAAAGCGAATACTTTAAGTGGCGAGCTCGCCAAGAAGGCGGAGTTAGCTCGGTCGGGGGCTATGAGGAAGGCAGAGGCTTTGGAGATCGTAATTCATGTTCTTCATTCCGAGCGAGAGAGTGCCTTGGAGATGGCCAGGCTCAAAGAAGAGCGGCTTGATGAATGGATTGGAGAATTATAGAAAGAGGCTTCTGGCCTTTGTGATCGAGTCGCCGCTCTCGAGGTCGAGAAGGCACAATTACTGGCTCGACCATCCTCTTCCCGCACTTCTAGTTTCCCTGATGTTCCTCGAGATTTGTACGAGGAGTGGATTGACGCTGAGGCCCAGCTGGATATATTTAGAGATCTGATGAGGGCGGGAACCATTTTAGAAGCCGTCTTCGAGGATGCTCGTGTTAAGGCACGTAGATCTCGGGTCGCTTGTGGCTACGATCCTGCTAAACCGGAGGCCGATGATGACGAGGAGGATGTGGGCATGGATCAGATTAAAGAGGACGCCTGGTATGAGGATGAGTATCATGATGGCGATGGTGATGGTGAAGGGGCAGATGGGGATGGCCTAGGCGATCGGGCCGATTGTGCTGCTGGGCCAGACGACGGTTAGTAGCTTTTCTTTTCGAGCCTTTGTAAAAGATATTCTAAGTATGAAATACCAGTTTTGTTATTTGTACCTCATTCTTTTTCTTCTGTTCGAGTTTGTATGATTTTTGATTTTGTTGCTTGGTTGGCTTGGTTTCCTAAGTCATAATAACTTAGCTCGAGTAGGATCGAACGAGGTCAGAACAAAACCTAAGTTTGATCATGGCCGAGGGCCAGTAGATGTTAGTTCGAACGAGGTCGAACATATCGTATATTTATTTATGGCCGAGGGCCGATTATGTATTGATTCGAACGAGGTCGAGTATAACCTATACTTAGTTATGGCCGAGGGCCGATTAGGCATTGATTCAAACGAGGTCGAATATAACCTATACTTAGTTAGGGCCGAGGGCCTATTAGGTGTTGATTCGAACGAAGTCAAATATAACTTATACTTGATTATAGTCGAGGGTTGATTAGGTGTTGGTTCAAACGAGATCGAATATAACATATGCTTGATTATGGCCGAGGGCCGGTTAGGTGTTGATTCGAATGAGGTCGAATATAATCTATGCTTGATTATGGCCGAGGGCCGGTTAGGTGTTGATTCGAATGAGATCGAATATAACCTATGAGATCGAATCTCAGTCCCAGTCTATCTAGTCCCTTCATTGGTCGAGCTGGAGAAGTATTGAGAGGTCGATCAATGACCTAGCTATTCTGTGCCTTCGTCTTTGAGCACTTCAATCCTGAAGTGTCCCCTTCATCGCCTCGTTAAAAACCTCCTCGAGAAAACCCAATTGGGACAAAACTCAAGTGAGGGAAAAAAGAGTACGAATTTGGGGACGCTTCATCTTTTAAAAGTTGAAGTACTTGAGGTGTGTAATATTCCAGTTGTTTGGTGGTCGCTTTCCTTCCATTGTTTCTAGTTGGAATGACCCTTTGTTCGTTGTTGCCGTGATTTTGTACGGGTCGTCCTAATTTTTTCCTAGTTTGCCTTCACGTGGGTCTTTGTTTGCTTGTGTTTTAGCTTTAAGCATGTAGTCCCCAACTTTGAGTGGCCTGATCTTTTCCTTTTTGTTATAATAGTGTTCTGCTTGTTGCTTTTGGGCGATCATTCTTACGTAGGCCATATCTCTTCGTTCCTCGACTTCGTCGAGCTCCTGTCTTCTGCTGTCATCGTTCCGGGGTCCGCTTTCATTGGAGTATCTTAGGCTGGGCTCCCCGACCTCGACCACTATTACTGCATCAGTCCCATAGACTAATAAGTACGGCGTCGCTCATGTGCTCGTCTTTGGCATCGTTCGGTAGGCCCAGAGTACTTCTGGTAATATCTCTGGCCATAACCCTTTGGCGTCTTCGAGTTTTTTCTTCATGATGTTCAGTATTGACTAGTTAGAGGACTCCGTTTGTCCGTTACACGCAGGGTGATATGGCATTGAAAGTATTCTTTTGATATGCCATTTTTCGAAAAATTCAGCGACCTTTTTTCCTGCAAATTGTGGTCCGTTGTCGCAGCTGATCTCTTTGGGGAGACCGAACTTGCATATGATGTTTTTCTATATGAAGGAGATCACTTCCTGTTCACGTATTTGGGCGAATGCTTTCGCTTCTACCTATTTGAAGAAATAGTTAGTTAAAACCAAAAGAAATTATACGTTACCTCGCCCTGCCGGGAGGGGGGCCATGATGTCCATTCCCCATTTGATGAACGGCCAAGGGGAGGTGACTGAGAGGATGTGTTCGCCTGCTTGGTGAATCATTAGGGCATACTTTTAACATTGCTCGCACTTTTTCACAAAATCCGTGGCCTTTTTTTTCATGGTGGGCCAGTAATATCCTACCCGTATGAGGCATCTGACCAAAGCCCGTTTGCCGTACTGAGCTCCGCAATGGCCTTCGTGGACTTCTTCAAGGATACTCCGCGGCTGATTTGGGCCTAAGCATTTCGCCAAAGGGCCGCCATACGTCCTCTTGTACAAGTCGTTATGAATAATGTTGTATCTGGCTGCTTGCATTCGTAATTTCTTGGCCTCTTTTTTATCATCTGGGAGTACGCCATCCTGCAAATATGTAACAATACGGTTGCGCCAGTCCCAAGTCAGGTTTATGGTTCTTACCTCGATTTGATTTATCGATAAGTTGAGAAGGTGAACCACATTTCTTTCTCCAGTTGTAATGTTTTTGGTGGCTGCTGCTAATTTGGCAAGGTTGTACGCCTCCTTATTCTGTGCTTGGGGGATCTGGTAGAGTTGACATTCGTCGAACTCGGACAACAGCTTACAGATCTCGGTCTAGTATTTCTGTAACCTTTGTTCTTTGATCTGGAAAGTCCCTGTGACTTGGTTGACAATGAATTGGGAATCATAGCGCAGTCTTAGCCGCTTCGCTCCGTATTTGAGTGCTAGTCTTAATCCTGCGATTACGACCTCATACTCGGCCTTGTTGTTAGTCATGTCCAGGTATCTTATGGACTGGCGAATCACTTCACCTGTTAGGACTTCGAGTACGAGTCCCAATCTGGACCCTGACATGTTAGATACGTCATCGGTGTAAAGGACCCAAGGGTCCTGTATTTGGAAAGAAGCGTGGGCTGCTTCTTTTTTGACTTCGGGCATTGTTTTTGCGCTGAAGTCGGTGACGAAGTCAGCAAGAACTTGTGACTTTATCGTGTTTGCGGTTGATATGTGATATCATGCTCGCTTACTTCTATGGCCCATTTGGCCAACCTGCCCGATAGCTCGAGTTTATGCAAAATACTTCTTAGGGGGGGAAGTCGTGACTACCGAGATAGGGTGGCACTGGAAATATGGTCTAAGCTTTCGTGAAGCTACAACCAAGGCTAGGGCCAGTTTTTCGAGGTTAGGGTATCTCGTCTCGGCGTCGCCTAGTGTTTTGCTAATGTAAAAGATGGCAGACTGCGTACCTTTATTTTATCAGACCAGGACCGCGCTCACAGCTACTTTGGATACAGCGAGGTAGACGAGGAGGCGCTCCCCCGGTTCTAGTTTTCAAAGCAATGGTGGTGATGAAAAGTAAGCCTTCAACTCCTTCAGGCCTTGGGCACACTCAGAGGTCCATTGGAGGTCGTTATCCTTTTTGAGTATGCCGAAGAATTTGTGGAACCTATCAGATGATCGCGAAATGAACCTCGAAAGGGCGGCGATACGGCTAGTAAACCTCTGAACCTATTTTTTGGTGGTCAAGTGCTCCAGTATCCCTTCGATGGCTCTGATTTGGCCGGGGTTGACCTCGATACCTTGCTGTGACACTAGGAAGCCCAAGAATTTTCCTGAGGCCACACCGAATGCACATTTTTTGGGGTTCAGTTTCATTCCGTATTGCCTGAGTATGTCGAAGGTTTCTCTCAAGTGGTCGATGTGATCTTCTTTCCTTTTGGACTTGACCAGCATGTCATCTATGTAGACTTCCATAGTTTTACCGAGTTGGTCTTTGAACATCCTTGACACTAAACGTTGGTAAGTTCCCCTTGCGTTTTTTAGCCCGAAGGGCATGACCCTGTAGCAGTACGTCCCTTGATGGGTAATGAAAGTGGTTTTCTCCTGATCCTCTTCTTCCATGAGGATTTGATTATAGCCCGAGTAGGCGTCTAAGAAGCTCAGTAGTTCATGCCCGGCCGTTGCGTCGATGACTTGGTCGATGTGAGGTAACGAGAACGAATCCTTGGGGCATTCTTTGTTCAAATCTGTGAAATCTACACACATCCTCCATTTCCTGTCCTTCGTTTTCACCATGACTACATTGTCCGCCCATTGGGGGTATTTCGACTCCCTGATGGAGCCGTTTTCCAATAATATTTTGACCTCTTCGCGTACCACATCATTAATTGTAGAGTTGAACTTACGCCTAACCTGCCTCACCAAGGGGTGGAATGGGTCGATGTTCAGCTTGTGCGTGGCGATTTCCTTCGGGATACCTGGCATATCTGCATGGCTAAAAGCAAACAAGTCTACATTAGTAGTTAAGAATTGACAAAATTTACCGTTCTTGAAGCTTACAACTGATGTAAGCTTTCTTGTTGTGGTCATTGTCGTCTAATTGAACGGGGTTAAGGTCTTCTATGGTCGATCCCGCGGCTTCAACCGTATCGGGGTCTTTGATGACGTCCTCATTCGACCTCGATCATGTTGATTGTTATGCTTCTTTTTCACTGTCCTTTATTTGTTGAGTGACCGTACAGTCTAGAGCGATGCGGTGGCATTCCCGAGATGTGCATTTTTTCCCTCGTATACTGAATATTCTCCATGGAGTTGGGAATTTGATGACTTGGTACAAGCTGGAATGGATGGCTCTCATGATGTGTATCCATGGTCGCCCTATTATGGCGTTGTATGTTGTGTCTTGGTCCATGATATGGAATGTGGTTTCCAGAGTGACGCCACCGGCTAGGACGGGGAGTGTGATCTCGCCAGATGTTCGCTCAACTGCATTGTTAAAACCAGTTAGCATGATGTAGTGCGGTACTATCTTATCCTCGAGTTTCATTTGTGCAAGTACTCGAGGGTGGATAATGCACGTGCCGCTTCCATCGTCTACCATAATGCGTCTCACATCGGTATCTAAACTTTGTAAAGTGATAACAAGGGCATCATAGTGAGGGAAAGCTAAACCGTTGGTATCTGACTTGTCGAAGATGATACTTTCTTCTATTTCATCATACCGTTCGTGGGTGATTGACAGTTTGAGCTTGTGGGTTGTGGTGAATTTCACACTATTCATAGAAGCATCGTCGTCGCCACCAATGATCATGTGGACGGTGTGGGTTGGCGAGGGTGGTTTCGGCGGTCCTTGATGTTATTCACATCCTTTGGCAAAATTAGTCATTCCTCGGTCGCTCAATAACTCTTTAAGGTATCCCTGTTGTAGCATGTTTATGACCTCCTGTCTTAGGGCGATGCAATCCTCGATTTTGTGTCCTCGCTCTTGGTGGAGCTCACAAAGGGCATCTGATTTTCTGGTATTCGGGTCTGACCTCATCTTTTGTGGCCACTTCACCTTAGTTTTGAGCTTCTCCAAGGCGTAGACTATTTCTGTAGGTGACACACAAAAATTGTGAGCGGACAATAGAGGGCATACCTCTTTCGTTCCGGTGAGTCCTTGCTCTTGATCGGGGTGGGCCCTCTTCGTGGCGGGAACAGGATGCAATGGCGGTTCTGACATATGGTAGATGTTGCTCCTCTGTTGGGTCGTGGATCTGCGAGGTCCCTCCTGATATCATTTCTTCGATCTTTTCTGGGTTTGGCTTGTACTGAGGTCAGCCGAAGAGTCGGGACATTGAGGTCGTCCTCGTCTGCTCGGACTTCGACACAATACGCCTTGTGTATTTCATCCCAAGTCGTTGGGGGAACTTCATAAACTGACTTAATAACTTTCTCGTTGCCATTGAACCATATCTGCTCAGCCCGTTCTGGAAATCTGCGATAACCATCCCTTCTAATACATTCGGTAAGGTCATTCTTACTCAGTTGAATCGGGCGAGAAAGTCGCTCAATCCTTCTCCCAGTGACTGTTTGATAGCGAATATGTCGTTTACTCTCGCCTCTGCCTTCTTGGCCCCAGCATGGGCCGTTCCAAACTTGTCGGCCATTTCTTCGAATGTTTCAATGGAACACACGGGCAGCTGTAAATACCATGTTAATGCTCCTCCAGTGAGGGTCTCGCTGAATGTTTTCAACAAAATGGAGTATACTTGTTCCTTGAAAAGGTCATCGCCTTTCACGGCGGTGACGTAGTGGGTCACATGGTCTTCGGGGTCAGTTGTCCGGTATTTCTCGTCGGCAAGAGCTTAGGAGCGCCCGGTATTTTATCGACCATTTCTTGGTATTCTCTCATTTGGTCCCGAAGTACCTTGTTCTCTTTTTCCATTTCCTCCATCCTTTTTAGAATGGTCGCGAGAGTGTCGTCACCTGTATTGTTAACAACATTGTGAGTAATACCTGTCGTTGCAAGACGAGGAGGAAGTTGATCATGTTGCTTGTCTGTTGGTGGTATAATGCAAGTCCTTGCGCTTTCTGTAGCCGCGTCCCGAATGGGTTTATGGAGGACTCTGGTTAGCGTGTCAGTTAGCCAAGCCTCAAGGAGTTTTTTTTACCATTGGTGTCGTCTCCTCCATCACGCATGTGGAGTCTCCCTTACCAAGAGATTTCGTGATGCTACAGTAAGAAGGGGTGACCTACCTTACCTGGGGGAGGCGTTGGGCGTTGCGTCCTCGTCCACTGCTTCAGAGCTCTCATTGATGATGCCCATGAGGTTGGTTTGGAGGTCGCTCATTATTCTCACTCCTTCTTCTCTATTACCTGTCATATTAGATCTGTGTATACAAAGAAAGGAAATCTTGTTCTTGGTCTTTTTTTTTTTACGTTAGCAATCCGTGTTAGTTGTAGATCTAGAGGAAACTAAAAATTTAACTAGGAAATTCCCACAGACGGCGCCAAATTATTTGGCCAAAATATATAACTTTCGGTTAAATCTTTATATTTATGTAATGTTGGGTTAAACCTAGTTAATAACAATATTTCTAAAAGTGAATCTTGAAAATACATATAATGTGGGGTTGATCCAGTGGGGGATTAATAATATCGTGCATTAAATATTTCAAAAGTATAAGCAATAAGGGAGGAATAACTAGCAATAAATAATAATAAATGACATTTAAGTAAGTAGAAGGAATGATTCACCCAATAATGAATGAGTTAGATGATTGTTCCTCCTGAGAATAATGCGTGACAGATAAATCCGAGAATGTTCGAACTATTTTCGGATCTGATGGAAAAGTATGGAATAATATGAGCAAGAATCTTGATGAAAATGTAATGTTTGTATATTTGCTAGAGAGAGAGGGAGATTATTCTTCTGAAAAGTATTCTTATCAAGTGAATATCACATATCTTTATTCATTGTCTTCTTTTCTATTTATATGGGACATACCCCCAATAAACCCTAATAACACAAGTACAAAGAATATTCAAAGAAATATTCTCTTTAATATTCTACCCTATTAAATTAGCCGTTATAGTTCTTTCCACCGTGCTCGACATCGACCTGCGTCTGCATCTCGACCACAAGCTTCACCATCTCCTGGTCGACCTCGGCTGACTCTTTTCTCGAAGTTACTTCCCACCAAATACTGAGACAGATTTTGACCCATACAATAATTATATGACTATTTGTGAAATTTACCCTTGAACCCTTTGGTGAATTAATCCTGCCTCCATCACTGCATGCGTCTGATGATTGGTATATGGATAGAATTTGTTCATTAACGGTTAATATAAATATGAGCCTCATTAGCTTACTAAGATGTTATTCTACTACTCCCTCCGTTCTAATTTATGTGAACTTGTTTGACTGGGCAGAGAGTTTAAGAAAAAATAAAGACTTTTGAAATTTGTGGTCCTAAACAAGTCAAAAAGAGGTCCAAAGTATTTGTGTGGTTATAAAGCTTCTTATTAAAAGTATAATTGGAAGTTTAAGCTAAATTATTTTCAAATTTAGAAAGGGGTCATTCTTTTTGGAACGGACCAAAAAGAAAATAGGTTTACATAAACTGGAACGGTGAGAGTATCTAATAAGGGGGAGTTAGCGCACAGCTGGACAACATATGTTCTTGGGATTTAAAGGATAATTTGGTCTTTTCAAGCATAATGGAACACTATGGTTGGCTAAAACGGAATAATACTGTAGCTTTTGTACAAATATTTGAGTATCTTTACTAAATTGACCTTCGCTTATGTCTTCAATTGTCACTACACACTTCTCACAGTGGCCGTCTTACTTTGTACTCCCCCATGTGGGCCCCGCGTCCCATCCCCACCTAAACTGTCTTACACGTCTGCATTTTCCAGGCATTCGTATCATTGCAATTGCCGTTCTATAATTAGTATATAGTGAATTACCATTATATGTAAATTATGTGACTAAATCTTTTGGAAAACCTTATAAATTATTTTAAAATAATTCCACAAGTTTTTTGTTAAATAACCATAAGTATCGTAAAAAATTTTCAAATAGAAAAAAGGAGATTTTATTCTAGAACACTACCATTTAGTTATTTTTAATTTTGTCATATCATATGCAATATTAAAGACTTTCCTTTTTTTTGATTAAATTTACTGTTGTACAATAGTTTAGATTCAATAAATACACAATAAATTTTATTAAATTAAAAATACTTGGAAATATAATACCAATTATTTTTTCAGATAAGTTCAACACGGAACTATAATGAAGAAAATTGTATTACACGCTATCCAATACATGTAAAATGAGACAAAGAAATTGACAAGGATCAGCTTATTAATTTATTAATTTTAATTATTTGATTATTAAATTTATTTTAAGGTCAATTTGACTAATTTCTAAAGCAAAATAGAAAATCAATCCGCTTTTTAAATTATTTTTTTACAAATTTCATTAAATTAAACAACATACAAAACTTAAAACTTTAGAAGCAACAAAACATATTTATTCGAAAGCTAGATTTTTACTCAACAATTGGTTATTAAAAATAAAATGATTTAGGCAGATGATTGTAATACGGAATAATAAGTAGCATTTCAATATTTTAAGATGAATTATTACGAAACTATTGATTAGTTGAGCATATTAAAGTAATATTAATACCGATTTGACTTTTTTGACAATGATAGGTTAAATCATTTGTATTAGCATAGCTTTTTATTTATGATAGATGAATTCTCAAATGCTATAGAAGATGAGACACAATTACCATAAAAATGGATATTTAAATTATGAAAATAAGTCCATAGGGTGGAAAAAAAAAACTCAGGGAAATGTACGAAGAAATTAAGAGAAAAAAGACAATTAAGGTGGGACACAAAAAATGCTAATGCAGCAACAAAAAAAAGAATTAAAACCTCTAACTTTGACTAAGGATGAATATAAATTAATTTTAGATGGAGATACTTTACACAAATATTAAGGACCAATAGTAAGAACACGAAAGAATGGAATTGGGAATTTAGGAGCAAGAAAGAACGTTTTCGGAGTCAAATGTGAGGAGGAGAAGAGTTTTTATTTATTTATTTATTTATTTATTAATATACTTTAAAAAAAAATAAGAATTCAAAATATCATCATGTAATTACCATCAACTTTTGCTCCTTTGACAACGAGAGACTGTAATTACCTCATTTTAATAACGCTCAATTTTATATTGACTAGGTAATTATATTGAAGATAAGTATATCAAACTGTGTAATTTATTCCAACTTAATTGCAATAATTTTTTTAAATAATCATTAAAAATACATATTTGAGCGTTCAATTTGTTGGGCAGCACGGGCCTAACGCCTATCTAGTTCTAGTTCTATGCACAGGTCATGGGCTGTTTTTGGTCAGAATCCTAACTATTGTGTTTTGTAGTATAGAGACACCCATTTTTCGTGTGATTTAGTCAAGCTTCAACTATTTAATTCTGGATTGATTCTAAAATCTGGGAAGAATTATAAAGGTTGGAGATCCAATGAATGTTGGATGATCACACCCAACTACTATGCAGTGCCGCCCAAAGGTGACTTTGGGCCCCATAATTTTTCGGGCCCAAATTTTCCTAATAGGTTATATGGTAATTTAATTTTAAAAGAATATTTAGTGTTCTAAATGAAAAGGTACAAATTTTTATAATTTTGTTGAGCATAAATTGGGAAAAAAATATCTTTTTGGGAATCACTTTCTGAACCATAAATTGAAAAAGAATTCGATTAATAATTCATAACTCAAAAAAGGTTAAAACTTTAATATTATTCCAAAATGTGCCATGGATAAATTTTAACAAACAATAGAAACCTTAAATTAGAAAGTATGTCTCGAAAGAGACTAAATGGATTATATAAAACTATTAATAACTTTGTATTAAAAATTAGAAAAATAAAATTTAAATGAAATTATATGTGAATTTTTCTTCTTTTTTTATTTATAAAAAAAATAAGGCTCTCATAAAGTTTTGCTTTAAATCTCTATGTTTATTGAGCCACCCATGCTACTATGTCTTATAAAAATTAAAGGACTAAGCGGTCGTTGCAAATATAATCTGGTCTAAGAGTCCGGAGTCGAATGCCACAGAAAACTAAGGTTTAGCTTCAACTGTTCATTATCATTAAGAAAACAAACTCGAACAATTCTTAAGTTATAAATATTACAATTCTTGCTTTAAACTAATTAACTAACAACTATTAAAAGTAGTAAAAATTATTAACTAAGGAGACTAAGGATTGGAGACAAGATTAAGGAGGCATAGGGTTATGATTTACCCATTTGTTGAAATCTTTTCCGCTACATTTTATATAATTTCGCCTAATTATTCTCTACTTATCTTGAGCACTCGATTTATCGTAATTCTCTCTCTAGAAACTATAATAATGTACTAGTCAATTTCGAATTATGCTAGCTCGCACTTTCTCACTGCTCACTATGATCGCGTCAAAGTTTCGTTATCTCTAGTCCCGCTTTTAAATTTGCAGTATTGATCTCTCATATACCTAGGGAGTAAGGTTGTGCAACAACTACGTACCTAAGTACATATTCTTTCTCTAGTAATATATAATGATGCATATTCAATTGAGAGCTCTTCAATTAACTAAAATTAGCACCTAATTAAACAAGTAGGGAAATTCAAAGGCAAAACTATATTAGAATGTAATGAGAATTCATCCTCCAAAAGGTTCAATCAACCTCTACATAGAAATTTAGTTATTCATGACAACCATGTTAATAATTGAAAGCATTAATCTACAAACAAGGAAAGGACGGAAGAAATACTCTTGTGATCCGGTGCTTGCAATTCTTCTAGCCGTCTTTCCTTCTTCAAAACTTATCTCCCCCTTAACCAAGTTTTTTTTTTATAACAATGTGAATATTACCATTAACAAACCAAATTAATATACCTATAGAGTACTTATTTCCATAGCCACCTTCTAGGAAGGGTACTCTAAACAATAATCCTCCAACAACAGCTAATTACAAATATGCAGAAGAATTGTATTCAACTAAGTATTTTATGTAAAAACTCTCTACTCCTATGTGTTTTTTTTTACGATCTAAGTACTTCTATTCTTTGTATATTTTTTCTCTTTTTCTGTGTTGCTACATCTGGTGGTTGTAGTATAACATCCTTAAACACTTTGTAATTCCGAGCTCGCCAGGTTTGGTATGTCATGGATCCCCAAACAACTACTATCACCTCCTTTTGAAATGCTTTCTAGTGCTTCCTCTTGATACATTCCAACACCCATTTCAACTCGCCAGCGGAGAGTTGAATATTAGTCCATTGAGTAAGTTCAACTCTCAAAGTTGTGATCCAATTACAGTCCACAAATAAATGTGTACTTGTCTCCATAACCTGATGAATAAAGAGCAATTGGGATTCTCTATTAGTATGTGCAATCTGAGCAATCTTTATTTTGTCAATAGCCTACCATAGACTACTAGCCACATGTGAAATCTGTATCTAGGTAGAGCTACTGAGTTCCAAATGAGATCTGCCATTTCCATTTTGATGTGTTCTCCCTTCAGCTGCAAGTAGCTTTTAGTGATTGAATATACTCCCCCAGTTGTGAGAATGTATCTTGCCTAGTCATACCAGCTTTGCATCTGGTTCTTGAGGGAATTGATCTTTCTCTAGTACCAACTACTATTTTAAGGTGCATTATGGCTCCATATATCTGAGTCTGTTTTTATATACACACCATGTACCCATCTCACCCATAGTGAGTCATTCATTTCTATCAATTGCTACAATAGCTTACCCACTGAAGCAATTTTCTAAGTTCTTCAATCCTTGACATTTAAGCCTCCTCTACTCTTAGGCAAGCAGACCTTATCCCAAGAGACTAAGGATTCTTTCTTTTGTTCCTCTATTTTACCCCATAGGTACTCCCTACACTTCCTATCAACTTCTTTTAGAATGCTCTGTGGCAGGATGAAGAATGGGCCCCAAAAGTTGTGTATAGAAAACATGACAGCATTGAGTACTTGCAGCCTTCCAGCATATGATAATTTTCTTGCATAAGTAGTTGTTATCCGACTTGTAATCTTGTTGATCAACTGCTGGCATTCAACCTTACTCCATTTCCTAGATGACAAGGGTATTCCTAAGTATCTAATAAGAAAAGTCCCTTAAGCAAATCCAGTCTTTTCCAACAATTGAGCTTTAATTTGATCAGGCACACCAGCAACAAACATATGTGATTTATTCATGTTGGCAATAAGTCCTGTAGCAGAACTAAAGTGGTTTAAAGTCTCTAGGACTCTATTGACTGAGTCTTCATTCCCTTTATAGATTACCATCAGGTCATCCGCAAAGATCAGATGAGTAAGTTTTAGAGATTTACACATTGGATGATATTTGAAGTCTAGCAACAGACTCATACAATTCAGGACTCTAGTTAAGTATTCCATTACCAACATAAATAATAAAGGAGATACAAGATCTCCTTGTCTGAGCCCTCTTTGACCATTAAAATAGCCCTAGATTTCTCCATTAATTTTGATAGTGAACTTTGGAGTGGATACACATGTCATGATCAACCTGATGAACTTCTCAGGAAATCCAAACCCCCTCAAAGCTTCCTCCAAAAATTCCCAACTTACCATGTCATACGCCTTCCTGAGATCTATTTTCGTAAGACATCTTGGTGAGGTTTTTCGATTGTAGTGTCTGAGAAAATCATGGAATATTAAGATATTATGGATCATAGACCTGCCTTGAACAAAGGCAGATTGATTATTTGCAACTATATGACTCACTGCTTCCTTGAGTCTCCTGCACAATATTTTTGAGATGCACTTGTATAACACATTACAGCAAGTTATAAGCCTATATTGGCTTGCACTTTTAGGATGATCAACTTTTGGAATAAGGGCAATGTTTGTGGAATTGATTTGTCGAAGCATCTTCCCATTATGAAAAAACTCAAGAACAACTTTAGTGATATCTTTTCCCACAATACTCTAAGCTGCTTTATAGAATCCACTTCCAAATCCATCTGGCCCAGGACTTTTGTTTTTGTCAATACTAAACATGGCTGCTTTGACTTCTTCCTCTGTGAACTCCTTTATAAGTTGCATTTGTTCTGTTGTTGACAAAGTGTTTCCCCTCTTAAAGATTATTGGATGAGCTGGCACCCTAGTTATTGCCTTCTTTCCTAGCAGGTCTTGATAGTAATCTACAAATACCTGAGCTATGCTGTCTTGATCAGATTTTAGCTCACCCTGGTCATTCTTTATCTGAGTTATTGCTTGCTTCAGTTTCCTGTGCTTTATGATAGAATGAAAGTAGCTAGTATTATCATCTCCCAATTGCAGCCAAATGGCTTTACTCCTCTTTTGCAAATACATTTCTGCTAAGTAAGACGATCTTTTAAATTTCAGATACTTCTCCTTTTCAATTGCTTGAAGTTCAATATCTAAAGGTCTAGTATGTAATAGAGTTTGAGCCTGGTACAGAGCCTTTCTATCCTCTTTTGCCTCTGCTACTATATTACTGGAGTGGTCCTTATTCAGCTTCTTTAACTTCTTCTTGAGCAGTTTCAGCCTCTTAACTATCTGAAATATTTTGTACCCTGCAACTTGCACTCTTTAACCAAGTTAAAAAGGTATTTATATGCTAGGGTACAATTAGGGTTGGATTAACTAAGTCCAAAACTGACTGGGAGTCAAAATGCCTCGAAGCAGTGCCCTTGACGTGCCGCGCCCTTGCCACCTCACCCTGGAGCTCGCCTTGCACAGTGAGGGGTGCCAAGTTTGGCACTATAGACCTCGCGATGTTCCCTCTAAGGCGCCAACCAGAGCTTGCCTAGCGCGATTGGGAGAAGAGTGCTTTCACGATCTTGCATCGTGGTTCCTCTCGTGCTCTATTTTGATGTCTTTGATGCCTCTTTCTTCAGTCTTTTTTCACTTTATTCCCAAATGAGCCTACATACAAAAACAACTCAATTAAGTGTGAATCGTCAATATTACAAACAAACATAGGGTAAATGACGATATAAAGTATAGTCTGTTACTTCTGTTGTATTTCGGGGAACCAATCATACCTATGCCAGTCAACTTCCCAACAAAGCCAAACTGATAATCATTCTATCCTCATTGTGTAATATTTTATTCATTTGACTCCTGATATAATTTTGCTCAAAGTATTTCATTTTGGTTTGTGGCTCAGCCTTTACAGTTTGCCAAAAGCCGTGAATAGGGAATGCCCTTTCTATTGCTCCTTTTCTGGCTAGCATGACATCCCTCTCCCTTATGTTCATTTTATATGGTTAATTAGTCACTTGCAAGTTATTAGTTAATTTGTTAGTCAACTAAAATGTGCAATATGTAGGATGAATTATTGTGGGCAGTGTTTACCCGAAAAATAGATAGAGTTAAATTTATACGTAGTTCTAAGGGTATGTGGTATAACTTGACACAAATCGTAAGAATGAATAGAAATATCAAGTGTCGACTGTAGAGAATGAAAAATAAGCAAAGTTGGGAAGAAGATGATTTATAGATTAAGCAAGATGAATCAATTTATGAAGCTAAAAAAGGATAACTCTTCAATATAGGAGTGTATGATATCTCTGTTACAATGTATGCAAAAACTTGGTCCTTACAGAAATAATAACCATCCCCTTTATAGTGCAGGGATCATACTTTAGATATAATTAAAAATACATAGTGGGAGACCCATGATAAATTAGCTTTTTCATAATTCCTGCCAGGATTCTCTCCTCTAGTGGGATTGCAATGGCTCTTGTCTATGAGCTCGATATTGACTCGAGCTCCCGATCTTGACTAGAGCCCTCGATCTTGACTCGAGCTCGATTTCGACTCAGATCATTGTATTGATTCGGGGTCAGTGTAGGTCGGTCTCTGCCTCATAAGCTCGATAACTTCACTTTGCATTATAGTTCGATTTGAATTGATCGATCTCTAAGGCTCGAGGCTTGGTCCAGTGACTCTTGATATTATGAAAACCCTTCTTCGATCCAATGCATTACCATTTCGACCAGTTCGTACGAAGGACTAACCGGTTTTTACCATATACAGATAGTCCCCTCGTTTCTCGGGAAGGATGTAGTGAGAAACGACATGATTTTCCAATGACTCGATCAGATATAATCTGACATTTACATTGGGCTCGATCATGACGCACGTGATAGTTCTCCCGTCGGTTTAGTTCTTCAAGGCATTTAATGCGTGTTAGATGGTGGTCGGCCATTATCGAAATTGAACTGCCATTGCTATAACTATAAATAACCCTTTTTCACTTTTAATCACTTTTACATCTTCAAACTCTAAATTTTCTAACTTCTTTCTCACACTTTCTGAATTCACTCGCAAATCTGTGATTCTTCTCTATAAAATCTTTCTTCAAAAACACCACATCTCTGTTACCTCCTTCTATTTTTGATCTTTAAATCCAGAAATGGCAAAAACATCAAAAACCATTCCTCAGAAAGAAAAAGCTCCTTCTTCATAACCTGCCGCCGACAAAACACCGGTGGAGCCACGGCTTGAGGAGTGTGTTCCTGGGCGCGTGTGTTCTTACCTCCGATTTTAAGGTCGATAAAGGCTCGTCGGTTCCCAGCTGATGTGATCCAGTATTAAGGTATATGTGTTCGATAACCGAGAGGCACCTCGAACAACTAAAGAAAGATTGCAATTGGGAGAACAAAGAAATAGTAATCCCGTCTTCTGAAGAAGATATCACCACTTATGTGAAAGGGTTTTTAAGTGTGTATACTTACCGTTTCATGTTAGGTCCCCTCGATTCTGTTATTATTGATTTATGCCGTCAATACCAAATAACCCTAGGCCAGATCCATCCTTCTTTTTGGTGGATCGTTATTTTGATCCGTTACTTTGTGAACAAAATCGAAGGGATGCCTTTCACCCTCGACCATCTCATCTGATTGTACTGCCCTCGAGGCAGGTTAATAAAACTTCAGTGTCAGGCTACCAAGGTTCTATTCTCGAGTATAGACGAGGATAGGGATCGAGGCTGGATGGGCAGGTTCGTTCGAGTAAAGACTTCGGACCTGATTTCGACAGAAAAGATGTTTTTTCCCGAGGAGTGGAACATGAAGCGTAAGTGTAATTCTGTTGTTATCTCCTACTATTTTGCCCCTTCATTTATTTTCTCACCGATATCCCCCTTTTTGTTATGCAGCGGTTCCTTGGATGCCCAGTGTAGTCTCCGACCTCAAGAACTGGGTACGGGATCTAGTTTCGACCTCCACAAACGCCAAGCGCTCGTGGTGTGATTTGTTAAAGGGCCGATAGGAGGCCAAAATTCATGGTGAGACTCTTTCTTGTATCTTTGGTAGTTCGAATGAGATGCTTTCTATATACTTAAATCAATTTTCCTGTATGTAGGTGTGGGCAAAGATGCAGTTTTGAGGCCCTCATCCATTGGGGAAGAGGCTTCGGCCTCTGATCCAAAGCCGGTGAAAGATAATAAGAGAAAAAGGGCCTCCGCCTCTGAAAATCAAAAATCGAAGATGAGGATGGCTCTAAGCCGAGAAAGAATACCATTCCTTTGATCGTAGAATCAGTTATGCATCTAAGGGATGAAGACCAAAAAGAAGAAGAAAATGACGGGTCCGTGCTGGTGGCCTGAATGAAGAAAACCATTTATGCCCCAAAGGCAGCTGCGTCGATGGTGATTTATAAAGCTCTGCCTCGTACTGAGGAGATATTTGAGGAAGGTTCGGGTAGAGTCACCGAACCGTTAGAGATCAAGAATGCTTCCTACCAAAGTCGATAATCGGTGGGTATATCAGAAGAGACTGATCCTGAAGCTCTCCGAACTAAGGAGAATGCCCCAAGCGAGTCACTTGGGGCAATAGTAATCGGGGAGTCGCCCAATCTCCCTTCGTAATTTGATTCCGGGCATACGCCCAAGTCCCAAATCACGATACGAACCTACCGGAATTGTCAAAACACTAATCCGGGTCCGTTTGCTCAAACTGTTGACTAAAGTCAACTCAATTGTGTTTTTAAAGCTCTATTTCACATTTAATCTATTTTTCACATAAAAACTTTTCGGAAAATTGTACGGACTGTGCACGCAAGTCGAAGAATGATAAATTGTGCTTTTTGAGGTCTTAGAACACAAAATTACTTGTTAAATTTAAAGATGACATTTTGGGTCATCACATTCTCCACCTCTAAAACAAACATTCGTCCTCGAACGGAGTTAGAAAAAGTACCTGAGCTGGTGAATAAGTGTGGATATTTACTCCGCATGTCCGACTCGGACTCCCAGGTAGATGCCTCTACCGGCTGACATCTCCATTGCACCCGAACTGAAGGATAACTCTTAGACCTCAACTGTAGGACCTGCCGGGCTAGAATAGCCACCGGCTCCTCCTCGTAAGTCAAATCTTTGACCAATTGGACTGAGCTGAAATCTAACACATGGTACGGATCACCATGATATTTTCGGAGCATAGACACATGGAACACCGGATGAACCGCTGATAAACTAGGTGGTAATGCAAGCCTGTAGGCTACTTCACCCACCCTTTCAAGAATTTCAAAGGGTCCGATATACCTAGGGCTCAACTTGCCCTTCTTCCCGAATTTCATTACACCTTTCATAGGTGAAACCCGGAGCAATATTCTTTCTCCAACCATGAATGTAATATCATAAACTTTACGGTCGGCATAACTCTTTTGCCAAGACTGAGCTGTGTGAAGTCGATCCTGTATAATCTTGACCTTATTTAAGGCATCCTGTACCAAATAGGTACCGAACAACCGAGCCTCTCCAGGTTCAAACCACCCAACTGGCGAGCGGCATCGCCTTCCATATAATGCCTCATATGGAGCCATCTGAATGCTCGACTGGTAGCTATTATTATAAGCAAACTCCACGAGTGGCAAGAACTGATCCCAAGAACCTCCAAAGTCTATAGCACAAGCGCAAAGCATATATTCCAATATCTGAATGGTACGCTCTGACTGTCCGTCTGTCTGTGGATGAAATATTGTACTCAACTCAACCCGCGTGCCTAACTCACGCTGTACAGCCCTCAAGAAGTGTGAGATAAACTGTATACCTCGATCTGAAATACTAGACACGGGCACACCGTGAAGGCGGACAATCTCACGAACGTAAATTTCAGCTAACCTCTCTGAAGAATAGGTAACTGCCACTGGAATAAAATGTGCTGACTTGGTCAACCTGTCCACAATGACCCAAACTGTGTCAAATTTTCTCTGAGTCCATGGGAGCCCAACAACAAAATCCATAGTGATACACTCCCACTTCCACTCGGGAATTGCTAACTTCTGAAGCAAACCACCAGTTCTCTGATACTCGTACTTAAATTGATGACAATTCAGACACCGAGCTACATAAGCAACTATATCCTTTTTCATTCTCCTCCACCAATAATGTTGCCGCAAATCTTGATACATTTTGGCGGTACCTGGATGAATAGAGTACCTGGAACTGTGTGCATCTTCAAGAATTAATTCACGAAGCCCATCCATATTAGGCACACAAACACGACCCTGGATTCACAGAACTCAATCTCTCCCCACAGCAACCTGTTTAGCATCACCGTGCCACACCGTGTCCTTAAGGACAAGTAAATGAGGATCATCATACTGCCTCTCTCTGATACGCTCATATAAAGAAGACCGAGCGACTGTGCAAGCTAGAACCCGACTGGGTTCTGAAACATCTAACCTCACGAACTGATTAGCCAAAGTCTGAACATCTGCAGCTAATGGCCTCTCACCAACCGGAATATACGCAAGACTGCCCATACTTATAGCCTTTCTACTCAAAGCATCGGCCACCATATTGACCTTTCTGGGGTGATACAAAATAGTGATATCATTGTCTTTCAACAACTCCAACAATCTTCTCTGCCTCAAATTAAAATCTTTTTATTTGAACAGATACTGAAGGCTACGATGATCAGTAAATACCTCACACGAGACACCGTAGAGGTAATGCCTCCAAATCTTCAACGCATGAACAATGGCTGCCAATTTTAAGTCATGAACAGGATAATTCTTCTCGTGAACTTTCAACCGCCGCGACGCATATGCAATTACCTTGCTCTCTTGCATTAATACTGCACCAAGTCCAATGTGAGATGTGTCGCAATATACCGTATACGATCCTGAACCTGTGGGTAACGCTGGCGCCGTAGTCAAAGCGGTCTTCAGCTTCTGAAAGCTCAACTCACACTCGTCTGACCATCTGAATAGGACACCTTTCTTGGTCAATCTAGTCAATGGGCTTGCTATAGATGAAAACCCTTCCACGAACTGACGATAATAACCTACTAAACCCAGGAAACTCCAGATCTCTGTAACTGAAGTAGGTCTAGGCCAATTCTGAACAACCTCAATCATCTTAGGATCCACCTTTATGCCTTCTACCGATATAACATGCCCCAAAAAGGCAACTAAGTCTAACCAAAACTCAGATTTTGAAAACTTGGCATATAACTGATTATTCTTCAAGGTGTGAAGCACACTTCGAAGATGCTACTCATGCTCCTCTCGACTGCTGGAGTAAATTAAGATATCATCAATGAATACAATCACAAAATAGTCCAAATAAGGCTTGAACACCCGATTCATCAAATCCATAAATGTTGCTGGGGCATTTGTCAATCCATATGACATCACTAAGAATTCGCATTACCCATACCGAGTTTGAAAAGCTATTTTAGGGACATCAGATTCCCTAATCTTCAACTGATGGTAACCAGACCTCAAATCGATCTTCGAAAATACCTTGGCACCTTGAAGATGATAAAATAAGACATCAATTCTTGGTAGCGGATATTTGTTTTTGATAGTGGCTTTGTTTAACTGCCGATAATCTATACACATCTTCATATAGCCATCTTTATTCTTTACAAATAATACTGGTGCACCCCAGGGTGAGACACTGGGTCTAATGAATCCCTGATCAAGCAAGTCTTGTAACTGCCTTTTCAATTCTTTCAACTCCGGCGGGGCCATACGGTATGGTGGAATAGAAATGGGCTGAGTGCCCGGAGCCAAATCAATATAGAAGTCAATATCTCTGTTGGGTGGCATCCCCGGCAAATCTGCAGGAAATACTTCTGAAAATTCACAAACAACTGGTACTGAGTCCATAGAAAGAGCATCCGCACTGGGATCGTGAATATAAGCCAAATAGGATAGACACCCTTTCTCTTCCATACGCCGAGTTTTCATATAAGAAATAACCTTGCTGGCAGAATGACCAGGAGTTCCTTTCCACTTTAACCGAGGTAACCCCGGCATAGCTAGGGTCACTGTCTTGGCATGACAATCCAATATAGCATGATAAGGGGACAACCAATCCATACCCAAGATGACATCAAAATCTACCATATCAAGAAGTAGAAGATCCACACTAGTCTCAAGATTACCAATAGTAACCACACACGAATGATAGACATGATCTACTATAATAGAGTCTCCCACCGGTGTAGATACACACACAGAAGCACTCAGAGAATCACAAGGCACAACCAAATATGAAGCAAAATAGGAGGACACATAGGAATAAGTAGATCCTAGATCAAATAGAATTGAAGCATCTCTATGGCAAACTGGAATAATACCTGTGATCACAGCATCAGATGACTCGGCCTCAGGCCTAGCTGGAAAAGCATAAAATCGGGGCTGAGCCCCACCACTCTGAACTGCGTCCCTGGGACGGCCTCTAACTGGCTGGACTCCACCTCTAACGGTCTGACCTCCACCTCTAATGGCCTGACCTCCACCTCTAATAGCCTGACCTATACCTCTAGCTGCCTCGCCCTACCTCTAGCTGGCTGAGCAGGCAGTGAAGCAACTGGTGTCGGTATGATGGCACGAGAATCTTGCCGAGATTTGTTACTCGCCAATCTAGGGCAATACCTCCTGATGTGACCAATGTTCCCACACTCATAACACCCATCCTGATGTCGTGGCTGCTGAAGATAAAGCTGACCCAAATGGGCCGGATAACCACTGTAGTAACTCTAGAGTGGTGGTACACTAATAGGAACTGAATGTGCACTGAATGTTGGCTGCCCAGAGTAAGGCATAATAGGACCGTGACTCCCTGAAGCACCAGGAGATGCATGAAGTGCTGAATGAAACGGTCAGGGAGGATGACCCCTACCAAAATTACCTCTGCCTCCAAACGAGGCACCACTGTAACTACCGAACTGACGAGGCCTCTTATCAGACCTCTACCCTCTCTCCTATGAAAGAACCATCTCGATCCTCCTTGCGACATTAGCAGCGGCCTGAAAAGAAATCTCACTTCCGGTCTCCTTGTCCATCTAAAGTCTGATAGGGTGAGTGAGTCCCTCAATAAACCTCCTCACTCTCTCTCCCTCTGTAGGTAGTAAAAGGAGAGCATAACGGGCCAAATCCACAAAACGGGACTCATACTGAGTAACAATCATACTGCCCTGCCGTAGACGCTCAAATTGCTTGCGAAATTTCTCTCTCAGTGTGATAGGGAGGAACTTCTCCAGAAATAGTTGAGAGAACTGCTCCCAGGTAAGTGTAGGCGATCCGACTAGTCGGGTCAATGTATAATCTCTCCACCACCTCTTGGCGGAACCCGTCATCTGAAATACAGCAAAATCAACCCCATTGGTCTCAACTATACCCATGTTCCGCAGTACCTCGTGGCAGCGTTCAAGATAATCTTGCGGGTCCTCAGAAGGTGTACCACTGAAGTGAACTGGAAAGAGCTTAGTAAACTTATCCAGTCTCAATAAGGCCTCAAAAGACATGGCGGGCCTATCACCGATCTGTGCCGCAATAACTGGATGAACTACCCCAACTGGCGGGGCTGCTGGAGCCTGATTCTGGTGAGCCATCTCCTCCGGAGCGGTTGTAGTGGGAGTTTGTGCTCCTCCCCCAGCCTGTGAGATGGTTGGTGCCACTGGAAATGTACCATTCTGGGCCACGCCCTCCATAAGACTTACCAGACGGACTAGAGCGTCCTGAAGTACTGGAATGGCCATGAATCCTTCCGGGACCAGATTTGGTCCAACTAGTACATTCTGAACTAGAACCTCCTCTTGAAGGTCCACCTGAGGTTCTACAACAGGTGCAGCTGCTCGAGCTCTGGACTGAGCTCTACCTCAGCCTCTGCCTCGGCCTCTAGCACGACCTCGACCTCGACCTCGACCTCGACCTCTACCCCTGGCCATAGTTTCCACCGGGGTTTCTGGTCCCTGTCCATCGGTAGAGGTATTACGTGTTCTCACCATCTGCGAGAGAATAAGAGTAGAATGGTTCAATCATCGATGATAGAATAAAATCGCACGACAGAATAAGAAAGAAATGATATTGTTCCTAAACTTCATAGCCTCTGAGCGATAAGTACAGACGTCTCCGTACCGATCCTTCAGACTCTACTAAGCTTGCTCGTGACTCGTGAGACCTATGTAACCTAGTGCTCTGATACCAATTGTCACGACCTAAAATTCCCTCCTTCGGACCGTGATGACGCCTAACATTTCACTTGCTAGGCAAGCCAATATTAGAATAATATTATCTATTTTAAAAATAATTTTTAAATTTATTAATAATCAAAGAACAAATGCGGAAGTAAAGTCTAAGATATAGTGAAATAATCCATAAAAACAACAGTGTCTAAATACCATCCCAGAATTGGTGTCACAAGTGCATGAGCTTCTAGAATAATACAAATAAATGTCTGAATAAAATAAAGCTATCTGGAAATAAACACACGGCTAAAGTAAAATAGACGGGGACTTCAGAACTATGGACGCCATGCAGTTATACCTCAAGTCTCCTCCGAGTAGCTGAAATCCGAGCAAGTTTATGGCACGCCGCTGGGACCAACTCCGAAATCTGCACAAGAAGTGCAGAGTATAGTATCAGTACAACCGACCCCATGTATTGGTAAGTGCTGAGCCTAACCTCGACGAAGTAGTGACGAGGCTAAGGCGGGTCACTTACATTACCTGTACGCAATATTAGTAACAACAACAATAATAGAAACAAATCAGGTAAGTCATTTATAATAATTGAAGCCAACTCAGTAGTCATAACCAATTATCATTTCTATCAATTCTGTTGTAGTGTGCAACCCGCTCTCACAATATATTCACATTCAATTTTGTTGTAGCATGCAACCCGCTCTCAAAATATATTCACATTCAGTTTTGTTGCAGAGTGTAACCCGCTCTCACAATATATTCACATTCAGTTCTGTTGCGGCGTGCAACCCGCTCCTCCAATATATTCATTTTAATCAAGTCTGTTGCGGCGTGCAACCCGATCCCCCAATATATAAATATGTATGTCGACTTTTAAATAAGTCTGTTATGGCGTGCAACCCGATCCTCCAATATGGACTTCTAATAAGTCTGTTGCGGCGTGCAACCCGATCCTCCAATATGGACTTTTTAATAAGTCTGTTGCTGCGTGCAACCCGATCCTTCAATATATTCATTATAATTAATTCGGTTGTGGCGTGCAACCCGCTCCTCCAACATTTTTCATTTACCAATTCTTATAGAAGAAATTTCCCCAATAAATATAATAATTAATATAAAATTATAAGACAACAAGCATACAATAATTATGATTTAATTATGAAACAAAAAAAGGCAAATAGCAAATTATTATAGAAATCAGAGAGAAAATATGCAGTTTAATATTTAATATGCTAAATGTCAAATAATAATTAAGGCACATAATTCAAATAGCATGTAACAATAAATGCAGGAATTCAAGAATTAATATTTGACAAAGAATAGGAGAGAAATAATTATTATAATATTTAATTCATGATTTAAATAATTTATAATTTTTCAAGTAAGCAGGCAAACAATTAATTAGACAAAGTATAGACACTCGTCACCTTGCCTATACGTCGTTCACATGCATTTCACATAATAAATAATTTAAGGGTTCTATTCCCTCAAGTCAAGGTTAACCACGACACTTACCTCGCTTTGCAAATTCCAATCAATTACTCGGCCACATCTTTTCCTTTTAAATTTGTCTCCAAAAGCTTCAAATTTATTCATAAACAATTTGATATACTCAATACGAATCATAGGAATTAATTCCATATGAATTTACAAATTTTTCGGATTAAAATTCGAAATTCATTAAAATATTCGGCAGTGGGACCCACGTCTCAAATCCCGAAAAAACTTACGAAATCCGAACACCCATTCCGAGATGAGTCCAACCATACAAAAGTTATCCAATTCCGATGTCAAATGGACCTTCAAATCTTAAATTTTCTATTTTGGAAGATTTTATAAAAATCTGATTTTTCTTCCATAAATTCACGGATTCATGATATAAATGAGTATGAAATCATGAAATATAATCAATATAGGATAAGGAACACTTACCCCAATGTTTTTCCGTAAAAATCGCCTTACCCGAGCTCAAAAATGGAAAAGGGTTGAAAATGGGACGAATCCCATTTTCGAGAACTTAAATTCTATTTCTGGGACTTTTACCCTTCGCGAACGCAGTCAGTGCCTCACGTTCGCGAAGCACAAATTTGTGCTGTCCCATTTTACACTTCGCGAATGCGAGGGCTACTTCGCGAATGCGAAACTTGCCTAGCTTGGCCTTCGCGAACGCGAAGGCAATAATCCTGGCCAGCCTCTTTCCCTTAGCGAACGCGAGGCTTCGGTCGCGAACGCGAAGCACAAAACGTGCCAGCCCTAATTTTTTCTTTGTGTTCGTGAGAGTACCTTTGCGAACGCGAAGAAGAACACACCAGAAGCCTGAAGTCTACAGAAAACCAGATTTCTTAAGTCCGAAAATGACCTGTTAACCACCTGAAACCAACCCGAGCCCTCAGGGCTCCAAACCAAACATCCACCCAAGTTCTAAAACATCATATGAACTTGCTCACATGATCAAATCGCCAAAATAACACCAAGAACTACGAATCGGACACCAAATCAAAGGAAATTTCCAAGAAAATTTTAAAACTTATATTTTTACAACCACGCGTCTGAATCACGTCAAATCAACTCTGATTCTCTCCAAATTCGGCAAACAAGTCATAAATATTATAGTGGACCTACACCAGGCTCCGAAACCAAAATACGGACCCGAGGTCAATAAATCCAATATCAGTAATTTCTTAAAGATTATTAAGCTTTCAAGCTTTTAATATTTCATCAAAATTTCATATCTCGATCTAGGGTCCTCGAAATTCTATTCCGGGCATACGCCCAAGTCCCAAATCACGATACGGACCTATCGGAATTGTCAAAACACTGATCTCGGTCCGTTTGCTCAAAATGTTGACTAAAGTCAACTCAATGGAGTTTTTAAAGCTCTATTTCACATTTTAATCCATTTTTCACATAAAAGCTTTTTAGAAAATTATACGGACTGTGCACGCAAGTCAAGGAATGGTAAATGGTGCTTTACGAGGTATTAGAACACAGAATTACTTGTTAAATTTAAAGATGACATTTTGGGTCATCATAGTTTTGACCATTTGGCCCTTACACTTTTCCCTATCGAGACCATGTTTGACATGACTTTGGTACGAAATAACGTTCTTATATCGAACTTGATTTACTCGATGGTAAAGCCCCCCAGTATTCAAGGTTGATTGTAAAGAAGCCTTGGATACTATTGAATTGTCCTCAGGTAGCACATAGTTGTTGTCTCGTTAAAAACCTTGCCGGAAAAACCCGGTTGGGATAAAACCGATCTAAGGAAAAAAGAGTGCAACGCGTACTTTAAAACCTGAGGTCTCGATGTTTTTGGTTGAACTCCTGCAATGAGTTAGCATCGAATATTTATAGACGAAAGAAGGGAGAAAATCATACCTTAACAATAATATCGTTTGAGAAGTGATATGTTCCAGTTGTTTGGTAATGGTTCGCCATTCATCGTTCCGAGTTTATAAGACCCTCTTCCGACTATATCGAGAACTTGATAAGGTCCTTCCTAATTCGGGCCGAGCTTCCCTTCATTAGGATCTCGAGTGTTGGCGGTGACCTTCCTTAGGACTAAGTTCTCGATCCTAAAGTGGCGAAGGTTGGTTCTTCTATTGTAGTACCTTTCGATTCGTTGCTTTTGCGCAGCCATTCGAACAAGTGCCGCTTCTTTTTTTTCATCTAATAATTCGAGGCTAGTACTCATAGCCTCGTGGTTTGATTCCTCCGATGTATGTCAAAACCTTGCGCTGGGTTCTCAGACTTCGACTGGAATTAATGCTTCGGAACCATACACTAAGGAAAACGGAGTTGCCCCCGTACTGGACTTCGATGTTGTTCTATATGCCCAAAGGACTTCGGGCAGAATTTCTCTCCATTTCCCTTTAGCTTCGTTCAACCTTTTCTTCAGGTTTTGGATGATAGTCTTGTTTGTCGATTCAGATTGTCCGTTCCTACTGGGGTGATAAGGTGTTGACAATATCCTTTTTATTTTATGGTCTTTGAGAAATTTTGTCACTTTACTGCCGATAAATTATTTCCCATTGTCACACACTATTTTCGTGGGTATCCCAAATCGACATACGATATGATCCCAGATGAAGTCTATAACCTCTTTCTCTCTTACTTTCTCGAACGCCTGTGCTACAATCCATTTAGAGAAATAGTCAGTCATAAATAAAATGAACTTAGCTTTACCTGGGGCCGATGGCAGAGGGCCGACGATGTCCATTCCCCATTTCATGAATGGCCATGGAGATAGAACTGAGTGAAGTTGTTCTCCGGGCTGATGGATCATCGATGCAAACTTTTGACATTTGTCACATTTTCGAGCAAACTCCTTTGCATCTCTGTCCATATCGATCCAATAATATCCTGCTCTGATTATTTTTCGGACTTATGAATCGGCATCGTAATGATTTCTACAAGTACCCTTGTAAATCTCACGTAGGATGTAGTCGGTGTCTCCTGGACCTAAACATACTACCAATGTCCATCTAATGTCCTTCGGTATAATGTTCCATCTGCATTCAACGTGAATCGAGCAGCTTTAGTTCGCAGGGCCCTCAAATTTTTAGGGTCCGATGGGAGTTTTCCGTTCTTCAAGTATTGAATATACTTATTCCTCCAATCCCAGGTTAAGCTTGTAGAATTTATCTCGGCATGACCTTCTTTGATCATGGACCTCGAGAGTTGAATGACAGTCCCCGAGCTGATCTCATCTTCCTCGACCGATGATCCCAAATTTGCAAGTGCATCGGCCTCACTTTTTGTTCTCGAGGTATATAGTGTAAAGTCCATTCTTTGAAACAGTGCAAAGTTACTTGTAGTTTGTCCAAATACCTTTGCATTCTATCCTCTCGAACTTCGAAGGTTTTGTTTACTTGATTTACCACCAGTAAAGAATCACACTTGGCTTCAACGACCACTGCTCCCAGGCTTTTAGCTAACTCGAGACCTGCAATCATGGCCTCATACTCGGCCTCGTTGTTAGTCAACCTAGTAGTTTTGATAGATTGCCTAATAGTGCTACCCGTAGGCGGCTTTAAAATGATGCCTAGCCCGGACCATTTTAGGTTCGAAGCCCCGTCTGTGAAAAGGTTCCATACCCCCGATGACGTACCTGATTTCAACAAGAGTTCTTTTTCGACTTCGGGTACGAGGGTTGGCGTGAAATCGGCTATGAAGTCCGCTAAAATTTGAGAATCGATGGCCGTCCGGGGTTGATATTCTATATCGTACCCACTGAGTTCGATGACCCATTTGGCCAATCGGCCTGATAGTTCGGGCTTGTGTAAAATATTACAAAGTGGGTAAGTGGTTAATACGCATATGGGGTGACATTGAAAGTATGGTCTTAACTTTCTAGAGGCGCTTATCATCTCCAATTCCAATTTCTCTAAGTGTGGATATCTAGTTTCTGCTTCCCCTAAGGTTCGACTTACATAAGAAATGGGAAATTGCGTACCTTGCTCTTCTCGAACTAGGATGCCGCTTACCGCGATTTCTGATACTGCCAAGTACAAGCAAAGTTTCTAGTCTGCCTTTGGAGTGTGCAGCAGTGGTGGGCTCGATAGGTATCGTTTCATTTCCTCTAATGCATGTTGGCATTCCAGGGTCCAGGTGAAATCGTTCTTCTTTCTGAGCAGAGAGAAAAATCTGTGACTTCGATCCGACGACCTTGAAATGAATCGGCCTAAGGCAGCAATCCGTCCCGTTAGCCTCTGCACGGCTTTTACACTATCCACGACGGTGATGTCTTCGATGGCCTTGATATAATCGGGGTTGATCTCGATCCCTCGATTAGATACCAGGAAGCCAAGAAACTTGCCTGATCCGACCCCGAAAGCACATTTCTCGGGGTTGAGCTTCATGTTATATTTCTTTAAAATCTCTAATGTTTCCTGCTAATGATCCAAATGGTCCTCTGCGCGCAGGGACTTAACTAGCATGTCATCAATATAAACTTTCATTGATTTACCTATTTGTTCCTCGCTCTGTTTTAAAAGGTGTTTCTGGGGTGAGCCCCGGGGCGAGGCGTACCAAAAATGCCCCGGGGCGATGGTGTGGGGCGAAAGTCTCAAGAGGCGTACGCCCCAAGCGTTCGAGGCGCATTTTTTTAGTAAGAAGTAAGCCCCAAAGACATTTTTAAATTAAAATAAAATTTGTTGAATTAGTCCTCCATATAATACCCAAATTCTCAAAAGTCAATTTGTTAATTACTCAAAAGGTTTAAAAAGGAACTCAAAAGTATTAAATTTAAAAGTAAAGACCTTTTTATTAATTTAAGCCCTAATTCATGGTTTTCCAAATGTCTGCTAATATCTCCCAAAAGCAACGAATATTTAATGTTTTTACAAATACAAAGAGAACTACATTCTTCTTCATAGCAGCAAATTCAAAGTTTAAATTTTAGGTTAATCATCCTTTTTGTTCATCCATATAGAAAACTTTATTCTTTTAGACTCAAATTACTTGTGCTTGTAAGTAACGTATAATAGATTGTTTTGATTAGTTTTTTATAGGGATGGAGCACACATATATATAGTTTTCTTCAATTTTTATGCAATTTTACTTGTTTATAAATATTTATTGTCATTATATTATTTTATAAAATATTAAAAATTAAATACCTATGGGACTTACGCCCCGCTAAGGCATATGTAAAACGTCTCGCCCCCCGCTAAGGCATATGTAAAATGTCTCGCCTTACGCCCACGCCTTTTAAAACACTAGTTCCTTAAATATTTTATTTACTAGGTGTTGTTAAGTAGCTCCTGCATTTTTTAGCCCGAAGGGCGTTACATTATAACAATAGGTTCCATACTTGGTGATAAACGAAGTCTTTTCTCGGTCCTCCGGGTTCATTTGGATTTGATTGTACCGGAAATAGGCATCGAGAAAAGTAAGGATCTCGTGGCCGGTCATGGCATCGATCATGCGATCGATGTTAGGCAGTGGAAAAGAATCTTTGGGGCATGCGTTGTTTAAATCCTTGTAATCTACACACATTCTAAGTTTGTTCCTTTTTTTAGGGACTACAACCACATTGGCTAATCATTCGAAATATTTTACTTCCCGAATGGACCCTATTTTGAGAAGTTTAGTTACCTCGTTCTTTATGAATGCGTGTTTTACCTCGTACTGGGGTCTTCTCTTTTGCTTCACCAGTTTGAACCTAGGGTCCAGGCTTAGCCGATGCGTCGTTATATCCGGTGGGATCCCTGCTATGTCTAAATGGGACCAAGCAAAACAATCTATATTACCAATAAGAAATCGAATAAGCTTTTTCCTGAGTTCGGAGGTTAGTCCCATTCCCAGGTATACCTTTCGTTCAGGCAGATATTCAATTAGTACGACTTCCTCAGTTCTTCGACCATTGATTGGGTAGCATCGGAATCATCAGGGATCACAAAGGATCTTGGGATCCCTTGCTCATCATCTTTGTCAATCTTCTGATCTTCTAGTTGGTTCGAAGCTGACGTATGTGATTGCTATTTGGTATCACGTTCCCCCTTCGAGCCCGAACCCTTTGTCGATGAAAGCGAGGATATCAGAATTTCTTCTTCGACGAAAAACATTTCCCTTACGGCTGGTTGTTCCCCGTATACTATTTTGATTCCCTCCGATGTTGAGAATTTAATAACCTAGTGGAAGGTCGAAGGTACAGCTCTCATATTGTGGATCCACCGCCTTCCAAAAAGGGCGTTGTGTCTCATATCGCCTTCTATTACATGGAACTTCGTTTCCTGGATAGTCCCGGCCACGTTTATCGGCAGAATTATCTCGCCTTTAGTAGTTTCACATGCCATATTGAATCCGTTTAGAACCAGGGTTGTAGGTACGAATTGGTCCTGTAGACCGAGCTTTTCTACAACCTTCGATCTAATATTGTTGGCCGAACTACCTGGATCAATTAACATACACTTAACTTTAGTTTTATTCATAAGTACAGATATTACCAGTGCATCGTTGTGAGGCTGCATGACTCCTTCTGCATCTTCATCATTAAAGGAAAAGGTTCCTATGGGTGCGTAATCCCAAGTTCGAGATCGCTTTTCTCTCATAACCGATGTCTTAGTGTGTTTAAGTACCGGCCCCTGAGGGGTATCGATGCCACCGATGATCATGTGGATGACGTGATGTGGTTCTTCCTGTTAGTTTTGTTTACCGAAATCCCTGTTTTTGAAATGGTTTTTGGCTCTGTTGCTTAAAAATTCTCGAAGGTGCCCTTTATTGAATAACCGGTCTACTTCCTCTCTTAGTTGCCTGCAATCTTCCATTCTGTGCCCATAGGTGCCATGATATTCACATATTTGATTGAGGTTCCTCTGGGCATGATCGGTCTGTATGGGTCGAGGCCATTTAGTGTCCTTGATGCGTCCGATAGCCGACACAATGGCAGATGCATCGATGCTGAAGTTATACTCCGATAACAGTGGTGCTTCCTTAGGTCCGGTAGGCCTATCGAACCCATTTCTGTTCAACAGTCCCCGAGACCCTTGGCTTCGATCATTTCTCTTTTTGCCTCGTACGGGGTTATGTGAAAGTTTGCTACCCCGACGATCTCCGTTGTATGGCCGGTATCGATCCTCGCTTGACCTTGGTTATCGATCGGTATCCCTTTTAAAACCGGACCCGGAACCCAACTAATCGTCTTCGACCCTTATTTTAGATTGATACTGATTTTGCACATCAGCCCAAGTAATAGCTGGGTATTCGATTAGGTTATGTTTTAGCCGCCGTGAGCCATCGAGCTTCGTTCGTTCAGACCTTGAGTGAAAACTTGAACATCCCAATCGTCTGTGACTGGTGGTAGATCCATTCGTTCTATTTGAAAACGAGATATAAATTCTCTCAGCATCTCATTATCCTTTTGTCTTACCTTGAATAGGTCCGACTTCCGGGTCTCGACTTTTATGGCCCGACATGTGCTTTTACGAAATAATCTGCAAGCATAGCAAAAGAATCAATAGAGTTAGATGGTAAATTATGATACCATATCATTGCCCCCTTCGACAAGGTTTCACCGAATGTTTTCAATAATACAAATTCGATCTCATCATCTTCTAGATCGTTTCCTTTAATGGCATATATGTAAGGGGTGACATGTTTGTTAGGGTCGGTTGTCTTCTTCGATCCTCTTTTCTCCTGATTCTATTCATTTTGTCAGTTCTTCGAACATCTTAACAATTTCGGGATTAGTCCCCGACTCTTGCTCATTTGACCTTACTACAGCTAGCTCCGTTCTGTGGGTGATTTCTCGGGGTGGACTGGGCTCCGGTCTGCTCGGTACCTGTGTTTGACTCTGCAACTGAGTTATCGCTACCTGTTGAGCTTGCAACATTTTGAAAATCATACGCAAGCTGATTCTGTTTTCCTCAACGTTATGGGTGTCTTGAGGTACAGATCGAGTACCACCATGAATGTTATTTTTAGGCTCAGAACGTTGGTTTTCCTCAATAGCCACATACGAATTAACGTCTAATGGTACTTCGACTCGAGCTCCAACGGTGTTGACGAGCGGCTTTTAGCCACCGGGCGCCAAGTTAATGTTCTCATCTTGAAGGCCAGCTTCGTTGTCGATAGGCAAGGCCGTTGATCGGGAGTTCGTTGTTCCTAATCTGAAATCAGAGATGCTTCAAAATAAGCGTGAAACAGCCAGTATTTCAGAGATTCGTTTCAAATAGCCATTGTTATCCTTAGCCCCACGGTGGGCGCCAAACTGTTTACCCGAAAAATGGATAGAGTTAAATTTGTGCATAATTCTAAGGGTATGTGGTATAACTTGACACAAATCGTAAGAATGAATAGAAATATCAAGTGTCAGCTGTAGAGAATGAAAAATAAGCAAAAGTTGGGAAGAAGATGATTTACAGATTAAGCAAGATGAATCAATTTATGAAGCTAAAAATGATAACTCTTCAATATATGAGTGTATGATATCTCAGTTATAATGTATGCAAAAATTTGGTCCTTACAGAAATAATAATCATCCCCTTTATAGTGGAGGGATCCTACTTTAGATATAATTAAAAATACATAGTGGGAGACCCATGATAAATTAGCTTTTCCATAATTCCTGTCAGGATTCTCTCCTCTAGTGGGATTGCAACGGCTCTTGTCTATGAGCTCGATATTGACTCGAGCTTGGTATCGACTCGAGCTCTCGATCTTGACTCGAGCCCTCGATCTTGACTCGAGCTCGATTATGACTCGGATTATTGTATTGATTCGGGGTTAGTGTAGGTCGGTCTCTACCTCATAAGCTCGATAACTTCACTTTGCATCATAGTTCGATTTGGATTCGAGTATCGAGCTCGACATTGATCGATCCCTAGGGCTCGAGGCTTGGTCCAGTGACTCTTGATATTATGAAGACGCTTCTTCGATCCAATGCATTACTATTTCGACCGGTTCATACGAAGGACTAATCGGTTTTTACCGTAGCCATGCAGCAACATGGCTATATAGAGCAACCAGGAGGCCAACATACTTGGAATTTATCCAAGAAGAGTCTACTACTGCAACTATAGCTGAATTTAGCTGGGACCTTAAATATGTTGGAGCTAGGGGTGTCAAATGGGTGGGTTGGATTGATTTTGGGCGGATTAAAATGGGCTGAGTGAATAAATGGGCGAGTCAATAACCTGCCAAAAGTACATGTGCTGAGATGGGCTGGGTCAAGTTGGGCTAAAATTTGGGTCATAGTCCAACCCGCTCAACTCTTACCAAGCTTTATTTAATGTGTATTATTTTCTTATGAATTATTTAATTATCAAATTAGCTTTTTTTCTTTTGTTATGGTCATATAGAGTATATCAAACAATATAAAAAAAATTTAATATATTTAAACAAAGTTACTCATGGATCAATTTGGGCAAAAAATCAACCCAACCTTATATGGTCTGAAATGGGTTGGGTTAAGATGGGTTGAGTTCAATAAATGGGCGGATCAATGACCAACCCAACTTTGGACGGATTGGGTGAGTCAAATGGGTTTGGGCTCAAATTGTCACCCCTAGCTGGAGCTCAAATACTCCTCTCTAAGGTAATAATTAAAATTCTTCCTTTATATAGACGCGAACATGTGGTGCCCATGTAACCACACCAGGGCACAATTGGGGCAAAAAAAAAAGTGCCAATATTCGGTCCATAATATGTCGTTCTATTTTGAAGGTGAAAATAGCACGTGCTAGCCAGTTTTCGAACTGGTAATTGAAAAATAGCCATCATTTGCAAAGTCATTGAAAAATAGTCACTATTTTGCTGCAACACGGAAAGTTCCAGCATAATATACTGGAGATTGGTGCACCTGTGTATGAAAGCATATTATGTTGGACCAGTATATTATGTTGAAACTCCAGTATATTATGATGGAGTTCGAGTATATTAATATACTGGAGTTCCAGCATATGGAACTCCAGTATATTATGCTGGAAGTTCACATGTAAAAAATTTGAACTCCAATACATTATGCTAGAATAATTTTCGGATTTTGAACAGTGTTTTCGTTCAAATTTATCTTTACATGAAAAGTGACTAAATTTTGATTACTTTTGAAACTGTGGCTATTTTTCAATTACCAATTGTAAATCTCTCTATTTTTTAATTTCAGGCATTTTGAAGGGGAGAAAGATTTACAGAATTTCAAGCAACAAGCTGATGGTTATATTTGCTCAATACTTCCACATGGCCCCCATCACCAGGTTTATATGTCTTTAGGTATTTCTTTGTTTTGTACATAGAAAAATTCATGTCTTTCATCTATTGAGCTTGTTTCAATGGTTTAACATGTTCAACTGCCAAATGTCTAATTTATCAGGGGGTCTGCTTCACCTTAGAGATGGAGCTAATACTCAATATGTTACTGCCACAGCTTTTCTGTATAGTGTTTATAGCCAAGCACAAGCAAAAGGTCAGCTGTGGTGACAAGCAGTTCAATTCTGCTGATCTCGTGGCCAAACAACAGGTAATATATATTTGCACTTTTCAGATGCTTCTCACAATTTTAAATTTAGCAATAGGCCAGCCCTGGATAAAAATTTCTAATGCCGTCATACTATTTGTGTGGGTTCAGGACAATACGCAATTTTATACTAGCTGTTAAAAACAAATATGCGCATTAATTAGTACTCTTTTTTTCTCTTATTTTTTTTTCCTTTTTAGGAATGGTTGTAGGGGTCATGTAATGTATGAATATAACTACATGATCATCTTAGCAGAGGCAGAGCTACATGTAAATTCAATCGCCTTCATCGGATAAATATACTGTGCAAACCTTATGCCCATATATGTGGGCACACGTTTAAATTGTCATTGAGAAATGAAAGCACAGAGGTGCCTCTGTCCCGAAAATGTCTCCAGACAAACTGGTGGACTGCTCCATGAGTTTTGTACTTTTGTATACTGGTACAACACAGAAAAACCAAATCCAAATGAGCTAACAAGCGCCATTGTTGGTGGTCCTGATCGATATGATAACTTTGAAGATCGTCGTTCAACTTCAGCCATGACTGAGCAGGACAACATATACAAATTCTTTGGCCGTTGGTGTCCTAGCAAAGCTCGCGAAGCACCATGCCCGGTGTTGATCACCTAACCACATGTTCATTAGCTGGCTACTAGGGATTGGAGCAAATAAGCTCGAGTTTATCTCTCTTTTCTACAGATTTTATGTGTTTAACTTAGAATAGGATTCTTTTGATGGTCTAGAATCTAGGTACTACTGTTGCAATGTTGATTAGTCACATAAAGTCTGCACCCAAGAAGAGTACTTTCTTGTGGCGGTTTGTGTAAATTTGTATGGATACACAGAATAAAGAAAGAGCCTGTACAGATGAAACATTGCCATAATAGCCAGGTAAATATTTCTGTACTCTGATAAGCACAATGAGAAGCTTCAAACCTCACTAGTGTTACACCATGAGTCAGATAACAACACTGACCAAAACCAGTAGTACTTGACAGGTAAAAACATTGTTGCTAAATTGGTTGACGAAAGAGTGAGCGCAAATATGTTGACTAAACGCGCAGCAGATCAGTCATATTAAAGAAACCAAAGATTTGTTACATTGCAGATCAATCATAATAATAAACTCAATTACTGAGCAGCGTTTACGCGCGGTTGCCAGCTTCATCAAATACAGGACCTCTGATGCCAAAAAGAGGCAATATGGCAAAATCCAATGAAGGAATAAAGAACAGGATTGGAAAATTTTCATTAAACTTTATGATTTGTACTAGCATAAATCTGCAACAGAGTTTGCAGTTTGAAATTGGACTAGCACTTAACATTAACGAATGACATAGAATAGAACTATGCAACTATTTTACTGAGGCATGTATTTAAAAACTGGTGCCACACATCAATGGCAAAAATCATACTATATAAAAAGAAGCCTTTTCTTTGTAAGGAGCATTGATCAAATAGCTATAAGCATATGTACAACATTCAATTGTATTTCTTCTTAACTAAAAAAGGGGCTGCACCTAAGATCATCTTGGTCACAGGCTGCCTACGTACCCCTAACAAATCCTAAAGAGGGATCAAGCCCAGACGTAGTTCTTTACATACTATATTACAAATCAATTATCAATCTGAGTATCTACTTTCAGTATTGCCTCTCTAATTTCTTCGGATTCTGCAGGCACATTCTGATTATTGCATCAATGTTCTACGATCAGATCACGGTTATGTGGTTGTGTCTTGAATACTATCTTTTGCTGCGGTCTGCGTAAAATGATCTTGTAACTACCTAGCTTCTTAGTTGTCTTTGTTGCAGGCTGGATATTGTCTGCTACTTTGGATGAATTCAGAAACGAATGATTCAATAGCATCTTGGCTGTCCAACGTGAACTGGGATTCTTGACTAGACACCTCTTCAAAAAATCTTGTGCTTCATTCGACAACTTTGCATTCTGAAACATTGGTTCCTCAAACTCGATTCTGTATAAAATACCCGAATCTTGGCTATCTTCATCTGATTCCCACAGCGGTGTCCCCGTCATCAACTCGTAGACAGTGCAACCGAGAGCCCATATATCAACTTCTGGTCCGTACTCTTCGTCAACCACGGATTCTGGTGCCATATACCTTTCAGTTCCCTTCAGTCCCTGATTTTCTGCCCTGCTCTGTTCCAAAGTCATTGAGAGCCCGAAATCTGCGATCTTGGCAGTTTCATCAGTTCCCACAAGAAGAATATTATCTGGCTTGATGTCACAGTGAATAACTCCTCTGCTGTGTATGTGAATGAGCCCTAAAACGACGTTCCTGGTGTGTTTTCTAACTTCAAACTCTGACAGTCCTTTCCCCGAATTGTAGCTCTGAAGACGATCGGCTAAGCTTCCTCCTGAGGCATATTCGAGCAGTAAGTTGTAAAGGGTGACGCCATCTTCTTGTGTAATATTAACTCTGAAACAGTGAATAATGTAAGGCGAATCTTCAAACATGCGGAGAAATGCCCTTTCTTCTTGCAAGGATCCAGAACGATTGAGTAAGCAAGATTTAACTGCAATGAGAGGTGGAAGACGCTCTAACGCGGCAGGTTGAATATTGGACGTCGAACCTAAAGAAACAACTCCAAACCCACCTCTAACCAGCGTCCTCACTCTCTTCCACAAGGCTTCTGCCATTTGTGAAATATCGGTATGTAATTAGTGAACGTCTGTTGCTGCTGCTTCGTACTCTGTTATATGTTTACTTCTTACTTATGTTATAAGGTGAAGTTGGTGAGTATTAGGACATCCCAATCCATTTTTAATTAGGTTTCTAACTTCCCTATTTTTACTTGCGGCCCTATTCATTCACGTAATTAAATTTCATTCTGTCTCTAGCCACAATTCAAAAATGAAAAAAATTTACTCCATAAGAGAACTAACTTTATACATACGTGTTAAATTCCAATACCGTCCTTTTCATTATTAATGTAAACATATATAGGGTGTGTTTGGGAAAATGTTTTCAAATTTTTCCATGTTTTGTTGGTTTAAATATTTTGAAAAATATTTTTGTCATGAACCCATTTTACTTCAATTGGATGAAAATGTTTTCCCTGTCAAGAGAACGGAAAACACTTTTCAAAACTCTTTCTCCACCTTTCCCACTCTATTCCTCATCCCAACCCACCCAGTGGCGGATCCAGAATTTTGGATTCGTGGGTGCTTAACTATTTTTGACGTACAGTTACTATCAATCACATAGTATAGCATAACTATTTGAATATGACGGTAAAAAAGTTAATAAAAAACTCGTATTAATATTATAAACGCGTGTAACGAAAAATGCTAGGTAAAATACAAAAGGAAAAACTTTATAAAAAAAGGGGAGGTAAATAAAGTAGTAGTATTGGATACAAAATGTAGCTACCGGATACAAATTTATAAAGAAGTCCTAAATGGGGTAAAGGAAGAAAGTAAAATTAAGCCTCCTATGAGTGAGTTTCGAACTTCCAGCCCCTCACACTAATAAAGCAGCCACTATCCTTGCTTGACCAAAGCAATCTTTATGTTATGTGGTTGCTTCCTGATTTAATATATCAAACACCTCAAATTTTCTATATAGCTAATACAGGCCATGCGGATGTGGTAAGGTTAGTGGGTGCTGAAGCACCCCAAATTTAGTATGTAGATTCGCCCATGAACCCAGCCCCACACCCCCCACACCCCACCCAACCCCAACTCCCCGCCCTACCTCACCCCCCGCCCCCACCCTAAATAAAAATATTATTAATAATACTTTCTTTTCATGTTATAGATAGATTATTTTTTTGCATTTCAAAAAATGAGTATTATTTTTACATGATATAAAAAAGTATTTTTTTTATTTCAGCAAAAAAAGTACTTTCTTTTATTTTAATAAAATGAGTACTTTATTTTCATGTTGTAGAAATAGTAATTTCTTTTTCAACCAAAAAAAGAGTATTTTCTTTTTAGTTATGGAGTACAAATTTTAACGTTATTTTTGCGTAAAAAAGTAAGCAACATATTATTTCCTTTGGGTTTATGTTAATTTTTAGAAGAATAATTAAATTCCTTGAAGAAAATAGAGTCGGCGAGCAAGGAAACATGGAGACTTGGAGGAAGGGGGTGAGGAGAGTAGCATACAAAAATATTTTCCTAAAAAAATATTTTTTGCTCTCTAACCAAACATTAGATAATAATTTTCGACAAAAATTTTCCACTCACCAACCAAACAAGGAAAAATAAGTGATAAAACTACACATTTTTCATGAAAATATTTTCTAGGAAAAAGACACACCCATAATGTTATTTACAAATCATCAAGAAGAAAAGTCATGTATGTTAACCCATAATTAGAAGTCATATGTTAATACATTAGTATAATAAGGCATACTTATATGTAGTTTTTAAATATTTAAATTTAAACAAAAAATTTAAAGATTTTATGTCCGAGTTCATTGTCAAAATTACATAAATTGGGACGAAGGAAGTATTGTAACTCTAATGTAAGTTGTCATTCTCTATGTTATCACAAGACATGCGCCTTAAATGTTTCTTGTGTAAACAAGAAAAATGTTGTTAGGATCGGTAAATCGGGTAGTGCAGAATTTAGCAAAATAATGTTATAATGACAATAACAAAGACAATGCAAGTTGATAATAACGGCAATTAAAGAAGATAAAGAAGACACAAATTTAATATGGTTCGGTCAAGGTGCCCTGCGTCCACAAGCGAAGAGAAGCAATTTCACTATACCAACAAGAGTACAAAAAAAGTACAAAATTAGAGTAAATACTCTAATTAGTCCCAAATACCCCAAGAGAATAACCTCACAAGATCACTCCAAAGAAAGGGTTCACACAAGTGCTTCTTCCCAACACTCACTCTCTTACAAAATACTCTATAATGAAATAAAGAAGGAGAAAGAAAGACAAGAGTAAAAAACTCTTGAATTGGTGTGTTTACAAATGAGAAGAAGCTCCTCTATTTATAGTAAGAAATCTTTGGCCTAATAGTGGATCTTATGTCATGGCAAATGTCATGATCCACAAATTTTGTTATAGTGGATATTATGTCATAGCAAATGTCATAAAAATTTGGCCCCCACTTGAGAAGAAGCCAAATTAATGGTCATATTACAAATCTCCACCTTGGCTTAATTTTGGCTTATATATAGTAAATTTGTTCCACCTTCTCCGTAAAAATCCCAATAGGCAAAATCATTCTTCATAAATGCCAATCAAGTTCAGGCAAAGCATGAACTTGGACACTGGAAGAGGTTTTGTGAACATGTCAGCAGGATTGTCTCTAGTATTGATCTTCTGAACAGAGACTTTTCCTTCAGCAATGGTTTCTCGGATAAAATGATACTTTATATCAATGTGCTTCGTCCTCTCATAATACATATGATCTTTAGTCAAGTGAATGGCACTTTGACTATCACAGAAAATGATAAGACTACCTTGGTGTGAACTGAGTTTCGCAAATAGACCCTTCAACCGTAAGGCTTCTTTGATTGCCTTGGTCACTATCATATATTCTGTTTCGGTAGTAGATAAAGCTACTACATGTTGTAATGTAGCTTTCCAACTAATAGTGCAACCACCAATGCAAAATACATAGCTTGTCAGTGATCTTCATTTGTCAAGATCACCTGCATAATCTGAGTCTACAAAACCAACCAATGTGTTAGTATTTATTCCAAACTCCAAACGTGTGTTTGAAGTACCTCGCAAGTATCTGAGAATCTATTTCACAACCTGCCAATGTGCTTTACCAGGGCAAGCCATATACTGACTTACTATGCTCATTGCTTGTGAAATGTATGGACGTGTACAAACCATTTGATACATAATACTGCCGACTGCACTGGAATAAGGAACTTGTTCCATGTACCTCTTTTCTTCCTCTGACTGCAGGGACTGAGCAGCTGATAACTTAAAATGATCAGCAAGAGGGGTACTAACTGGTTTAGCATCTTTCATGCCAGACCTCTCCAAGACTTTCTCCAAGTACTTCTTCTGGGTCAGGAATAGCTTGTTGGCTTTTCGATCTCTTTTGATCTCCATGCCAAAGATTTTCTTAGCTTCTCCCAAATCTTTCATCTCAAATTCACTTTTCAACTAACTTTTCAAATTGTGAATTTCTGTTAAATCCTTAGCAGCAATAAGCATGTCATCAACATAAAGTAATAAGTACACAAATAAACTATCATTTAACTTCCGGAAGTAAACGCAACTATCATATATGCTCCTCGAATAACCATGACCCAACATAAAGGAATCAAACCTTTTGTACCATTGTCTTGGAGACTGCTTTAATCCGTACAAGGATTTCTTCAACAAGCAAACATGATCTTCTTTTCCTTCAACTTCAAATCCTTCGGATTGATGCATGTATATTTGTTCCTCAAGTTCGTCATGTAAGAAAGTTGTCTTAACATCAAGTTGTTCTAATTCCAAATCATACATGACAACGAAGGCAAGCAAGATACGAATAGAGCTATGTTTAACAACATGTGAGAAAATATTATTAAAATCAACTCCTTGTACCTGACTATAACCCTTTGCAACTAATCGTGCCTTATACCTCGCATCTTCAACCCCTGGAATGCCATCTTTTTTCTTGAAGACTCATTTGCAACCAACAACTCTTTTTCCTGATGGCGGCTTCACAAGAGACCAAGTACCATTCTTGTGGAGAGACTCATTTTCTTCATTCATTGCAATCAGCCACTTGGCTGAGTCAGCACCAGAAACTACTTCTGAATATTTTGATGGTTCTCCAATTTCTTCAGTTTCCTGTGCAACTGAAAAAGCAAATGCAACATAATCTCCAAACCTTAATGGTTGTTTACCTTTTCTTCTTGGTCTATGTTTGGCTATAGAATACTCCTCTTCTTCTGGTTCAACTTCAGGAGTCTCAACTTCAGGAATTTTAGCTATTGTCCCAACTTCAGGAGTTTCAACTGTATTTTGCTCCAAAATTGATGAGCTTGGCTCAAAAGGAATGCCAATCTCAATCTCTACCTGATTCTGTGTACTCTTTCCTTTATCTATATTACAAGAACTAAAAGACTCTTTTCTAGAATGTAACATAGAGGATTCATCAAAGGTTACATCTCTGCTAATTATAAATTTTGGTACCGTGGGATCAGGATACCATAAACGGTATCCTTTCACCCCAGATGCATACCCAAGGAAAATACACTTTTTAGCCCTTGGCTCTAATTTTTCATCATTTACATGCATGTATGCAGGGCAACCAAATATCTTTAAATAAGAATAATTAGCAGGAGTACCTGACCACATTTTCTCTGGAGTCTTAAAGTTCAAAGATGCAGAAGGAGCTCGGTTGACAATATAACAAGCTGTAGAGATAGCTTCTGCCCAAAAGGCGTTTGTCAACCCAGCATTTGAAATCATGCAACGAGCCCTTTCCAAAAGAGTTCTATTCATCCTTTCTGCCACACCATTTTTCTGAGGTGTCATTCTCACAGTACGATGTCGAGCAATTCCTTCATTCTTGCAAAATTCGTTGAATTCATCATTACAAAATTCCAAGCCATTATCTATTCTAAGCAATTAACTTGTTTTCCTATTTGTTTCTCAATCAAAACTTTTTATTGTTTGAAATTTAAGAAAATATCACTTTTATTTTTCAGGAAATAAATCCAAACTTTTCTTGAATAATCATAAATGAAAGTTAACATATACCTGGCACCACCTTTTGATGGAGTACGTGAAGGACCCCAAAGATCTGAATGAATGTAATCCAAAGTACCTTTTGTTCTATGAATCACTGGAGATTTGAAGCTGACTCTTTTCTGCTTCCCGAACACACAATGTTTACAGAACTCTATATTTTCGGTACTTTGGCCACATAAGAGACCTCTTTTGCTAAGGATGAAAAGACCTTTTTCATTCATATGCCACAATTTGGTGATGTCAGAATCTGATTTATCTGATATTGAAACTGCAGCAGCACCTGTAACAGTATATCCCAAAAGAGTATATAACGTACCAGATCTGCGTGCTTTCATGATCACAAGAGCACCATGAGAAATTTTCAGAACTCCACCTTCACATGTGTACTTGCACCCAAGAGATTCTAGAGTGCCCAAAGAGATGAGATTTTTCTTCAAGTCAGGAACATGTCTAACATCGGTGAGAGTTTTCACCACACCATCGTGCATTTTGATTCAAACTGTACCTTTTTCAATAACTCTGCAGGTAGCATTGTTGCCCATCAAGACAACTCCACCTCCAATAGATTCATATATGGTAAATAAATCCCGATTGGGAAATGATAAGAACAACCCGAATCTAAAATTCACTCATTGTTATATTTGAAACTATTATTAGTTGCTAAAAAAATAGTTCCCTCGGTCTCATCAGCAGCTACACTTGTTTCGACAGTGTCAGTATTTTTGTGCTCATTTTTCTTTTCTGTATGCTTTTCTTTGTTTTTCAATTTAAAGCATTCAGAAATAATGTGACCTTTCTTATGACAATATTTGCACATGACATTTTTGTATCTATATTTTGACATTGATTTAGGTTTCTCACTACTTGAATTTTTCTTATTGGATCTACCTCTTATAAATCTATAAGAACGGAATCAAAAGTATCAAGATATGTAAGTATCGAGGTACCTTCAGCCATACGAAAAGTGTAGAGTTTTTGATTTAGGTAAAGCATGTTTTCTACTATTCTTTTCATATATATGGTTTTAAGCTTTTCCCATATACCTTTGGCTGAGCTTTCTGCTGCAACTTCACGCAAAACCTCATTTGAAAGATTTAAAATAATACCTTCTTTTGCCTTTTTGTCTATAACGGCAAACTCCTCGTCCGTCATTTTATCCAGCATCTTCTCCTTTCCTTGCAGTGCCAAATCTAAGTCATCCTGAATTAGGATAGCTTCCATATTTAATTGTCACATTTCGAAGTTTGCGCTTCGGTCAAATTTCTCAACATAAGACTTTGTTAGAGTCATTTTGGCTATTTAAACTAACCCGGTTAGATCTGGCTCTGATACCAATTTGTTAGGATCGGTAAAACGGGTAGTGCAGAATTTAGCAAAATAATGTTATAATGACAATAACAAAGACAATGCAAGTTGATAATAACGGCAATTAAAGAAGATAAAGAAGACACAAATTTAACGTGGTTCGGTCAAGGTGACCTACATCCACAAGCGGAGAGGAGCAATTTTACTATACCAACAAGAGTACAAAAGAAAGTATAAAATTAGAGTGAATACTCTAATTAGTCTCAAATACCCCAAGAGAATAACCTCACAAGATCACTCCAAAGAAAGGATTCACACAAGTGCTTCCCAACACTCACTCTCTTACAAAATACTCTATAATGAAATAAAGAAGGAGAGAGAAAGACAAGAGTGAAAAACTCTTGAATTGGTGTGTTTACAAATAAGGAGAAACTCATCTATTTATAGCAAGAAATCCTTTATCTAATAGTGGATATTATGTCATGGCAAATGTCATGATCCACAAATTTTATTATAGTGGATATTATGTCATGGCAAATGTCATGAAAATTTGGCCACCACTTAAGAAGAAGTCAAATTAATGGCCATATTACAAATGCAAATATTTTAATTTAAATGAGACGAAGGTTATTTAATGAATTTCTAATTTAAGGAAGACCAATGAGCAAAAAATAAAACATATAAAAAAATATAACGAATTTCTTTTGTTCATATAATTCTTCTGAATATTTTATCAATTCCTATTTTTTAAACGTTTCAGAACTAGGCTGTCGTAACTCATACCAACTTCAATGATGGGCATTGTCGATAGTTTTCACGTTAATCTTGGTTTGATCTCATATTACCAAATTTAACTTCAATTAATTGAAATATTTTTCAAATTTAACTTCTGGTGCCAAATTGGTAATGACATTAACAATCAGGTTATAAATGACTTTGAATTTTAGTAATTTCACATTGATTACTCTTTGTTCTTTTTTAGCCTTTGCCCATTTCATAGAGTACGTGATGAAACACCCACACGTACGTTCTAAGCGACTATTTTTCAGTACACAATTGATTTTTATCCTTCAAACAAACATGTTTTGTTTTTGAAAAAGATTTTAGGATAATTTTTTTAAAAATCTATTTCAAAGAAAAACCTGTTTGGATAGTTTTTGCTTAATAATTTGTTTAACCAGACTTTTTATATATTGTTTTTTAACATCCCCGTCTATGTTAGTTTTACATCGTATATGAATTTACACTGCCGTGCAGTAGTGAGCTAAGACACAGAGAGAGTTGTGGACTTGTGGTAGGTAGATGGCTAGTAATAAAATTTCTCATGTATGATATATCATTATAATAATAATATTGAGTTCATTAGGATGTAGAAATGAAATATTCCAAATGAAGGGAACAGAGATATTGAGGATTCATATACTTAATCCGAATTAATTTGGATTGACGTGCATTTATTTTTTAGCCAATTTTAACTTTCTTTAGATAAATATATTGTTATCAGGTAAACTTGTATTTAATTCAGGAAAAGAAATTTTTTTTATTTAATTTCTCCCATCGACCCTAGTTTCCACGAGGGCAATTTGGATTGACCCTAGGCATTCCGAGTGGTAGCAAGCAGGGCAAGAAGATAAAGTCCAATCTGCCCCTAAACAAATTTTTGACATCTTTCTCGCATCCGTTTTCAAGTTTGACATGACATAATTCAATCTGCCGATTAATTTTTTGTTTCCATTATGAAACATTTGATGCCTTTGGCCTCTCAAACTCTCAAAATAGAAAGATTATAACAAGAGACGAACAGTACAATAAAAAACAGTATAAAGCCAAGATGCTTTTTCTCTTGATGTCATAGTGATAAAAACAAGGTTTTCCAAAATTAATACAACCAATATTTACATAATCCAACTAAGGTTTGCAAAATCCAAAATTGGTTTTTTAAATCCTTGAAACCATCACAGCCAGCTGTTCCCTTCACATAAAAGTCTAAACAATCACTGCGATATATATACTTCTGGAACCAAAAGTGAAAACTCGTTTTGCTTTTGTCCATTCCAAAGCGCTAGAATGGGAGAAAATGGAGAGAACACTTGTGAAGTGGAACAAGCACCAAGTTTGAAGCCAAGATTGGAACACAACGAAGAGATGGGTATGAAAATCCAAAGGGAGGAGGAGGCCTATAGATTGTTTGCAGGATATGAAGAGAAGCCAACAAAAACTGAAGTATTTGGTTGGTATTTCTATGGGATGTGCTCTTATTTCATTCACACAGTTCTGATTCCCATTGTTTTTCCTCTCATTCTGAGCCAAACTGTGTCCTGGCCATCACAGCCTCAACATCGTCTTGTTAAGAATTCCAGGGGTCTCGAGTGTAGACAAAGGGAGTTACAACTGTAAGTACACTAGTATATAACTAAGACATATCTTAAATGTATGAAGACTGCTATGTATCACTTGAAATAAATATTTGTGCTTTGTTTACGCCAAACAAATGAATGCATGCATAATATGTGTCCTCTACATACACTTTTGACCATGGTTAACTAATATGTATCCCCAACTAAATTTATACTTAACCATGGTAAACTCGTATATTTTGGTATAAACATCTTGTGTGAGTGCGTTTTCCGCAGTTCAATCATTTCAGTACAAAAAAATGGTCACACAGGCTACAGATCTTGCTATACATTAAAATTTTATAGCTAATTATATAGGAATCGAGTATCATATCCAAATATTCAACTGATCGATTTACTCTCAAGGACGATAAAGGGGAGATCTGCCAAATTAAATGGAGGGAATTTTTTAAATCTTTGTCCCTTTAGTATTGGTGTTGTTTTAGGAAACGAAAAATGATCTTGTTATATTGGCGGCAAACTGATTGTGTCGCTAATTCAAGAGGCTACTATTGCATCGCATTTTGATGCAGGATAAGAAATTTCCGCATGTATAGTTGATCTTTTTTTTATAGCGCTTAATTAGTTTGTTCAGTTGTTATTCAATAAAAGGATTTGATTGGTCTCACAGTGATTAATTAATTAAACCTGCTACTTTGTCCAAATCCAGGTATAAAATGTTAACAAATCATAAAATGAAGCTCTTGAGTGTTGAATTTTCAGCACTGGAGTGGACTTCAGTTTCTTGGCTAATAGGCCTAATTCTGGCCGCACCAATTCTTGGTATTCTTTCCATCCACCTAGACTATGGCAGGAAACAACAGTTCATTTCTGCTGCAGTAACCGCCGTTGGTGCTGTCTTCTGCCTTCCTGCTGGATTTTTCAAGACTAGATGGATCTTTCCACCTTATATCGCTGCTGTTGTTGCAGCCAACACTATAGCTGGAGCTTGCCACGCCCGTCACCTAGGCCTAATGGTTCGTGGACTTGTTGGCTCACCTATCCGAAAGAGCCAATTTCCGGATAGAAGAGCTGTGGCTAGTTGGCTATCTCTTCATTCTACTGCTGCTGGCTGCTTAGGAGCTGGCATAATCTCTGCTTTTACTTATCATATGCTCGGGAAATCTGATGATAGCTTCACTAGCTTGTGGGTTGTTGCAATTTTTAGTGGTCTAATATGGTTTATTGGAATTGTTCATATTATAAGCACGAATAGACCAGGCCCTAATGCAGATATTCCCTCAAATTCTGTTCCGAAAACTCATGTTATTTCCATTTTCGAGTACCCTCATGCAGCTGGAAGCCTTGCTGGAGTGTTTCTTTCATCTTTCACAACAATGTGCATTTTCACAGGAGGGATACTTTATTCAATTGGAGACCTATGCATTACACCAGTGAACATTTTATACATTTGGCTGACCTATTTCATATTCCCATTGATTTCTCTTCCATTGGCTCATCCATTGCAGTTAGTTATGAGGGCAGATGCTGTGAAAATGCAGCTTCTTGGTTTCATATTATCAGCAGTTGTATCGGGATTCGGATTCTATTATCACCATCAGAATTGGAATAAGGTTCATATACTTGTTTTGGCTGCAGTTCAGAGTACAGCAACAGGGATTTTGCATGCATTTGGAAGAGTGCTTTGGTTGGATTGCTCACCAGCAGGAAAAGAAGGTGCTTTCTCAGTTTGGTTCTCATGGACAAGAGCTTTAGGTACTTGTGCTGGTTTTGCACTTGCATCAGTTTTCCCTGGACAAATCAGCAAGTTATTTGGGATAGCATTTTGTGCTGCAATTCTTGGGAAAATTATCCTCATATTTGGGAATATCAGTAACTTTGCAGGAGCTAAAGCTGCTGGACATGTGAAAGAGCATAGTGAAAAAGGTTCACCAATGACTGCCTTGGGTAGTGGTGCTGAAATGAAGGTACCTTTGTCCACAGAAGCCCAAGAAGAAGTGAGAGTTCAGCTCTAGTTGCTTTTTCCTTCTTTGTCCTTTTTTTGCAAAATTTTCTGTTGGATTATTTTAAAATAAGATTCTTGCCATCTTGTGCATGTACCTAGTAAACTTTTCTATGTATCATGGATTTTGCTTTGAAATCTTCATTCTTTTCTTGTGAACATAGAGAAAATTCATGAGAAAAACTGTCTTCTTACTTGCTATATATGGCTTTTTGTTTGAGAGGATCAAACTGGGAACTACAGCAATATTTGTTTTTAATATTTAAAGAGTTCCAGCTACTCTGTGAACGGATGTTTGATGAGAACTTTACATATCTCATCTATGAAATTTTGTGTCTTTGTGTGTATTAATCATTGCACAGATGAAAGTTTGCATGTGAAAAACTTTTGCTGGGAACAGTGTGTTGGGTTTTTAACTTAGGCTAACCACTTAGTTTTTCTTCGTTTTTGCTTTGTTTAGTTAGAAACTACGTAGAAAGCTTTATCTAGTTAGAACCATTCGCCAAGATTAAGCTTTATTGTCTGACAAGTTTTTGTCCATTTCTTAGTGCTAGCAAGTGGAAAATAGACTAGGGATCATTCTTCTTTTGGCATTAGCATGTTGGAGTACCTACAATTCTCTTCTTAATAAGTACAATCTTGAACATTAGTTTGAAATTGACATGAAATATATGTGATAATCAATGGGAAACCTGATTGTTCATTTTCCCTTGGAATAACATTTGATCAAGTCAACAGTTCGACATTTTTAATGAGGTGGTTAGCACTTTGACACCAAAAATTATGATTAACAACTTATTCCGAAAACTCACATAATTTAACTATTTACTCACCATATTTCCTGACAAACACAACCGCTTGACTAGTATGAATTTGTGTCATTGCTAAATTGCTTTATATTAGATTACGTACTTTAACTTGCTCTCTTTTAGACTCTTCAACGTGTTGTAAAATAAATCCTGTGAAAATTGCTAGGCTTTCCAGAAGTCGTCTAAAAATATGTAAAATAATCAGTTTATATTTGTATCACAGTTGGAAAAGTTAGTTAAACTACCAGAAACATGTTGAAGACTTCTCCACTTGAATATCAGAGAATATTTTGAGTTCGAACGACTTGCTCCTGAGATCATCTCTAGGTAATCTTATTTGTTCTTACGAAACCTCTCAAAATCCACTCATTTGCCAGAGAATGTAAAAGCTTTGTTATGAACGACCTGAAACAAAAGATGTTACATTTTTTACTTAAAAAATCTTCTACACTAGAAGCTGATACCAGAGGAGAAACCAATAGAATGAGAAGAGTAAAAAAAGCCTCTAAAGCGCAGCAAGGGCGTAGAACTACAAATGCTTCAACCACAAAAGTTGAGCTTCTTCATCACTTTTGCATAAGCCAAAGGGACAGTAGCAGGTTGCCTGAGACGACGTTTTGATTTCTTAGACTGCAGCAATCAATAAAACTAGTTTAACAACACATCGAAGTTATAAGAATGCCAGTGTACAAACACAATACCATGCAGATAATTCAACACAGAAGATGGGAGCTCAACTTCGGTTAGGTGCTCAAGGATCTCTTTTTAATGATAAATGTGTCATTTTGTTGATGTGTAAAGAGCACCATGGAGGAGGAGAAACATGGAATTCTACCTTTTTATTCTTAAAAAAAGTGTACTCCAGCATATTTGACCTTGCTATATTTCTACATATCCAAGAATCTACCATAAAATCAACTTCTGAAGTCCTTGAGTTCAGGAAAATCCAAAGATTTGCCTACCAAAACCCGTGGTGGGAAATAGCAAGTACTCGGTGTGTGCAAACTTTCCCCGACACTACCGTCATCAACAACTACGCCTCCATCCCAAACAAGTTGGGGACACCACTCAATGAAGGCATAAGATAAGAGTGATTCAGAAGCTGTGATATCTTACGGCAGACTTCACCTTGTTAAGGAAATTTTGGACTTACTATTCCTCTTAACAAGCTGAATACTCTGCAGTTGAGCAGAAATCAAATCTAATTTACTAGTTCAGCCTGACAGCTTGCAAGATTATGTTCCCACAGGACTTTAGTTTAATACATCCCACATCAAATACTGTATTACCGCACCAAGTTACACTTAGCTGTGATGCACAATATCGTAATTAACTACGCCGATATTAACTAATTGGAGAAAGAAAAGCAATGCCAACTCATTAGTAAGTGTTTCTATGCAATTCGGTTGAGGATGGATTTTACATTCGATACATAGTAGTTAAGAAACAAATGACAACCAATGAATCAATCAATCATGCCTCAAAACAAAATTAGTTGAATAGGCTATATGGATCTTCTTTATCCATTCTACTCTATTCAGCTCCCACTCCAAGACTTAACAATTTGTATTTTGATGCAAATTAGTGGTTCTCTAAAACTTAAGGTTCTCTTGATCTTGCATTTATTTCCACACATATAAGTCTAACCAGAACCAAAAGACTCCCGAAAGCACCACACCAAATGTAAGTGTAAAATTAACAGTTAAACCTCAATCCTAACTAGTTGGTATAACATATATTGTTTATTTGCTTTAATTGGGTCATCTTCTTGGCTAAGCCTATATTAATTTCGAAAGATTGTCAAGTATATTGAAATTTCTACCTCATCGCATTTTACCACTTTCTATCATCATATTGTCGCACTCGCATGTATAGACAAGTACATCTTAAGGTCTTACGTAGGACATGAAAAAGCCATCTTAGTTCACCTTCTCTTTTTCATCCTCTGTGTTACTTGCACCATCGGTTAGATGTGATCATTTCTAATCTTGTTCAAGCTTCCATGAGCGCACAAATATCTTAGCATTCACATTTTTACGACATTCATCTTGTGAATTTATCAAATATGAAGATTCTTCAGCCAATCAATAAGAGAAAAAGGAAGAAATGATGGAAAGGATTACATGGACACTCCCACTCACCATGGAATGCAAAAACTTAGGCACCAGCTTTCTTTTAGAACCTAGGGAGAGCTGATACAAAAACAGATGGGGCAAAACTAGAAGTTCCGTAGGATCACTATTCACCAGTGTAGTAGAATCGTAGTTGTGGTCCTGTAGCACTCTATAATGCTTAGGTTATTAATTCAGCTTCTATCTTTTACTTATTCTAGGCAAATTTTGATTATTTGGTTCCTAGTTTTCTGGATTTCTTTTATATTATTTTCCTTCCTTTTATGTAGTTTGTTGATCTGCAATTTCTTAATATCAGCTATTCCTGCCTTTTATGTTTTTTTCAAGAACTTCTATAACGTGCTAAAAGGAACATCTTCAAGGATTTTGCACAATTTCCTCTAAGAAATAGGGCTTCAACTGAACCAAAGTGAACCCTTCCCACTCGTGCTCCTCTTGTGTCACTACAGAATACAAATCAATTTTTCGACATGCACTAGCAGCTGGTCAAGTTAACCTGCAATTCTGATTATTAGTACATCTTAATTTCTCTAGGTGTTTGAAAGCTTTTAGTCAAGCTTAGTGATCAAACTTTTATGACTGCATTTGTTTAATTGACTACCCTCTGTTGCCTAACCTTTAACCAAAACTCAGCATACTAGAACAACCTAAAAGACACCAAAACACGCAATAAAACCCCAAGATAAAGATTGCCCAGAATGCTCCTCGCAACATAAATACAGATAAACTTGGACAGAAAAATGAACTTTAGTGTGAAATCCTTCTAAAAGGCAACACGAACTTTGATAATTAAGATAAAAGAAAATAATTCAGATCTTTCCTTTTTGTGATAAGTATGAACATTAAATTCATAGTTCCTGCACTTATAGCAATCTTCATTCTAAACGTAATTTTCTGCATCACATATGGCCTGCCAAAATTTATTAAAAATGCACTGAAAGGAATGCAATCCACTTAGAGGCTTTTACTTTTATCTTTTGCCCTCAACACGTAAGATCGAAAAAGAAGCTTTATTTTGTTTTGCCTTCTATCCCTCTAGCAAAAAAGATAACACTTGCTTGCCACTTGAGTCTAAAGCCAATTTCAAGAGACCTTTTTTTAATAAGGAAATTCATGAATTTCGTGAACCTTGTATACCACTACACCATGCTGCCGGTTAGGAAACTCTCAATATCTAGATTAGTCAGAAAAGCCTTGATCCATTTCTATAGTCTTAGTTGACAAAAGTTGAAATCCTAATTTTCTTAGAGCACAAGTTTGATCCCGCAAGGGCCTACAACCACAGTAAGTTTGCTCCAAAAAAAACTTCAATTCAATAAGTCGTACAAATCCTTTACACATTCTCATTCCTGATTCATAACTAGTTTCACTGCATATTGGATTCCAGATTTCTTCCTTACAGCATTTCCCTTATTTATTTTTTGATAAGGAACATTTCCCTTATTTATTTAAACTCCAACATCTGAAAGCTCCAATTTAGAGGTCTCACCAAAGTCCAAACTTCCTTAATCCCTAATTTCTTTCTCCTAAACAGGTGTCACAAATCATCAACTAACGATTGACAGACAGCCCTAGATTTTCACTTAGATTTTAGTTCATTACATCTTTGAACCCTACATCAACTGGATTGTTAAACCATTTCAATGTATTAAGCAAAAAGAATCCTATCAATTCAATAAGTTTAGCACCCTTCGATCACATGAGCTCATTTCAGGAAGTAATGACTACTTTACAAGTTATGCACCTATTCACAAACTTGAACAATTGCAACAGCAAGGTTTAATCTTCCCACTCATTGCCAAAGAGTAACCAAGTTTCTTGCATGGTGGGAAGAAAGATATACGCTTTCACCGAGAAGCATTCTTCTCCCCCCCCCCCGGGGGGTGGGGGTGGGGAAGTTCAGGCAAACAGTTAAAAGGGGAATCACTTATTGATCTTTATTCCTTACTAGTCAAGGAACAATTCTATTACCAGCAATAAGACAAGTACTGAGGTAAACACATAAGTGGTTGAAATTATAACCTAAAACCTAAGTTGCTCCGACACGGCAATTTAGGTGCCGCACCCGTGTCGACACGGCACTAGTATGGGTGTGGGTATGGGATCCGTACCGGATCTAGTCAAACAATTTTGGGTGCTTTAACCACGACGGAAGGAAAATTTCGAGACGAGATACAATTTGATTCCCGAAATCAGAACCAAAACTAGGGTAAATTTGAAGAAAATAGCATACCTTATCATTCTTTACTTATTTATAACTTGAGAATAAAAAATAAATACACACTTTATAAGCTATATGTAAGTGTTCCACAAAATTTCTCATAATTTAGAGCTATATATATATACTTAATTATTTTTAGCCGGATCCCTGCACCCTTATCCATACTAGGATCCGTATCCCCGAATCTTAGAATTTATATTTCGAAGGATCTAGAGGTCTAGATCCGCACTCGTGTCCGAGCAACTTAGCCTAAAACACCACCTCTCAAGCGTAAGGCAATATAAACAAGACTAAAAGGTCATGTATAGAGCATTTGGCTTAATCAATCCCAGCTTCCTAAGCAAAGGAGAAAAGCAGACCTTTAAATGTGCATTGTGTCGCTTCCCCTCTCTCCAGCGCCTAATCAGTCCATCTTTCATCACCCTAAATCTGTCCTTATAAGACCTGATTCAGAAACAAGTGTTACATCTCTTCAATATCTCAGATGACTAAAAATATAAAACAAATTGGTTAATGAAGACATATACATACGAGTAAAATTTCATTTTGATTTTCTTGACTTTTGATGTGACTGGAGTCATCGGTTTCCTGCTTTTCAACTTCCTTTTCTTCTGTTTTGCAGTGATGTACCGCACTTGCGTGAACTAGAAAATAGCAATCAACACTAAACAAGTAAATAACAGACAAATGCAATAAACATAGAACAAATGCTACAAGACATTGCAGCACTCTGGAACTAGAAAAAAACATCAATCAACAATATACAAGTAAATAACAGACAGATGCAATAAGCACACAAAAGACTCTACTAGCATTTTCAGCACCATCCAAGACTGATCGCGAATTAAGCTCAAATTTTTATTAACCCCTTTACTTTTCCTTTCATTTTCCAGCTCTTAGTTAAATAGCAGTGGCACTTATTACAGCAATTACATATAAATAGCAGTAATATAGCGCATTATACTATTTAAACGTTCTGGGAAACCAAAAGAACTGAACACAATATGCAGACGCCAATCCAAGATTTTAAGTCATTACGGGCTGCCCCTTATGAATGAGTGCAATTTAATATAAATATACACATGTACAAAAAATTTCATCTATATATAGTTCAAGCCCAATACATCAGGTGACCAACAAGTACCCACTAATTAAAAATCGCTTTTTTAACTAAATTTTTCTCGACAAAAAAAAAAGGAAAATGATAAAGATATGAGAGAAAAAAAGAACCCAACTTACAGAAGAAGGGAGGAAAGACGAGTGAGTAGAACTTGGGAATGAAATGGGGCCATGGGAAATGGGTGTAAAGGTGGAAGAAAATAAGGTACGAGTAAAAGGTCTGTTAATGGGATTGGTAGCAGTGGTAAGAAGACGATAGGGAAGAGGGTAATGGGTGCTTGGAGTTGAACGGAGAGCGGCGAGGGATCGGAGCTTGGTGCACCATCTCTGCATCTTTGATTTTTTGCTCTTTTGTTTGAGACTTAGGTTTGAGAAAATTTTGCTTTGGGTTGTAAGAGGGAGGGGACTCCACTTTTTTCCGGGTTGAAATTGCAAAGATAGCCGCTTTCAGGATAGCTATTTAAACGATAGTCACCATTCACATTGAATTTAAACTTTAGACATTAAGAACATGTTTGGCCAAGCTTTTGATTAGTCGAAAGTACTTTTTTGACAAAGTAAAAATTTAAGATAATTGGCCAAGATAAAAAAGTAATTTTGAGTAGCAATAGTAGCAGTAGCAGTTTTTCTGCTTTTGGATAAAAGTTACAAATTCTAGCTTTTTTCAAGAAACAGAAGCAGAAAATTAATTTATTTAAGACAAAAATATTCTTATAATAAATTTATATTTTTCAAATTATATCTAGTTAATTTATATTTTCTTTTTCTTTTTTCTACCATATCTTTTTTCTTTTTATTTTTATTTTATCATATTTTTATTCTCTTTCTATTATTACTCTTTTGAACATTCCTCTACTATAAATAGATCTCTTCTTTTATATAGTGATTTATAAGAGTAAATTTTTAATTTATAATTAATGATTTTGATATATTTATAAATATCATGTAAACAATTAGTAATACTAGGTGTATGGGGTAAAATTGATTCATAATAAATGGTCGAATGATAGCACGGCACGTGGAGCCGAAGACAAACGAAAGGTAAGTCAAGTAACAATCAGTACCGGACACGGCAACTGTGGTTGAGGCCGGGGAAATCCCGAAGAAAACATAATCAACGGGAGCAGATCGGGTATTTGCCATCGGATAGCATTTAATAAGTTAATATTCTCTCACATTAAATGAGAAATCGTTGCAAAGAAGATTTGCATTCATGGCATGCCGTTATATATTCATCAATGCCCTATTTATTATTATTTAAGTGGGGCTTAATCCTAGGATATTGTTTCCCTAGGTATAGCTATAAATAGCAAGCTCAGTAGTCATTGTAAGACACGAAAATTCTTGGCAAAACATATGTTGTATTTCATTTTCGCTCTCAATTAAAAAACATTATTTGCTTTTTATATTGCTTTCATTTCTGCCCTCGGAGACATTGCGCTCGGAGCCAGACATATCGCTTTCTTTAATTTCAACTGCTAAGTCTTACTTTTAATCTTATTTCTTTATCATTTTTGGGATCAAATCAGTTCGCTTGTCTATAAATCAAGTAACAAACTTAACTGTACTGTTTTACAGATAACAGTTTGGCGCCCACCACGAGGCTTAGGCAGTTGTGTGATTGCTTTGATCCTTACGTTTATTACTAACTTGTTTGATTTTTTTCTTAGCAAGGGGATGAAGCAACCCCGGTTCGTGAAGGGCAGTACCCTCGGCATGTACGGGAGCCAACTCCCGATGACGCGGAGGAGGAACACATTGAGGAAACAGTGAAAATCCTAAGAGAGAAACAGAAAGCCATTATGAACCACGTCTCGAGGCAGGATCGGGTGATGACGGAGTTGAAGTAAGAGTTTTCAGACGCTTCCAATAATGCGAGTGGAAGAGGCCCAGTTTCTCCGAGCGTTCCTGCAAATCAAACGACTCAGAGAGTCAATAACAACACCCCCCCCCTCAAGAGGTGAGGTTGGTTTCGATGAAGCCAGAGGGACTGGTAGCGGACCAGGAAATAACAACAGGAATAATCCCTTCAAAACCGAGCTTATGAGATTTATGAGAGAAATGAACGAATGGATGGATCAAAATACAAAGGAGTTTCACGCCCGAATAGATCAGATTCCGGGTGCACCACCAATATTAAAAGGCTCGGATTCGAAAAAATACACGTAGTTACTATTTAAATCGAGCGCAGCACAAGAGTTGATTCCGAAGAGGTTCAAGATGCCGAATATACCAAAATATGATGGGACTTCGGATCCGTAGGAGCACATCACAACATATACCATGGCTGTGAAAGGAAACGATTTGGCTCAACATGAGATTGAATAGGTCCTACTAAAGAAGTTTGGTGAAACCCTCACAAAGGGGGATCTGACATGGTATTCACTCTACCCGAGCATTCAATTGACTCTTTTGAAATGCTTGCAGATTCATTCATTAAAGCCCATGTCGGGGCCAGGAAGGTCCAAATTAGGAAGGCAGACATATTTAGGATTGCACAAGGAGAGTTCGAATTGATGTGGGAATTCGTGATCAGATTCCAGAAATAGAGAATGTTGCTACCGGTTGTACCAGACGAGTGGGCAGCAGAGGTGTTCATAAAGGGTTTGAATCCGAGGAGCTCTGACGCCTTTCAAAAGCTAAAGGAAAGCCTACTCAAATTCCAAGCGACCACATGGGCAGATGTTCATAACCGTTATGAGTCGAAAATAAGGATCGAAGACGACCAGCTCGGGTTCCCGACATCAACCAAGGGACAGGACCGAGACAAAAATCCGTATAAGTTCAAAATGACCTCGATGCGAATCGGCAGTCTTCTAAAGGTCGTTTCTTGCTGTATGAAAGAACTGAGGGATGCAACAGCAAAGGGTTTCAGTCATCGAACAGGTTCGTTCCCAATAGAAGAACTGACCATGGCCGGAACAATAGGTCATTACAAGAAAAAGAGGTATCGGGGGTTCGGGATTCCACATATCCCAGATTATCGGACTACAACTTCAACATCAGCATAGTGGAGTTGGTATTGACGATGAGGAATATCAAAGAAGCACGATTCCTGAAGCCAATCAGATCTGATCCCAGCCAAAGGGATCCCAACTTATGATGCAAATATCATGGGACTCACGGCCATAGAAATGGGGACTAGGGATGGGTATTCGGTACTTCGGTTCGATATTTAAAAATTCCAGTTCGATATCTCGGTATTCGATTTATCAATTGTGTATACCAAATACCATATCAAAGTAGTTTGGTACAGTTTGGTATTTTTTATTTTGGTTCGGTACGGTTTCAGTTTGATACATTAACGAAATATATGATATAAATGTAGTGGATAGTGGACTGGATACAATGTGCTAAGCTAGTTGTTACTTGGTAGACAATAGTCGTGGCTGTTGTGTTTGGTTGAACTGTAAAAGAATTTATGTTTGATATGATATTTGGAAGAAATATGAAGAAGAATATAAAGCAAAATCCTCATAATACATGAATGGATCACGTAGAGAAGATTTTCTATTTAGTGGTTGTCCACATTCCGATCTCTAGAATGGAAGTAGTGGTGAACAATAGAAATAGAGTAATAGCAAAACCAACATTCCAAGCAGTCCATATATCCTAAATGGATTCCATAGAAAATATTTACTACTGTCAAAAGTATCAGAACCCTTCCCAGTGTGTAATGGTACCAATTCAAATATTTTCTCACTTTCGATTCCTTGCCTGGTCGAGCCAAAAATGCAATAACCTAACCATATAAACAAATAGGACAGTTTGATCTACTAGAGTCAAAGTCAAATATTTGCTAACAATAACTAAAAGAGGGTAAATTTAGTCCTTAGATGTAACAAACATGCAAGCAACCAAGAACGAAAATGATAGAAAAGGGAAAGGGGCTAACCAGATACTACCCGTAAGTCTACTTGAGTGCTAAGGGATTAGGGAATTAGGGGGCTTGGGGAGGTAAAGTATCCAAAATGGTTAGCCAATATAGTTGTAGTACCTAAAAAGAATAACAAGTTTAGAATGTGCGTAGGCTATAAAGATCTACCTAAGGTGTGCCCTAAAGACTCGTTCCCATTGCAAAATATTGATCAAATGATTGATGTTATGGCCAGGCACGAGTTGATGAGTTTCCTTGATGCTTACTCTGGGTACAATCAAATCAAGATGAACCCGGAGGATCAGGAAAAAACTTCATTCATGATGAACTTTGGAACATATTGTTATAATGTGATGTCATTTGGGCTTAAGAACGCTAGAGCCACTTATCAGAGGCTCGTTAACAAAATGTTTAAGGATCAAATAGGCAAGACAATGGAGGGGTACATTGATGACATGTTAGTCAAGTCTTTGAATGCAGGAGAACACTCGATGCACCTCCAAAAAACCTTTGATATCTTGAGGAAGCATAATATGAAACTCAACCCGGAAAAATGTGCGTTCGAGGTTGGTTCCAAAAAATTTGTGGGGTTCCTGGTCTCGTAAAGAGGGATTGAGGTAAACCCCGACAAAATCAAAGTTATCGAGGACATTCCGGATCAAATGACAAATGTAAAGGAGGTACAAAGATTAACCGGAAGGTTAGCATCCTTAAGAAAGTTCATCTCAAGATCTTCTAAGAAGTCTTCTAAAAAAGAAGAACAATTTCGAGTGGACTCCCGAATGCCAACAAGAACTGAAGGATTTAAAGAGATACCTATCTAGCCCTTGTTACTATCAAAACGGGGGGGAGGCGAACAATTGTTGATATATCTAGCAATCTCGGAAGTTGCGGTAAGTGATGTTCTAGTCCGAGAAGAAGTAGGTACACAATTTCCTGTCTATTATGTTACTAAAATATTGTCGGGAGCAGAAACTCGCTATCCGCACCTCGAAAAGCTGGCTTTAGCTCTCGTAGTCGCCTCTCAAAAGCTTATGCCTTAATTTCAATGTCACCTAATAGTCGTTGTGACAACCTTTCCCTTGAGGAATATTCTTCATATTCCTGAGTTGCCAGGCCATTTGCAGTCGAAATTAGCGAGTTCGTCATTGAGTACAAACCTAGGACTGCGATCAAGTCACAAGTTTTGGCCGACTTCGTGGCCGATTTCAATCCTAGGTTAATGCCCTTAGTTGCTAAAGAGGCATTGCTGGTGTCGAAACTGACATCAGGAGTTTGGACCTTGTTTACGGATGGAGCTTCCAATGTAAAAGGGTCCGGGATCGGGGTAGTTCTAGTCACGCCCTCGGGAGAAACCCTGAGGTAGGACATTAAGACTGTTCCGTTAACTAACAATGAAGCCAAGTATGAGGCTTTAGTTGTAGGACTTAAACTGGCCTGGGGACTTGGCTCCAAGGTCATCGAGATCAAATGTAATTCCAACTGGTAGTAAAGAAAGTGTACGGGATTTTTGATACATAGGAAGAACACTTGCAACAGTATGTGAACAAGGTTCAAGCATTGCTTGAACAATTTATGGAATGGTCAAGCATACACATTCCGAGAGAAGAGAATGTGGAAGCAAATGCATTAGTCAATTTGGGGTCATCTACGGAGATGAAAGGATCTGACTCTGAAACTGTCAGTAAACTTCTACATTTGATATTGGATGTGAATGGTTACTACGAGATCAATTCAACCAACCTAGTATGGGACTGGAGGAATGAGTTCGTCGAATATCTTCGACATGGAAAACTACCCGAAGATCTGAAGGTGTCTCGGGCACTACGCACCAAAGTGGCTCGTTACTGCCTCATGGATGGACAACTATATAGACGATCTTACGGAGGTCCATTGGCCTGATATATGGGAGCCTCAAAGGCGAACTGCGTGATTAGAGAAGTCCATGAAGGAAATTACGGAAACCATTCCAGTGTAGATTCGTTGGTTTTGAAGCTAGTTAGGGCAGGATACTATTGGCCCCGTATGGAACATGACGCAAAGACGTTCGTTCAGAAATATGACAAATGTCAATTCTATGCACAGTTGATACACCAACCGGCAGAACTCTTGCATTCGGTACTGTCCCCATGACCATTCATGAAATGGGGGATGGATATAGTTGGTCCACTGCCATCAGGTCCCGGAAAGGTAAGACTCCTTTTAGTTCTAACAGATTACTTCACTAAATGGGTTGAGGCAGGTCCTTACCAAAATATTGGTGAGTGCGAAGTGGTCGACTTCATATGGGACCATATAATTTGCTGATTAGTAATACCAAAGGAGATTGCATGCGATAACGGATCGTAGTTCATAGGCTCAAAAGTCACAAAATTTTTGAAAGATTTGAAAATCAAGAGGATTACATCCTCACTGTACCATCCGAGCACTATGGACAGGCGGAGTCAACCAATAAGGTGATTAGCCAAAACCTCAAAAAGAGGTTAGAAACTGCTAAAGGCAAATGGCCCGAAGAGTTACCGGGTGTACTATGGGCATATCGGACGACGGTAAAATTAAGTACGGTAGAGACGTATTTCTCTCTCGTATATGGCGCGGAAGCTTTAATACTAGTGGAACTAGGGGAGCCAACTTTGATGTTTTCTCGAGTAAATGAAGAAGCAAACAATGAGGCATTGCTGGTAAAGCTAGATCTGCTCGATGAATGCAAGGACTTGGCATACGTGAGGATGGTGGCTCAAAACCAAAGGATGGAAAGATACTACAATTGGATGGCCAATCTCCACTACTTCAAAGTAGGAGACTTGGTTTTGAGGAAGGTGACTCAAAGCTCTCGAGAAATCAACGCTTGGAAGCTGGGTCTAACTTGGGAAGGTCCTTACCGAGTCTCAGCTGTCATCGGTGATGAAGTCCACAACACACCTCTATAGGAGATATGATACGGTCGTATGAAATAGTAGTACCCAACAAGAGTCGGGGTCAATTTCCACGAGGAGTTATGAGGGGTGTTAGGAGTTTATATTTGAAGCAAGCAAATGTGTTATCTAAGATTGCACTTTCACAACAAGGTTTTGTTTTCTATTTCTATTGTTACTCTAATGAATGCAAACTAAAGAAAATAGATTATAGATAAATGTTTTTGAGGTTTTTCCAATTGGATTAAAGGCCTAGGGCTGTGACCATAACCTAGGTGTTTGCCTAATAGGATAAAGATATTTATTCTTATTTTATTGATTGGGGTGTATTATATCTCTCAACTCCACATTACCCACTCAATACCTCTCGGTCGGAGAGTGATTTTGCCAAATTTGGCTTTCACAAGTCCAAATGGATGTCAACAAAAATAGCTGATAAGAGCTCAAGTCGCGTTCTTACTATCTCTAGTTTTAACCCTTTAATTAGGTTAATCAATCTCTCAATTAACCCAATTCATTATTAGCTAAGTTATCCTAGTCTAGGTCCATCTTTCTCAAGTAGAGACTAGGTCAAATAGGAATGAATCAATGTTTGCAACCATTAATTCTAAAATTAAATCATAAACTAAGTTAAATAATCAACACCCAATCATAAACAAGCATAAACTTAATCACCCATAAAGTTTACACACTAGGGCTGGGTCACAACCCTAGTAAAAATCTAGCTACTCATAATGGGATTTGAATAAAATAAAAAAGCTAATTAAACTCATAATGGAAGATTAAAATGATGAAATCTAATGTTAAAATACTCAAACAATCTAAAACTTCCTAAAATAGAAAAGAGAAACGGCTACAACAGCTTTGTATGTTCAAACTTGACATGATTCTGTGAAACTCGTATATTTATACAAGACCAAAAATCGTGAACAAAAATGCCCCTCGGGAGGTTTTGCGGCAGCACAATTCCATGTGCGATCCGCAGATTTCTTCAGTTGGCAGGCAGGTGAGTTCTGCGGCTGCACATTTCTGGACTGCGGCCGCACAATTCTCGTGCGGTCCGTACTTCACAAAGGCTCCTGGACTTAGTCTTTTTGCATACTCTCTGATCTTTGACTCTTAAGCCCAGTTCAACGGCCGCACAATTCATGTGTTGTCCGCAAATTGCTTAAAGTCCTTTGGGTATTTCTTCTTGGTTTGCGGTCGCAGATGAAATTTTGCGGTCCGTAATTTTTTTTTGTGCCCTTTATTGCCTTGTGTTTCGGAACACTCCTTTTTAGTCGGATTTTATCTCGGGAGACCAAACTTCTAGCATTCCTGCAATTTACACAATTTCATTAGTTTCAGAAACACAATTCAATACTTTCTGACTAAAACAAAAGCTAAAAGGTGCTAATAAGCAATCAAAATCTCCACTTATCAACTCCCCCAAACTTAAGTTTTCGCGTGTCCTCAAGCAAATAAATTAGTTCCCACCTCTAAAAGTTAAGGGTCATTTTAGCGAGTCAAAGGTGACCCATCCACATATCAGTTGGGACCAACAATTACTCACACTACTCACGTATTATCAACAAGGCGACAAGTTGAACATTCATGTACATATAGTTCTAATGTGACATTTAAGCTTCAGGCATTGACTTTACTTATCAAGGACTCTTGCTCTATCATGTAGGTCATGGTGGACTCCAAACTCGTCTGCCTCTACTTTCCATTTGCCTAGCTCACTTAAAATATTTAGCACTCAATCCAAAGATTTGTAAAAGATTCACTTATCTATCTCAAGAGAATGTCACAAGTAGTGTCTCAAGTACCATAGGCTTTCCCCTCATGTAGATCGCCACTAATATAAGCTCACTCGGTTTGAAATCAAGTAGGACTTCTTTCGGGATGTAATGAAGGGTTTTGGGTTATGGTAGGATACCGTATGGGTAAGTGGTTACACATTTCCTTAAGCACTCCATCTTCCATTTCCCGGCTCACACTTTGCCAATTCTTATAGGCACTTTCTTTTCATTGGGGACTAGAGAGAATTAACATCACTCTTTCTTGATCAATTCATTCTTTTTCTCCCTTTTTGATTTCTCCATGTTTGGGATCATTACCTCTTTTTAAATCCCTTCAACCCCTCCACTTATTCACTTTTTGCATCTTTCTTTTTGTTATTTACTTTTCTTGCCTTTTCTTCTCATAGAGATCATTTATTTTCTCTTTTTGTGCCTTGTTTACCTTTTTCAATTTCCTCATCTCTCCCCCAAACTTACGTTCTAAGCCATTTGTTTCATAAGAGTGTTAAGGAAAGTTCGGGTGTCAAGTGAGGGTCACGACCAAACGGGTAAAGGTTTGTAACATGGTTTTCAAATGAGAAAGGCTATAGGCTCAAAGGGGTTAACTAGGGATAATGACATTGGTTGGCAATAAAAAAATCAAACGGGCCAATGAGAGGCTACAATAACTTCTCAAACCAAGCAAAACTTAGGATTTCGCCTTGAAACACATTCGGGACAAGTTTTAGACCCTTCGCACGGATACTTGGACTAGCAACAATTCATCTCACCCCTCACGCAATTGGATTGTAAAAGAGGACAGAGTTGAGGGCCCACAACGACCACATTCAAGTTTAAAGATCACTATGATTCAATTATACCACTCGATGATTGCCAAAGTGAACACAAGAGTCACAAAGTCACTAACTAGAGCTTTTTTTTTAAAAAAAAAAAACCTTATTTCTAACCATAAGCACGTAGTTAAGTGTGTTGGTGCCAATTGAAGCATGGTTGACTCTTCGAGCATGACTTAATTAGGTCTTTTTATTCATTACTACTACTATTATTACCTAAACACAAAAATGGACTCATTTCTTTAAGAAGGTTGTCACATCATCCATCGTTGGGATGAGTCACCTGGTTCACACAACAACTACATTTGGAAAGAAGTGTGGCATTAAGTAAACCAAAGGCTTATTATCTACTAAAACATAAAAAGAAGCTACTAAATCAAATAAAGAACTAATAAAGAAACAAAAATGAAGAAACTAATAAGCAAAATTACTAAAGATAGAATGAATATAAATAATGAGAGAAAGAGAGAGAATATATATATATACATAATAAGAAAAGAGAGAATAATGTCGAGTTATTACAGGCCAAATATCTCAGAATGTATCAAATATAATAAATAAACTCCACCCCTCTGAATAAAGATAAGCATTATCCCCAATGCTTAACAAAATAAGAGTAAAAGAGGGGAAAGAGTGAAGAAAACTCCTTATGAATTCTTGGACATCTCTGTGTCCCCAGCAATGTCATCGCCCTCAGGCTCAGCCAACTGAATCTCATCATCCTCAACTGTAGGTGTGGTTGGGTTGGCGAACATCTGAAGCACTGCCTTAGCAGTGATGACAGCAAGGTCTAGCTCTTCAGACTAGCCAGTTGGTGCCGCTGGTGGAGATGGTGATGTAGGATCTGGGTCAGAATGGTCTAGGTCAAGCAACATGTCAAAGGGGAGATCTCCAGCTGTAGTGAGCCTGGTCACCATCTCCGGAGCTTGTCCACTAACTTCTTGCTGGCCTGGGACTTTCTCATCTTCTTTACTTCTTTTTCCAACTCTTCGATTACTGATCCGTGCTTACCAAGGTAGTCATAATAGTATTCTGGTTCTCTAGGAGCTTCTTCAATGTCTCTTCAACTGTTGGGGGAAACTAAGGTGCCTGAACAGAAGACTGTTGTGCAACAGTACTGGATAAGTTAGGCAGCTTTGCAGTGGCTGTCTGCATCCAGTTGTTGAGGCTCGCCAATATCTGGGAGACTCACAGCGCAGAAAGTGGGGAAGTAGGTATCGGCAATGGCTTCAAAACCGAGGTGGGAGTTGTGGTAGGGGTTGTGGAGGAAGGCGGAGGCATAGCTGCGGCACTAGAGGAAGGCTCGACTGAAGTGTATGGAACATCAACTGCCATAGTAGCTACCATAGTTGGCTCATCAAACTAGCCCGCGGTAGTAGGAGGCCGAACTTTCTTCTTCAGATTGTTTGCATCCATCAATGAATACCAAGTAAAAGGCTTCTTCGGCTTCACCTTTGTGTCATAATCCCTCGGCACTACCCTTGCATCCGTGAGATATTCTATAATAGTGTGAGAAACGGGTAGGATGAGTAATCTTGCTGAGAAATCACTGAGATGATCACGACACCCACATTGATAGGGTACCTGGCCATAATAAAAGCAACCAGAACTGCTCGAGGAATCGGAACGTAAGTCTCATTCTGGCTCAGGTCCAGTTTGCTGCAGACAAAGGTTTGCCACCCCTTCGCCTCGAAACTCAGAGTGCTCCGGTGGATAGGAACCCCAACGGAAATTCATGGTGGTGGTGGCCCTGGTGATACTAGAATCTCCACTAACCAAGGTCGGGTTGCGTCTCCCAATGCATACTTCTCCAAATATTCCTTTGGATCAACATCTTTGAATCCCAAGTACGTGTTGAGTGTATGATGATTAAATCTCACTTTTAGGTTACGTACTTTAGTCACTTTTGTCCCCTTTTTTATGTGAGCTATATTTGCATAGAATTCACGGACCAGGTACTCTTTGGCGTCCACTACACTTTGAGTGAACCACATCTACCCCTTGCATTCCTTGAATGCTCTCAACACTGCTGGGTTGCACCTCTCCAAATATTTCAATAGAAACTGCCGCTCAAGGGTTAGCGACCTCACTGGACACTATGTACGAAAGCCGGTGAAGGTATCCAAGCTAACAAATCAGTTTTACCAAACCTCTTTCTTCTTTGACCTTTCAAGGCCAGCAGCTGTAGCATCTCCCCCTCTGCCATCATAGGGGATATCCTGAACTGGTGTATTATGTGCCTTACGGACAGGTGAAGCCGATGGCTCAAAAGCCTGACTAGCACTCTCCGATTCCTCATAAGTTCTAAGAGATGAGGATGACTCGTCCCTGAGTTGGTATCTCCCAGACGACATTGACTATACGGTCGGTTGCTCCTAAACAGAGGCTGAGTTGCCCTCTGATGCTTCCCTAGATGGGACATATGAGCTTGTGTTGGAGATATCTGCACCTCTCCTCTTGCCGGTTGTAGATTTCTTTGTAATTGTCTTTTGTTGGCCAAGGGACAAGGCACTCTTGCCTCAACCCCGAGAAGGTCCACCTCTCCCTTTAGATGTGTCGCCGCGTCCTCTAGATCGAACCGTTGTCTGTATCAAGCAAAAGCGATTGTTAGTTGCAATTCAATATTCATACATACACATGAGATATGCGAGTAAGCTATAAACCAGATGACACAATGAGGGTACACAGTCAAGCATGCTTGCAGGAAACTAGATATGCGGTCCGCATAATTTTCTTACAGACGCAGATGATGACTTGCGTACCGCACAATTTTGTTTTGTGGCCGCATAGGTCGAGTGTGGTTCGCACAATTCCAATTGCGGTCGCACCTCTGTGACCCAAACAATGCCAACTATATGATGATAGAGAATTGGTTGATGTACGGCCGCGACATATTTTCTACTTTCTGCACAATTAAACTCGCGGTCGCACATTAGAGTCTCAAAATAGGGACTCTCTGATGACAGTAAAATTGCATTTCTACGTCCGCAATGGGAATTCTGCAGTCCGCATATTTTACCTTGCGGCTACAGATCCCTTCTTCACTATTGTTGCCATAAAATCTATTTCTGCGGACCGCACAAATTCAGGTGCGGCCGTAGAATTCAAAAATTACAAATAATTCAGTTGTTTCATTCTAGGTTTTTCAATTTCGTGCACAATTTGATATGACAACATCATAAACGCATAAAACTAAGTTAACCCAATCCCCATAGATCATGTATTATTTAACCCATTACAGATTTACCCTCACATGGATACACAATTGAATTCTAATGACAAATGGCCTAAAAATAACTAAAAATCTACAAATTAAAAGAAAAGGATTAACAAGAAATTGAAGCACACCAGATGAATGAGTGTAATGAGTCATTGATCAAGGATGTTGTATGTGTGGACAAATGAAATCACCAAGAAATTTCAAGAGGGCACTATTTCGATGCTTAGAGAGTGAAAAGAACATAACAAATGCTCGTGTTCCTCTATTTATACGAGTTGGTTCGCTAAGAGAAAGAGGAGCGAGTGCGTCCACATAATTTCATGTGCGGTCCGCACTCTGTTACCTGGTGACCTTTACTCAGCACCTCATCTGTAGTCCGTACAATTATGTGTGCGGCCGCAGATTTTATATTGCGACCACAAATTTTCTATTTGCGGTCGCACATCGACCTTTTCTCTGAGAGACTAAACTTCAGAGAGTTGACATTTTCAACCTTTCATTTGTGTGGTCCGCAAGATAATTGTGCGACCGCATTGCACTTTTGTTGCAGCAAGCATAAATGTGTGGTCCGCACAAATCAACTGCGATTCGCAATTCTTGCAACACTTTTTCAGATTTCTGTCCACAATTCCTGTAAGTCACACTCAGCCCTGTAGCACACTTCAAATCAAGTTAGTGCAAAAATAACACCTAACTACAAAAGAAAAAGGAAAAGAAACATGGGTTGCCTCCCAAGAAGCAAACGTCACGACACGACGCAGAATACCATCAATTGAAATGAATGACCGCCACGACGTGGCTATCTCCAACCTTTCCTAAATAGTGCTTCACTCGGTGACCATTGACTCGGAATACTTCATTATTTTTGTTCTTAAAGTCAAATGCACCAAAAGGTGTTACACCCACAATTTCAAAAGGACCACTCCATTTAGACTTTAGCTTCCCGAAAAACATGCTCAACCTTGAGTTAAACAACAATACAAGATCGTCCACCTTGAACACTTTGTTCCAAATGTATTTGTCATGAAGATATTTCATCTTTTCTTTGTACAAGGACAAACTTGCATAAGCATGGTACCGGAACTCATCCAATTCATTCAAATGTGCAACCCTCAAGTTAGTGGCTACATCCCATTCAAGATTCAACTTATTTAGAGCCCACATGAACTTGTGCTCTAGAGTTCCACCAGAAGATGACAAGCTTTTTCGAACACCAACAGTATGGCGACATTTTGATATGTGTTTTGTAAGCCGTCCGATAAGCCCATAATGCATCATTAAGCTTCTTGGAATAATCTGTTCGATTAGCATTCATTGTTTTGGACAAGATACTATTTATCTCTCGGTTGGAAACTTTCACTTGCCCACTAGCTTGTGGGTGATAAGGAGTCGTGACTTTGTGAGTAACACCATACTTGCTAAGCAAGATGTCGAAAGCCTTGTTGCAAAAATGTGACCCCCATAACTTATAATAGCATGTGGAGTACCAAACCTATGAAAATATTCTTCTTCAAGAAAGCTACCACACTTCTCGCCTCATTGTTTGTTAAAGCAATGACCTCAACCTATTTGCACACATAATCAACCGCGACCAAGATGTAGGTGTTTCCACAAGAAATCACAAAAGGGCCCATGAAGTCAATACCCCACACATCGAAAATATCAATCTCCAAGATGGTTGTGAGAGGCATTTCCTTCTTATTTGAGATTCCACCGGCCTGTTGACATCCATCACACCTTTTCACTAGCTCACTTGCATCACTGTAAAGAGTGGGCCAATAAAAGTAATAACTAAGCACTTTGGTCGACGTTCTTGCGCCACCATGATGACCACCATATGGCGAATAATGACAAGCCCTAAGAATTTCACCTTGTTCTTCTTCCGGTACACATCTTCTAATCACCCCATTCGTACAAATCCAAAAAAGGTATGGTTCATCCCAATAATAATCTTGACAATCCCGTTTGAGTTTCTTTCTTTGGTTCGAAGAGAACTCATCCAGAATGATTCCACACACAAGAAAATTTTCTAGATCCGCGAACCATGGCACCTCTTTCATTGAAATATCCAAGAGTTGCTCATCGGGGAAGGAGTCATTGATTTCAAGTCCATCATGCGGCTCCCCCTCCTCCTCCAAATGAGACAAGTGGTCCACCACTTGGTTTTCACTCCCTTTTCTATCTTGGATGTCAATATAAAATTCTTGCAACAAAAGCACCCATCTCATCAACCGAGCTTTGGAGTCTTTCTTGGTCATAAGATACCGAAGCGCCGCATGATCCGTGTGGACAATGACTTTTGCACCCATCAAGTACGAGCAAAACTTATCAATTGCAAACAAAATGGCAAAGAGCTCTTTATCCGTAACGGTATAGTTGACTTGGGCACTATTTATGGTCTTACTAGCATAGTAGACTGGATGAAATATTTTGTTGCTGCGTTGCCCCAAAATAGCCCCAACCGCTACATCACTTGTATCACATATGAGTTCAAAAAGGACACTCCAATTTGGAGCGGTGATGATGTGAGTAGTTATCAACTTGAACTTCAACAATTCAAAAGCTCTTATGCAGTCATCATTGAAGTTGAACTTAGCATCCATCTCAAGAATCTTGCACAATGGGCTCACCACCTTAGAGAAAGCTTTGATGAAACACCGGTAAAATCCCGCGTGGCCTAAGAAACTCCGCACACCCTTCACCGAAGTTGGAGGTGGAAGTTTAGAAATCACCTCAATCTTTGCCTTGTCAACTTCAATTCCATTCTTTGAGATTTTGTGGCCAAGGACAATGCCTTCCTCGACCATGAATTGGATTCTCCCAATTAAGCACCAAATTTGTTTCTTCACATCTAGCCAACACTTTATCCAAATTTGAAAGACATTCATCAAAAGAATTTCCAACCACCGAGAAGTCATCCATGAAACCTTGAAGGTAGTCCTCCACCATGTCCATAAAGATAGCCACCATACACCTTTGAAAAGTCGCCGGTGCATTGCACAAACCAAATGACATCCGTTTGAAGGAGAAATTACCATAGGGACATGTAAAGGTTATTTTCTATTAATTTTCCTGAGCAATAAGAATTTGGTTGTAGCCCTAATACCCATTAAGAAAGCAATAGAAAGCACGACTGTCCAATCTATTAACCATTTGATCTAAGAAAGGAAGTGGAAAGTGATGCTTCTTTGTGACTTTGTTGAGCTTGCAATAGTCCATACACACCATCCATTCGGTCACCGTTCTTGTAGGAATCAACTCATTTTTGTCATTGGTGACCACCGTCATGCCCCCTTCTTTGGGACACATTGAATCGGAGAAGTTCACAAACTATCGGAGATGGGGTAGACAACCCCGGCATCCAACCACTTAATAATCTCCTTCTTTACAACTTCTTGCATAACCTCATTGAGTCTCCTTTGATGTTAAATAGATGGTTTGGCGCCATCCTCTAACTTGATCTTATGCACGCAAAAGGCGGGGCTTATCCCATGAATATCCGCCAATATCCACCCAATAGCCTTCTTCCTCTTTTGTAGCACCGCCAATATGGAATCTACCTGCACGTTAGTCAAACAAGAGGAAAGAATAACCGGTAAAGTAGAACAAGGACCAAGAAATTCATACTAAAGATGTGGAGGCAATGACTTCAACTCCAAGGTAGGAGGCTCTTCAATAGAAGGCTTTGTATGAGGAGTTGTACGACCCTATTCCTTGCAAAGAGTTCACACATTCCATGAAGCCATCCATCTCATCATAATTAAACTTAAGCAAGACGACCTCCAACATATCACCAACATTGATTATAACACTTATGTCATCAACAATAACATCGGTCACCAAGTCCACAAAAGAGCACACCTCATTGCTATTTGGTTGCCGCATGAACTTACATACATGAAAAACCACTTTTTCATCACCAACACGGAATGTAAGTTCTCTGGATTCAACATCACAAAGAGCTTTCCCCGTAGCAAGGAAAGGTATTCCAAGAATAATCGGCACCTCATAATCAACTTCACAATCTAGAATGACAAAATCTGCCGTAAGAATGAATTTATCAACACGAACCAAGACATATTCAATCACTCCTAAGGGTTTCTTCATAGTACAATCGGCCATATGCAATCTCATAGAGGTGGGTCTTGGTTGCCTGATCCCCAAAGTCTTGAAAATCGAATATGACATCAAATTGATACTTTCCCCAAGATCACAAAGAGCTTTAGCAAACTCGACACTTACAATCGTACAAGGAATTGTGAAAGCACCGGGATCCTCTAACTTAGGAGCCATTGAATGCACAATTGCACTCACTTGATGAGTGACTTTGATCGTTTCAAAATTCATTAACCGCTTCTTTGTCACGAGATCCTTCATGAACTTTGCATAACCAAGCATTTTCTTCATAATTTGAATGAACTTGAGAAATTTTCCCCATTTGAACTTCTAAGTTGCGGATTGATGTGGTGTGTGAGTCAAGTTGGGCATTCTAATAGGCATTCTTTTCCATCATTTGCTTGAACATGTTTTCAATATGCCTATCTCGTTATTTGAAGAACTTGAACCATGGGAAGGATAAAGAGGCGGGTTGTTCGGTTGTTGATACATTGGGGGCCTTTGAAAGCCTGACCCCCGGTTGCCTTGATTGTTTTTCCATCCTCCTTGATTGTTACCCCCCCTAATTTCCTTGATTATTTCCACTCTAATTTCCTTGATTGTTGTTGTTATACCAATTCCCTTGATTGTTGCCACCACTCCAATTTCCTTGGTTGTTAGAATTTCAATTGCCTTGATTGATTTGAGGTCGCCATTGTTGTTGATTTGGGCCTTGGTAGTTGTTTCTTTTCCCTTGAAAGTTGTTCACATATTGCACCTCCTCTTCTTGTTCATTATAAGAATTATCTTGATCAAAACCACTATCTTCTTGCACATAATTCTCCACTCGATTTTGCACTTGTGGACCTTTAGCCCTCCTATTATTCACCATCATGTTCACTCCCTCCATGGCATTGACTTGCTTGAGATTTTGCACTTGATTTAGTTGGGCCTTTGCTAGTTGCGTCATGGTGGTTGTCAACTCGGCAATGGCTTGATCATGGTCTTGCAATTCTTTGTGAAGGTGAATCATGTTTGGGTCACCTTGTGAAAAATTTGCCCGAGATTGCCAAGCCGATGACGTTTTCGCCATCTCATCCAAAATCTCAAATGCCTCCACATAAGGCGTAGTCATGAAATTCCCACCGACAAGTTGATTCACTACACATTGGTTGGTTGTGTTAATGCCACGATGGAAAGTTTGTTGAATAGTATTCTTCGTCATATAGTTATTGGGACATTCCTTAACCATTGTTCTATAGCATTCCCATATCTCGTGTAGTGGTTCATTTGGCTCTTGCTTGAATGCCAAAATTTCATCTCGAAGTGTAGCCATATGCCCCGAAGATAAGAACATAGAAATAAACTTTTCTTCCAAATCATCCCAAGTGTGTATGGAATGGTTCGGTAATCATTCCAACCAATCTAAAGCTTTCCCCCATTGAGAGAAGGGAAAAAGCCTTAGCCTCAATGCATCCTCGGAGACATTTATTTGTTTGCTCCCCTAATAAGTATCCACAAACCCCTTCAAATGTTTGTATGCATTTTGAGTTGGAGCACCGATGAATAAACGATGTTGCTCAAGCAAAGTAAGCATCACATTGGTGATTTGAAAGTTGTCCGCCCTAATACGGGGAGGGACTATTGCACTTGCATATCCTTTATTGGGTAATATCCGGTGTGGAGTCGCTCGTAGTGGAGGCGGGGATGGAGCTGGGACATTGTCATAAGGCACTCGGCCTCTTCTATTGGCTTGAGGTTCAAGAGGAACCTCATCAACTTGATCATTCTCGACGTCCACATCCCCCAAAGGTAAATTTTCGAGCTCATTATTCGCCATGGTTGTACCTATGATTTCTCAAACAAGTTAGTAACACGGAAGAAAAAGAAGATATTCCAAAAACACACCCAAATATATAGCTAACACAGTTTTAACTCCCCGGCAACGGCATCGAAAACTGATGATGTCTACAACACACCTCTATAGGAGATATGATACGGTCGTATGCAATAGTAGTACCCAACAATAGTCGGAGTCGATTTCCACAAGGAGTTATGAGGGTTCTTAGGAGTATATATTTGAAGCAAGCAAATGGGTTATCTAAGATTGCACTTTCACAACAAGGTTTTGTTTTCTATATATACTGTTACTCTAATGAATGCAATCTAAAGAAAATAGATTATAGATAAATGTTTTTGAGGTTTTTCCAATTAGATTAAAGGCCTAGGGCTGTGACCATAACCTAGGTGTTTGCCTAATGGTATAAAGATGTTTATACTTATTTTATTGATTGGGGTGTATTATAGCTCTCAACTCCACATTACCCACTAAATACCTCTTGGTCAGAGATTGATTTTGCCCAATTTAACTTTCTCAAGTCCAAATGGGTGTCAACCAAAACAGTTGATAAGAGCTCAAGTCGGGTTCTTACTATCTCTAGTTTGAAACCTTTAATTTGGTTAATCAATCTCTCAATTAACCCAATTGCTTGTTAGATAAGTTATCGTAGACTAGGTCCCTCTTTTTCAAGTAGAGACCAAGTAAAATAGGCATGAATCAATATTTGCAACCATTAATTTTAAAATTTAAGCATGAACTAAGCTAAATAATCAACACCCAATCATAAACAAGCATAAAATTAATCACTCATAAGGTTTACACACTAGGGTTGGGTCACAACCCTAATAAAAATCTAACTACTCATAATGGGATTTGAATAAAATAAAGAGGGAAAGCTAATTAAACTCATAATAGAAGATTAAAATGATGAAATCTAATGTTAAAATACTCAAATATGCTAAAACTTCCTAAAATAACAAAGAGAAACGGCTACAACAGCTTTGTATATTCAAACTTGACCTAATTTTGTGAAACTTATCTATTTATACAGGGTCAAAAATTACGGACAAAAATACCCCTCGGGAGGTTCTGCGGCCAAACAATTTCATGTGCGGTCCGCAAATTTCGTCAGTTGGCAGGCAGGTGAGTTCTGCGGCCGCACATTTCTGGACTGCGACCGCGAGGCAATCTTCTGTGGCCGTACATTTCTGGACTGTGGCCGCGAGACAATGTTCTGCGGCCGCACAATTCTTGTGCGGTCAGCACTTCACAAAGGCTCTTGGACTTGGTCTTTTTGCATACTCTCTAATCTTTGACTCTTAAGCCCAGTTCTGCGGCCGCACAGTTCATGTGCGGTCCGCACATTGCTGAAAGTCCTGTTAGGTATTTCTTCTTGGTTTGCGGCCGCAGATAGAATTCTGCGGTATGCAATTTCTTCCGTAGACCACAAATTTGTGCTTCTGCACCCTTTATTACCTTGTGCTTCAAAACACTTCTTTTTGAGTCGGATTTCATCTCAGGAGACCAAACTTCCAACATTCTTACAACTTGCACAATTTCACTAGTTTCGGGAACATAATTCAATACTTTCGGACTAAAACAAAAGCTAAAAGGTGCTAATAAGCAGTCAAAATTCCCACTTATCAACCGGTAAAGGATCGTACGAATTAGAAAATCAAGACGGAGTCAAATTTCTCAGCAATTGGAATGTGACTCACCTTAAAAGGTATTAGTGCTGATGGATCCTATCGATACTGAAAGTATATGTTGCACTCTTTTTCCCTTCGACCAGTTTTTGTCCCAATCGAGTTTTTCTGACAAGGTTTTTAACGAGACAACAACGGAAAATATACTATGAAAGGAGCGTCATCGGTAAGGTTATGACCTTTAAATGACAAGGCACTGAAGTCTACACATCAATGTAAAACCGCTATGGGATGGTTCAATAATCTTTGGCTCGATGGAAAATTCCTAATGGGAAACAAAGCTTGTCATCGAACCAAAGACTATTCAACCATTCACGAGTTGTTTCACCAATGAAGCAAGACTTCCAGTCTTCCGATTCGTGTACTTCGCATTTGAACACTAGGGGGAAATAATATAAGATACAATATCAAGAATGCCATGAAAATCGGGGACTACAAGAACCGGGAACAATAATGCCTCATCAGGACCGGGGACTGCATGACTAGCCCCGAAAAAATAAGTTGTACAAGTTAGCCATATTTATTAACAATTTCTTTCTTCTTTAGCAAAATGAATGTTTATGTACTTTTAAAATAAAATGAGTTGATTTTACCGTTTGAAAGTTAGCAAAAACTTCAAATGCTTGTGCTGGAATGAACAAGAGACGTCTTCTTCAATAGCACCGTAAACATAAGAGGGCCCTCGCTTATGAAACCCTCATAGTAAAAGGTTTATTAGTGAAGAATTCATGCCCGGAATCAGATTCTATCGGATGAAAGTATACCCGAAGCTTTAACTAATTCAACGTAAAGAGAACGTATTTTGCACAACACTTAAATAAAAATCATCTTCATTTATCAAAATGCCAAACTCGATGAAATGATTGGCACAGTTACAAAGTACAAAAAAACACAAAAACAGAAGAAGAAGGAATCTAAGTGTTATCGCCGCCGAGGCTTGAAGGGAAAGAGGGACCCACGCCTCCTCCAGTGGAAGAAGGCAGATCAACTGCCGGTTCGAGGCCAAGACCTTCATCATCATTTTCCTCAATCTCTTCTTCGGTCTGCGAGTATTCATAACCGGTGCTCGAAGAGTCGGTCGCAGTAGGCCGAACATAAAGATTTTCTCGGGCAGTTAGCTCCAGTTCTCGAGCCTTGACGATGCAATCATCAATATCGACGATGCCCACTTTGACCTCTTCCAAGGTTTTACTCCTCATATGATAAATAGCATAATCTTTTCAAACATGAGGGGATATTCTTGGTACTAGAGCCTTGCTTTAAGCCAATCAACCTCGGCCTGGAGGTCATCCCTTTCGGATCTCATGGCACCGAGGTGAGAATCAAGTTACATAGTTGTAGATAAATGGACCCAATTTTGCTCCATGATTCTCTTAAACCTCTCCTACATCTTGTCCCTTTTCTTATCGGCAACACTGGCTTCCTTGGTTCTAGAGGTCAGCTCTGCCTTCAGGTTATTTATTTGGTGCTCCGATCCCGACTCGCGCTTGGAAGCAGCAAACATAGTGTCTTGGAGCTAAGCCACTTAGCCTTAGCCTCTTGAAGTTGTGCGTGTAATTGAGTGGCTTCTTGGCTGTGGGTCATCATCTCTTTTTCACTTTGCTGCAACCGGGCCTCAAGTTTGCCCGCGTCGATAACTTTTGCCTCCAGAACTAGGAGGCATGCAACAAGTTGGTCCCTTTCGGCCGACAGTTGATCCTGTTCGGAGGTGAGTCCTTGCTTATCAAGGATCAATTTCTACAGGCCCTCGTAAACAAGAAAGTTGGTCTGTAAAAAAATATCAAGGTTAGAAATCTCATTTCAACAGATAAATGGAAAATAATTGATAAGAAAGCAAATACGGTACCGCTGCCGCATTGTGCATAACATTATTTACAAGCATTCCCCCAAAAGAGAATTTGTCTTCTTCCAATCTTTTTCTGAAGCCAGCGGCTTCAGGTAGTTTGCAAGATCCACCGGCTTGGACAATAGATGGCACTCCTTCGAAACCGAAAGAGTAGCACTTCTCCTTCCTCCGTAATTCGGGGAAGGAGGTGAGTAATTGTGCCCCAAATTCTCATGATCGGGAGACTGGGGAAGAGAAGCACCCCTCTCTCGAACGTCTGTTACCGGTGGAGGAGATACAGTGGGCGCTGGTGGTGAAGGTGCAACTGGCGTTAGGGGAGGGCGTCGGCCGATTCGGTTCGGCTTTTATGAAGTTTGATTTGATTTGTTTGGTTTTCAGTTTTCTATTTGGTGCACCAATAACCGAACCAAAATTAGTTCAGTTTCTTCGATTTTTGCTAATTTGGTTCGGTCGATTTTCGGTTCGATTCGGTCAGTTTGGTCTTGTCGTATTGAGCTTTTAAATTGGACTTTTTCTACTAAAAAATATGACTAATTCCATATTGTAGTGCAACTAAAACTCGAAAACGAGATACTTACAATATGATTAGCCAAATCATTTAGTTGATGTTAGAAATATAAATTTATTTGACATATATTACTTACAATATAACTATCTCGTAGAGACGTAAACAATCATCTAGAAGCAAAATCTAAGCAAGTTCAAATCCCAAAGGTATGTAGCTTTTATTACAACATCTTTGGCTGATGAACAATAAAATATGAGGAATATGGACATTGAGAAATTCACTCGAGTTGTTGTAGATAGGTGCTTTCAAAAGATTGTGGAAAGAACTATTTAGTACATAGACTTTGGAGCCGTACCCTTTATAGAAAACTTAAATCGCAAAGCGACCGAATAAGCCAAAAAACCGAAATCAAATATACTAAAGTTTACGGTTCGGTTAATTTTTTCGGTTCGGTCGGTGTTATGTCCACCCCTAGCTGGCGTTGAAGGGCGTGAAGTTGTTGACATAAAAGGATGGGAAACAGCCGTGATAGGAGCAACTTTGATTATTGGTTGCTCAATGGCCGAAGGCAGAAGAAGCCTAGGGTCCGAATTCTTTGGACCGGAGACAACAATGGGCTTTGGAAAGCGAGAATTGGTGATGCCCACCAAGTCCATCTCGCCCCAAAGCTCTTGGGTTTCTCATGCAAAGGGGTTTTGAAGCTCCCCCGACTGATCCTCTGATTGAGCTGATGAAGATATTTTTTTCCTTTGAAGGGGGGCCACTTCATCACTGGCTTCCCCGTCCTCTACAACGACCACTGTGGCTGGCTCGGTCATTGCCTTCTTCACTTTTTATTTTGATCCCCAGCCGAGGAAGAACGTCGCCTTTTTGGTTGCTTGTTCTTTGGCTGGGACTCCGAGAGGAAGCACCTTCACCGGAAGCAGGTTCACGTGCATTGCTTCGAGCAAGGTCACTTTGTAGCACCCTCATGGCTTCCTCGGGATTAGTTAAAATGTCGACTTTGAGGTAGGTGGCGGACCTTACAGGAGTCCTGAACTAAGCAAAAATGGAGTTTACAAAGTTATCTACGTTCATACAAAGATAAACGGAAGAAGGACTCGGTTTACCATAGTTCTTGGCCTTCCATCCATATTTGGGGGCCATTTCCTTCTATCTGTGGGATTCTGGTGTTGTAATTTCCAGAATCTTATGAACGCACTAGTCCAGACCTTGAACCCGTGATGGTTCCCACCGGGAAGCTAAAATAAAAGAAGTGAAGAGGTCAACAATAAAGGAAGACAATCTTTTTATAAAGGAAAGAAATGAATCAAAAACTATGAAAACAGTTTTACGACTCAGGAAAAGGCGGAGTTGTGGCCGGGATAATGTCCCTGGTGGCGATGATGACAAATTGCTCCATCCACCCGCGATCATTTTCATCATCCACGCTGGTGAGAAGAGTGTGATGGCTACTCTTACTGAGGTTTATTACTCCCCCATGGAAAATTTGGGGGGAGTAGAGGTTCATTATGTGTGCAAAGGTTAGGGTTTCCTTGGTCTATGTGCACAGTTGGCGAAGGAAAGCCACCGTTCACCATATAGATGGGTCTAGTTGTACTAAGCAGATCCGGAACTAGGGGGAAAAACTCCAAAATTACGGGGTCGAGACCTTCATTAGAACCCAAGGAAAATGGACCCAAGGTAAAGGGATACGTAAGACCCTCATTGATGAAGGTAACTCGCTCTATCATATACGAAGCGAGGATGTTGAGGTCAGGGAAATTGCATTTCTCCTTCACTGTAGGGATAGTAGAAGGGCGGATGGAGGAGGGATACCTACTAACAGCCCAAGTCCGTGAAGACACAGATGGGGCCTTCTCTTGAAAGTCATTAACGGTGCTTAAGTATTTTGGTATGATGGTGTTTACAGTAGGAGTCTCAGAATCGGCCTCAGCGTCCTTATTTTTCTTTGGGCCTCCACCAAAGAGAAGGCCAGAGTTTTTAAAGAATGCAGTAAAAGAAGCCATGGTAACAAAGAGGCAGTAAATTTTTTGCTGAAAACGTTGAAGAAGGTGGAAAACTTCCTAAGCAAATGCAGAGTTAAGGCATAGAAGAAGAAGGGTTTATGAAAGCTAAAACTTTGAAAGTAAAGAGGTAAAATGATGAGTAGAAGTAAAGATATAGACGGAAAAAATCGTGGTCATGATTACCTAAAAAACCGGCAAAAATATTTGTTGAATTATGGGGCAACACGTATTCGGGATTTTAAATGCGAGAAGACATGCGTCCTTTCAAGCGCCAGAAACTGTTCAGGAACTTTTCCGCCAAGAAAGGACTCTTCACCAACTTCCCGATGACACAAAGATGTGTCACCAAAAAGCAAGGAGACTATCTATATAGGGTAAAATTGATTCATAATAAATGGTCAAATGATATCATGACACGTGGAGTCGAAGAGAGATGAAAGGCAAGTTAAGTAACAATCAGTACCGGACACACCAATTGTGGTTGAGGTCGGGGAAAATCTCGAAGGGAACATAGTCAACGGGAGCAGATCAGGTATTTGTCACCGGATAGCATTCAATAAGGGAGTATTCCCTCGTATTAAATGAGCGACCGTTGTAAAGAATATTTGCATTCATGGTCTGCCGTTACATATTCATCAATGCCCCCTTTAATATCATTTAAGAGAGGCTTGATCCTAGGATCTTGTTTCCCCAGTTATAGCTATAATAGCAGGCTAAACAGCCATTGTAAGGCACGAAAATTCTTGGCAAAACATATGTTGTATTTCATTTTCGCTCTCAATTAAACAACTTTATTTGCTTTTTATATTGCTTTCATTTCTGCCCTCGGAGACATTGCGCTTGGAGTCAGGCTCGTCGTCTTTTTCAATTTCAACTATTAAGTCTTACTTTTAATCTTATTTCTTTATCATTTTTGGGATCAAATCAGTTCGCTTATCTATAATCCACGTAACAAATTTAACTGTAATGTTTTACGGGTAAACACTAGGTATCCAACATTATTGCTTCGGAATAACTATATTTTATATTAATTAAAAAAATTATTTATATTTTTACATTATATTTATATTTTAATTAAATCCTTTATAATAAATATTTAAATTTATATCTCTTTTTTAATAATACTAATTACAAATTGAACCTTTACTGTCCTTTTTGTAATTTGATACTTAAAAAGTACTTTTTGTAAAGATTAGCCAAATACAATTTGCTTGCAAAAAATACTACTCAAATGAATTGGCTAAACACAAACTGCTTGCAAAAGTAATTTTTTGATTTGATCAAAATTACTTTTCAAAATAAATAATTTTTGGCGAAATTTGATATTCCTAGAGTTCCACTTATGAGAAATAAAACCATATGACCATGACTATGTTTCAATGGACTGAAAAATAACTAGCCCGTGTTATTACTACTATCAAGGCAAGCGACCTATCATAGACTCCGAAGCCAAACCCTACGATAGCCTATCTTTTTTCATTATTATTTTGGAACTTTAAATTTTGAAAAACTTCCAACTTCCAACTTGAACTTGAGAATACCATTGAAAGTTGGAATAGAAATACATAGAAGATGAAAATATTTCCAAAAATGGTACTATAATTTTTTACCAATTATTTATTCAACTTCTGACTTGAGTAAATCTTGTTTCGAATAACAATCATTCGACAATATTTCTTTAGCCCTTTGTTCACTTCCTTACTGATCAATCTCCATCATAAGTCTTCAAGCAGATCTAGCATGTAGCATGTATCATACAGTAGTTTTTACTTAAATATTTTTTTGTATTAATTATTTAACAAATATTACTACTTATATAGAAGCCACAAACTTGACGCTCCAGGTTGCATCATCCCATTGGTTCCTTATAAACCGTATCCCCAAAATGCATATACATGTCTATGAACCTAAGGACCCCACTAAAATTTCCCTTCTTTCAAACCTGACTGCATTTTTAATTTTAAGCTAGAACTAGAATGTGTCTTGTACTGTTTGAACGTGTCCTTCAATAGTGAACTTTAAATAATCTCTGCCTTTTACTTTTCTGTCAAAGCCACAATTTTTCTCATTTAATGTAATCTTGTTCCTAGCCAATAAAAGCTTTTATACCTATAATTTATAATTTTGATGACTTTTTGGTCCTAATTCTTTTTAATTTACCCATGAATAAAATGTTTCTGAAGGTAAATAACTTTTTTTGGAAATTAATTGAGAAACCTATTTGACTTGGTAATACTAAATTAATCTCATTAATATTCACTTCGGATTTTATTTATCTTAGCAGGCATTTGGATTATATTTAGTTGAAGTTGAGACCAACAGAGTCTATCAAAGAATTATTTACAAGAATTGAAGAAATTTATTAAACTAGGGAGAAAACGTGGTAGGAGGTTTTTTCACAACTCATAAACTCTTGAATCTCTCTACATCATAGTTACCTCTCTACAATAGAAAATATGTAGTAGCACCCCTATTTATAATACTACAAACCAAAAACTTGTTCCAATATAAAATTGGTAAACAAAACCTAACTAGACATGAATTAAATGAACTACCAAATATCAAATCCTAGACAATTTAGGAATATTAATTAATCTTGGTTTAGTTTCCAACAGCCTCCCTTAAACCAAGATCTTCAAATTTGATCATGCCCAACATCTTCTTCAACTTGATGAATAACTCCAATTTTAGCGGCTTTGTGTAAACATCAACAACTTGCTCTCCAGTCTTGTAATACTCAATAACTATCTCTTTGTCTTGAACCAAGTCACGAATAAAGTGAAATTTGATATCAATGTGTTTGTTACGCCCATGAAAAACTGGATTCTTTGTTAACTCAATTGTAGACTAGCTATCATAAAAAACTATTATAGGATTGTCTTACTTGTGTTGAAGAAATCCAATCATTCTTCTTAACCACAATGCTTGTGTAACACTACTTGTTACAGCCATGTACTCTGCTTCAGCTGTTGATAAAGCAACAACTTGTTGCTTTTTGAAAGACCAAGAAAATACACCAGAACCCAAATAAAATGCATAGCCAGAAGTACTTTTTCTTTGTATTGTATCACCAGCCCAATCATTGTCTATAAATCCCACAAGACTACTATCATTAGTCTTTGAATAAAATATACCATCAGTCTATGTACCTTGAATATATCTCAAAATTCTCTTTGTTGCTTGCAAGTGGGATTGTCGGGGAGTCTCCATAAATCTGCTAATTAATCCAACTCCATAAGTAATATCAGACCTTGTAGAAGTCAAGTACCTTAGACTCCCTACCAATTTTCTAAAATATGTAGTATCAACAAAGTCACTAGTCCCATCTCTAACCAACTTCAATGTTTCTTCAACACGGGTCAAAATTGGTTTGGCTTTATCCATATTAAATCTCTTTAGAATATCACCGACATATTTTTTCTGGGAGATAAATATTCTATTATCTAATTGAGATACCTCAATGCCAAGAAAATAAGACATTAAACCCAAATAAGTCATCTCAAACTGACTAATCATTGCCTCCCTAAACTCAGAAATTAATTTAGAATTATTGCCAGTAAAAATTAAATCATCCATATATAAGCACACAATGAGAATATCTTCGCCACACTTGAATTTGATATATAAAGTATGCTCATATGGATATCTCTGGAATCCATGTCCAATAAAATAAGAATCAATACGAGTGTACCAAGCTCTAGGTGCTTGTTTCAATCCATATAATGCCTTTTTCAGCCTATGTACTTTATTTTCTTGACCCCTTTTGACATAACCAGCAGGCTGCTCAACATACACTTCTTCTTCAAGTACACCATTTAAGAAAGCAGATTTCACATCCATTTGAAAAAATTTCCAGCAATTATTGACATCAAGAGAAATTATTATACGAATAGTATCAAGTCTAGCAACAGGTGCAGATACCTCAAAGTAATCAATACCTGCCTTCTACTTGTATCCTTTAACAACTAATCTTGCATTAAAGCGATCCACTTCTCCAGTTGATTTGATCTTGGTTTTTTATACCCGCTTGACTCCAATTGGTCTTTTTGACAGTGGTAAAGTAGTCAATTCCCATGTATTATTTTTCTCAATAGCATGAATTTTTTCATTCATTGCATGAACTCATCGATCATCTTTAACAGTTTTCTCAAAAGTAATTGGATCACAATATGCAAATAAGGCAAAATTTACAATATCTTCATCAGATAAATCATTATTATCGCCAACAATATAATCTTGCAAACGAGATGGTAATTGGTGTTGTCTTTACGAGCGACTGGACGTCTCTGCTTGAACATGATCTACTGCACGTTCCTCTTGAGGTCTGCTAGAACTTCCTTCCTCTATGACTGGAGTTATTGGTTGAGACCTAGATGATTCAGAATCCTTCTTTGACCAATCCCAAGAACTCTGCTCATCAAAAATCACATCTCTGCTAATAATCACTTTTTCTGTATCTGGATTAAACAACTTGTAACCCTTTGTCTCATGACTATAACCAATAAAAATACACTTTTCAACTTTATCATCCAATTTCTTTCTCAAAGCATCAGGAACATGAGCATAAGCAAGACAACTAAATACTTTTATATGAGAAATATTTGGTTTATTACCTGTCCAGATCTCTTATGGAGTTTTTCCAAAATTAGACAATGTAGGACATCTATTTAATACATAAATTGCACAAGAAACAACTTCTGCCCAAAAAACTTTTGGAATATTTTTGGAATGCATCATAGATCTCACCAAGTCCATCACTGTTCTATTTTTTCTTTCAGCCATGCCATTTTGCTGAGGTATATATCTAGCTGTCAATTGATGCTTAATACCATACTTGTCACGACCCAAAATCTAACCATGGTCGTGATGGCGCCTATCGTGTTACAAGGCAAGCCAATTTTCAAAAATATTACTACTAAATCGATTATAAGAATTTAATAAAACAATACCAATATTTGAATTTCTCATAAACTAAATCAACTCTAAATATAATATAGAAAATCCAAAAATGAGCCCCAAACATCGGGGTATCACTAAGTCATGATCATCTAAAACTCTGAACTAAGATATATAAGTTGTCTAACTGTCCAAAAGAAGAAATGACAAAAGGAGTAACAAGGTCCTGCGGATGCTAACAGCTACCTTGCAGTCTCCAAAGATAGTCGGCCTGAACTCAACGATCACCGCCTTCTAACTCACTTGGATCTGCACATAAAGTGCAAGGTATAGTATGAGTACAACCGACTCAGTAGTAACAAAAATAACTAAGGAACTAAGCAGTAGTGACGAGCTAAGCAGAATAATCCAATTATTATTTCCACAATTAAGTACAAACAAGAGTAGACAGGTAATTTCATAAATCAGTAAGACTACAAGAAAAATTAACAGGTAAATACAGCAACAACAAAAGTAAATGCAAACTCGCAGCAATGTCACTCCATCACTTAGCACTCGCACTCAGCACTCAACGCTCAACACTCTGCGCTCACTGAGGGTGTTTACAGACTCCGGAGGGGCTCCCAAAGCCCAAGCGTCTAAGCACGGACAACTCACGTGCCATCATATCAATACCTGAATCCGCACGGTCAACTCACGTGCTACGCGGACAACTAACGCGCTATGGTATCAATACCTGGACCCGCACGGTTAACTCACGTGCTACGCAGACAATTCACGCGCTATGGTATTAATATCCTCACAACCAGGCCCTCGGCCTCACTCAATCATGTACCTCACTAGCCTCACCATCATCAATAAATAAGGGAACACATCCCACATCAAGTATCACAACATATTAGCAAATAATAGAGACTGAGGTAAACATGTACAATAATTTCTATGACTGAGTACAAATAATGTGAGCATGAATAAAGCCTAAGCATGATCTCTAACATGAAGGCAGACAAGTTCAACAACAAGTAACTACGTAAACACAGATGATGGCCATGAGGCCTCACGGGACGGACCAAGTCTCAATCCCTCGAGGTATACACCCACACGCCCGTCACCTAGTGTGGGTATCACCTCCAAACAGTCACACGATATCAAATTCTCTGGGTTTATACCCTCAAAGCCAGAGTTAAAACTGTTACTTACCTTAACAACGTAAAATCCTACCCCGGGATGCCCTCGTCTCTGGACTCGGTATCCAAAAGCTCCGAATCTAACCAAAAATTAGAATACTACTATCAACATAGTCTAAAGAATCAAATTCCACAATGAAAACTACATAAATATGCCAAAATCCGAAATCGGCCAAAACCCAGCCCCCGGGCCCACGTATCGAAATCCATCAAAAATGGCAGAATAATAAACCTCGTCCTCTACTGAGTCTAACCCTGTAAAATTTATCAAAATCGGACTCCGTTTGGTCCCTCAAATCCTCACTTAAACTCTCCAAAACTCAAACCCTAACTCCCTCAATTTCACACTTTGAAATCATTAATAAAATCCCAAAAACGAAGATGGATTCATAAAATATAACATAAAATGAGTAGAGAACACTTATCCCAATCTTTATGGTAAAAATCGCCCCCAAAATCGCCCAAATCCGAGCTCCCCAATTCAAAATATGACCGAATAAATAAACCCTTGTTTTATATATTTTTCTAATAGTTATTCTGCCTCGTTTCTCGTACCAAATGATTCCGAAACTCGATTTTTATACCTCAAATAGATTCCTTGTGAAATATTAGTCAAGTTAGGCTTTTGTATCACTCAATTTGACCTTATAATGAAGGAGATATGTAGGTTTTAATATTTGCAAATCGTGGAGATTTTTAAATACGAATTCAGTAGCAATTTCGTAATTCTTCTGACAATCTAGCAACCCAATTTGTTTAGTAAAATGACCATAAATTCCTCATACGATACCCAAATTCGACGATTCTTTTTGCTATGGCTCCGTAATTACGATACGGATCTAATTATTCAATCAAAACAGAAATCGGAGCTCATTTTCCAATGTGGCACCATTTATGTTTGAAGAAACGACGTCGAAACATAAGAAAAACGAGCGCAACACAACCCAAACCTATCCGAAACTCACCCGAGCTCCTCGGGACCCCGTACGAACATACTAACAAGTCCCATAATATAACACATACCAACTCAAGGCCTCAAATCATGCATAACAACATTTAAACAACGAAACACGCCTCAAATCAAACTAAATGAACTTTCGAACATCCGACTTCCAAAAACTCACGTCGAAACATATCAAATAAACTCGGAATTAACTCAAAATTTTGCACACATGTAAAAAATGACACTACGAACCTACTTCAACTTTCGGAATTTCATTCTGATCCCGATACCTAATTTTCCACTGCCGACCAAAATCGCTAGATTTCTAACTTTCGTCAATTCAAGCCTAATTCTACCACGGACCTCCAAATTTTATTCCGGACACACTTCTAAGTATAAAATCATCCAACGAAACTAACCAAATCATAAAAATCTCAATCCGAATTCATTTACTCATATGAGTCAACTTTCGGTTGACTTTTTCTAACTTAGCTTTCTAACTAAGAGTCTAAATGCCTCATTTCACTCCAAAACTACTCCGAACCCAAACTACTAATTCAAAACAACTCAACACAGCTGGGCAACACATAAATAAGCATAAATGGGGAAAACGGGGCTATAGCTCTCGAAATGACCGACCGGGTCGTTACATCCTCCCCCTCTTAAACAAACGTTCATCCTCGAACGAGTCTATAAAAATACCTGGAATTACCTCCTCTGAAGAAAAATTGTCTGGTCTAGATAGGAGGGCATAGAAACGGGCCTGACCACCCCCTGATCTGCCTTCCCCTCTCGGGCGACCCTAGCTGACTGGGCTCCGCCCCTAGCTGGCTGAGATCCATCCCTAGCTAGCTGAAATCCATCCCTAGCTGGCTGAAATCCATCCCTAGCTGGCTAGGTGGGTGGTGGAGGAACTAGTGCTGGTGACGGCGACCGAGCACCCCTCTGTGGACTCCCACCTGACTGCCTAGGGCAATATCTCGTAATGTGGCCAAAATCCCCACACTCGAAACAACCTTTCCTATGGCGAAACTGCTGCTCCTGATGTCCAAAAGAATTACCTGATGATACTTGAGCGGACGGGGCATGATGAAAACCCTACGCTGGCAGTGCACTGAATGATGACTGACCTTGCTGAAACTGGTCCTGCTGAAACTGACCTCCCTGAGAAGCACCACTGAAACCAGCCTAACTACGAGGCCTCTTAGCCTCTCTCTCAGCCCTCTCCTAACCTCGAACCATCTCAATTTGTCGAGCAATGTCGACGACCTAATCGAAGGTAGCACCAAATACTCTCTCCCTGGTCATAAGCAATCGAAGCTGAAAAACGAAACTATCTACAAACCTCCTGATCCTCTCTCAGATTGTGGGAACCAACCAGACCGCATGATGAGCCAACTAGGAGAAACGCATCTCGTACTGTGAAACATACATCTCACCCTGGCAAAGCTGCTCAAACTGCTTGCGCAGCTCCTCTCTACGGGACTCAGGTACAAACTTTTCCAGAAAGAGTGTGGAGAACTGCTGCTAAGAAAGGGGCGTTGCGCCAACCGGTCTACGTCTTTCGTAATCCTTCCACCAATTAAGTGCAGCCCCAGAGAACTGGAAAGTAGTGAATAAGACCCCACTGGTCTCCAGAATACCTGCGGTCCGTAGCATCCTCTGACACTTATCCAAGAAACCCTGTGCAACCTCACTCTCAGCACCACTAAATGACGGAGGCTGGAGTCTCCCAAACCTCTCCAATATGCGCTGCTCATCCTCTAGCATTACAGGAGCTACATAGTCCTGAGCAGCTGCAACCGGCTGGGCTGGTGGTGCCTCCGGTGTCTGAAGTCCCTGAAGAACCTACTCGAATGTGCGAGCGACGGGAGTCTGAGTGCCTCCCCCAGCCTGAGAAGTGGCTGCGACCGTCGACATAGAGACCGCCTAAGCAAGGCCGATACACACTGTCAGAATCTGAGCTAGGGCCTCGTGAAGTCCTGGAATAACGATAGGCACAGGTGGTGCCTGAGCTGGTCCCGTCGGAACATCTACCTCTTGGACCTGACCCTGAGCGAGAATAACTGGGTGAACTGCAGGTGCTGTCCCAGCTGCTGCGCTGGCGATATATACGCCCCTACCAAGGCCACAGCCTCTCGCGGCCCTAGCTGATGACTGTCCCTCTTGACCGGTAACACGAGTCCTCACCATCTGTGAGAAAATGAAATAACAGATGTTCAGTTACTAGAATACACAGAACGCGTGATAAGAATCCAAGAATGTGAAATTTTCCTAAAGGTTCTGCAGCCTCTCAAAGATAAGTACAGACGTCTCCGTACCGATCCGCAAGACTCTATTAAACCCGCTCGTGAGACCTATGTAACCTAGGCTCTAATGCCAACTTGTCACGACCCAAAATCTAACCATGGTCGTGATGGCGCCTATCGTGTTACAAGGCAAGCCTATTTCCCAAAATATTACTACTAAATCAATTATAAGATTTTAATAAAACAATACCAACATTTGGATTTCTCATAAACTAAATCAACTCTAAATATAATATAAAAAATACGGAAATGAGCCCCAAACATCGGGGTGTCACTAAGTCACGAGCATCTAAAACTATGAACTAAGATATATAAGCTGTCTAACTGTCCAAAAGAAGAAATGACAAGAGGAGTAACAAGGTCATGCGGACGCTAACAGCTACCTTGCAGTCTCCAAAGATAGCCGGTCTGAACTCAACGATCGCCGCCTTCTAACTCACCTGGATCTGCACATAAAGTGCATGGTGTAGTATGAGTACAACCGACTCAGTAGTAATAGAAATAACTAAGGTACTGAGCAGTAGTGACGAGCTAAGAAGAATAATCCAATTATTATTTCCACAATTAAGTACAAACAAGAGTAGACATGTAATTTCATAAATCAGTAAGACTACAAGGAAAATTAACACGTAAATGCAGGAACAACAAAAGTAAATGCAACCTCACAACAATGTCACTCCATCACTCAACACTCGCACTCAGCACTCAACGCTCAACGCTCTGCGCTCACTGAGGGTGTGTATAGACTCCGGAGGGGCTCCCAAAGCCCAAGTGCTAAGCACGGACAACTCACGTGCCATCATATCAATACCTGGATCCGCACGGTCAACTCACGTGCCATCATATCAATACCTGGATCCGCACGGTCAACTCACGTGCTATGGTATCAATACCTGGATCCGCACGGTCAACTCACGTGCTACGCGGACAACTCACGCACTATGGTATTAATATCCTCACAACCAGGCCCTCGGCCTCACTCAATCATGTACCTCACTAGCCTCACTATCATCAACAAATAAGGGAACACAACCCACATCAAGTATCACATCATATTAGAAAATAATAGAGACTGAGGTAAACATGTACAATAATTTCTATGACTGAGTACAAATAATGTGAGCATGAATAAAGCCTAAGCATGATCTCTAACATGAAGGCAAACAAGTTCAACAACAAGTAACTATGTAAACACAGATGATAGCCATGAGGCCTCACAGGATAGACCAAGTCTCAATCCCTCGAGGTATACACCCACACCCCCGTCACCTAGCATGGGTATCACCTCCAAACAGTCACACAATATCAAATTCTCCGGGTTTATACCCTCAAAGCCAGAGTTAAAAACTGTTACTTACCTTAATAACGTAAAATCCTACTCCGGGATGCCCTCGTCTCTGGACTCGGTATCTAAAAGCTCCGAATCTAACCAAAAATCAGAATACTACTATCAACATAGTCTAAAGAATCGAATTCCACAATAAAAACTATATAAATATGCCAAAATCCAAAATCGGCCAAAACCAGGCCCCCACGTCTCGAAATCAGTCAAAAATGGCAAAATAATAAACCTCGTCCTCTCTCGAGTCTAACCATATAAAATTCATCAACATCGAACTTCGTTTGGTCCCTCAAATCCTCACTTAAACTCTCCAAAACTCAAACCCTAACTCCCTCAATTTCACTTTGAAATCATCAATCAAATCCCAAAAACGAAGTTGGATTCATGAAATATAATCAAAACTGAGTATAGAATACTTACCCCAATCCTTATGGTGAAAATCGCTCAAATCCGAGCTCCCCAACTCAAAATATGACTGAACGAACAAACCCTCATTTTATTTATTTTTGTGCTAGCTATTCTGCCTCGTTTCTCATGTCAAACGATCCCGAAACTCATTTTTTATGCCTCCAATGGATTCCTTGTGAAATTTTAGTAAGTTAGACTATTGAATCACTCAATTTGACCTTATAATGAAGGGGATATGTAGGTTTTAATATTTGCAAATCGTGCAGATTTTTAAATACGAATTCAGTGGTAATTTCGTAATTAATCTGAAAAATCTGGCAACTTAATTGTTTTAGTAAAATGACCATACATTCCTCATACGATGCCCAAATTCGATGATTTTTTTTGCTATGGCTTCGTAATTACGATACGGATCTAATGCTTCAATAAAAACATGCTTAATGTGGTACCATTTATGTTTGAAGAAACGACGTCGAAACATAAGAAAAACGAGTGCAACGCAACCCAAACCTATCCGAAACTCACCCGATTTCCTCGGAACCCCGTACGAACATACTAACAAGTCCCATAACATAACATAGACCAACTCAAGGCCTTAAATCATGCATAACAACATTTAAACGATGAAACGCGCCTCAAATCAAACTAAATAAACTTTTGAACTTTCGACTTCTAAAAACTCGCGCCGAAACATATCAAATTAACTCGAAATTAACTCACATTTTGCACACACGTCTCAAATGACACTACGAACCTACTCTAACTTCCGGAATTCCATTCTGACCCCGATACCTAATTTTTTACTGCCGACCAAAATTGTCAAATTTTAATCTTTCGCCAATTCAAACCTAATTCTACCACGGATCTCCAAATTACACTCCGGACACACTCCTAAGTCTAAAATCACCCAATGAAGCTAACCGAATCATAAAATCCCAATCCGAATTCGTTTATTCATAGGTCAACTTTCGGTTGACTTTTTCTAACTTAGCTTTCTAACTAAGAGTCTAAGTGCCTCATTTCACTCCAAAACTAATCCGAACCCAAATTACCAATTCAAAATAACTCAACACAGCTGAACAACACAAAAATAAGCAGAAATGGGAGAAACGAGGCTATAACTCTCAAAACGACCGACCGGGTTGTTACAATACTTCTTCAAATAATCATTACAAACAAGAAATTCAGTGCCCCTATCAGTCCTCAATATTTTAATAAAATACCCACTTTGCTTCTCCACATAAACTTTGAATCTCTTAAAAATATCACATGCATCAGATTTATTTTTTAAAAAATATACCCAAGTCTTTCGACTGAAATCATGAATGAAAGTAATAAAATACTTATTACCACCATTAGAAGAAACTTCAACTGAGCATAAATCTGAATGAATTAACTGCAATGGTACATTAGCTGTCCAAGCCTTGCCTTTCTGAACAAATTCTCTGTACTTCTTTCCCAAAATACACGACTCATAATTCTTGTCAGAAAAATCAATAGAAGGCAAACCATCAATCAAATTCTTTCTTGCAAGAAATTTCAAAGTCCCAAAATTCAAATACCCATGACGTAGATGCCACAACCAAGTATCATTACATTTTATAGACTTAAAGCAAGGTAAATCATCACTATTGAGATAAATAGGCCACAAACGACTATTGTTCATGTTAAACTTTGCAATTAGTCCAAATTTATCATCACTGATTGTGCCAATCCTATACTTAAAGCGCAAATCACACCCCTTTTCTGATAGTTGCCCCAAACTCAATAAATTATGATGAATACTCGGCACATAAAACACATCTGATCCAAAATTAGAAGAACCATCTTTCACAATAATGCAAATTTTTCCCTTTCCAACAGCAGATACCTTTGCGTTATTTCCAAGTCTTACTGTACCTCTAAATGTTTCATCCAGATCAGTAAATAATTTCTTATTTCCATTCATATGATTGTTGCAGCCCGAATCAATAAACCATTCATTCCTTTTAGTTTCTTCAACCCCAAACTAGAAAACAATAAAGTCTCTTATTTATCCCCATTATTTTCACCCATCTTAGCATGTACTTCTTTATTACCATATTTATTAGACCAACATTCACTTTCATAATGTCCAAATTTACCACAATTATAACACTGAATCTTAGATTTATCACGTCTTTGAAAATTTTGATGACCTTGTTGTTCCTTCAAAAAATTATTACTACTTCTTTGTTGATAAGAAAAATTACCTTTACCACATCCTCGAAAGTTCCTTCTACCACGACCTCTACCTCTGAAATTCTGGCCTCTTTGATTTGTTTCTTTAGGATGACTTGTCTCTTCTTTTGCTTTAGGTTGATTCACCTTTGCTTGCAACGCCTCCTCCACTATTTCGGGTATGTCTTGAGTTAGGGACATCTCATATGTCACCAATTCACCTTCTAAATCATCAAGTGTAAAGTGCTAAGATCTTTGGTAGCCTAAAAAATCACATTCTTCGTGTGAAATTTTATACTCAGGGATCGCAATATTTTTTCAACCACTTTAACTTCATTTAATACTTCTCCATTGGTAGCATTGTGGTTAAGAAGAATTCTTGAATTCTTCAACACAAGCATGACAATCCTACAATAATTTTTTGTGATAGCAAGTCTACAATTGAGTTAACAAAGAAACCAATTTTTCATGGGCGTAGCAAACACATTGATATCAAATTTCACTTTATTTGTGACTTGGTTCAAGACAAGGAGATAGTTATTGAGTATTGCAAGACTGGAGAGCAAGTTGCTGATGTTTTCACAAAGCCACTAAAATTGAAGTTATTCATTAAGTTGAAGAAGATGTTGGGAATGATCAAATTTGAAGATCTTGGTTTAAGGGAGGCTGTTGGAAACTAAATCAAGATTAATTAATATTCCTAAATTGTCTAGGATTTGATATTTGGTAGTTCATTTAATTCATGCCTAGTTAGGTTTTGTTTACCAATTTTATATTGGAACAAATTTTTGGTTTGTAGTATTATAAATAGGGGTGCTACTACATATTTTCTATTGTAGAGAAGTAACTATGATGTAGAGAGATTCAAGAGTTTATGAGTTGTGAAAAAGCCTCCTACCACATTTTCTCCCTAGTTTAACAAATTTCTTCAATTCTTGTAAATAATTCTTTGATAGACTCTGTTGGTCTCATACGAGCCAACTCAAATTGACTCCTAAACTCTTGTAGTTTCTCCTTCTTTATGTGAGCAACTTTTCGATATGACTTTACCAAGATTGTCCAAGCCTCCTTTGATGACTTTGCATGCAAATATTTTTTAGATGCATGCAATTCGACCTTAATGGCGAGATAGTAGCGTGCCTTATAATCTAAATGTCTTTTCTTCTCCAATTGCATAGCTGCATCACCCGTCAATGTTGTGCCTTCTGGAGGTTCCTCAAATTCTTCATCAATGGTGGACCATAATCCAATAGCCTTAAAAAAATTCTTCATATGTTGATACTAAGTTTCAAAATTATTTTTGCCATCAAACACAAAATCGGGACAACTAGGTAATAGAGTATCCATATTATTTTTGGATCTTTTACCGGCTCTAACAAGATCTCATACAGGCTCTGACATAATTTCACACAAGCTCTGATACCAATTTGAAAGATTGAAATACCCCAAGAATAATTTAGGCACAAACAAAAAATTCAATAAAGACTATATAGAAGAAAATTATTAAACTAGGGAGAGAACGTGGTAGGAGGCTTTTTCATAACTCATAAACTCTTGAATCTCTTTACATCATAGTTACATCTCTACAATATAAAATATATAGTAGCACCCCTATTTATAATACTACAAATCAAAAACCTATTCCAATATAAAATTGGTAAACAAAACCTAACTAGACATGAATTAAATAAACTACCAAATATCAAATCCTAGACAACTTAGGAATACTAATTAATCTTGATTTAGTTTCCAACCGAGAAGTAGAAGAGTTTAACTAGGAATGTTTAAAAAAAAATTGAAAATAATCAAACTACTTTAAAGTTGAACCTTTATTTCTAAAAAACATCATTTCGTAACTAAATGCGTACACACTTTCACATCCTACTATTGATATAAAAACAATCAGCTCATATGACAGAAAAAACTTTTACATGTTCTTAACTTCTCTTTCTTTGTCCAAAAGTTCTGGGAAAAAATATAAACTTATACTTGCAAGTTTTAACCTCTTATTGATGATTTAAAATAATTTGGAACTTTGAGGTTGATGCTTATGACGTCGTAATAAACATAATTTTCATATGCAAGCTACGCTTATGTGATTTCTCGTTACATTTTTTTTTCCAGGATGAAGATAAGCAATACTCACTTTTGAATAATTTAATGACTCAAACTACTCACGAAAATATTTTATTTTCTTCATTTTATTTTTCAACTGTAATTGTATTTTCGTTAACAAGATTTTTCGTCGTATTATATTGACTTTACTCCTGCCAAAAAAGATAGAGAGTAAAATAGAAGAGAGGTGGATTGTTGGTCTTTGGGAGGACGTGGCACGCGAGTACACGAATACTCCAATTCCTGATTTGCCGGCGAATATTCCACGCTGTCACCGACGCATCACCTCACCACACCATAAAGTTTATCATTGAATTAATAATAATATTATATTATTAATTATAAAATTAATATGTTGTGATGTGGTAAAGTGGTCCATTTTATCATCGAGCATTTCATTATTCATCATACACTACAAAGCGTTTGGATCAAAATGACATAGTATTAGTTTTTCGGCGGTCATGTGTCTTCAGATTCCTCGCCGATGTTTCCTCTCCGTGTCGTTTTCTCTATGAAATTGATACCACAACAAAGTTAGTAGTACTATATATTATATTATCTGCCAGTACCAATTATTATACACATTTTCATGCTTTAGCAACTCGATTTGATATTGGAAATTTTTCTTAAGTGTTTTTTTTCCCGTCATTTGTTACGTTAAATATGTAAAAATATTCTTGTTGATATGTTTCAGGAGACACAAACTAAGAATCTCTGCTAACTTTAATAGAGTATTACGTTGTACTCTTTCATTTTAAAATAATAACCTAATAGAGGGACATTTTTATTTATTTATGTTAGAGTTTGTGATTGGAACCTCCATTTGATTCTCTTCCTCTCTTTATTGATTTTACATCCTTCTGATCATCATATCTTCCCTTCTACTAATATAGTTTCTGTCCTTTTGAGATTCGTTGTCCTACGTAATAAGTTTCAAGGCTACATTAATTATATCAATCTGTCTTTCCCATTGACTTTTTGAGCTTTCTTGTTACTCAAAATCACTGTTTTCTAGTCACTTTTGAGTGTCTTGATTTAGTGGGAATAGAAGTGAAGGAATAAACAGTAGTTATGTATAATAATGGAAGTGGGGTGGGAAGAGGAGGAGGTTTTATGTATGAGAATGAAGTAGTGATGACAAGAGACCCAAAGCCAAGGTTGAGGTGGACTGCTGATCTACATCAACACTTTGTCGATGCTGTCACTAAACTTGGTGGTCCTGATAGTAAGTCTTTCTTTTTCTTCTACTTTTAATCTTGTTTTTTGTACTAAGTCAAGGTTTTATGCATTTGTTTGGCCATCTTTTTCTGCTTTCTGTGTTTGGAATTACTGAAATTCACTTTGGTTCTGTAATACTTCAAGATCACCTATTCACTACAAATAAATCCAAGTTTACTTCTCTCAGAATTATAGTAGTGTATCTTTAAAATGGTACTTATATTTTAGGTTTTCTAATGGTTTTCTGTAGGCTAATATATACAGGTGTTTACCCTTAAAATCGGATAACAATTAAATTTTTAAGTGGTTTTAAGGATATGTGATTTCACTTGGCGCAAACTGAGAAATATAAGAATTGAAGTTAGAAATTAACTGTAAAATGAAGCAAACCAATGTAACGCGCAACTTTGGCCCTCAAGCTAGGTCGCCCTCGAACCAACTGAGTATATTATTGAGAAGCAAGAACTGAACAACTGAATAAGAGAGCTTAAGAGAGAAAACGTAATATCTTCCTTTGTTATGCGTGAATCCCCTTTATATAGTAGAGGAGTTCTACATATGGTACAATTCTAAATGCAGAAGTAAATCTTCTGATTGACTAATCAACCGGTCTTGACTTGATATATGCCGAGATCTCCGCCACAATCTTCGTCCGGTCACGAATTCCTCGGCTTTCTGCTATTCGACTTAGCAGGCCTCCTTCGATCTCGCTAGATACCTATCCTTCTTGGTCTCGACCTTAACTGGTCTCGATCTCGATCGATCCCTGAATCACGAGTTAGACAATATTTATTCACGCAATGATCCAATATAACTTGAGATTGAACCTCGGTCTGCCACCCCGATCTCGATTAACCATACAAAATCGGATAAGCACGATTTTGACCCTATACAATAGGCTAGTGCTTTCTTGGCTATATGTTCCCAAGTCATTGTTTTGAGAAAGATGCTAGTTTTTCAGGGTTGGATTTAACTTTTTGCTTTTCAACTGGATAATTAAAATATGAATTTTACATGTATTCTCTTTCTTGTGCCAAAGTTATTTCCTACATTTGGAGCCAGTTTCCGTTTTATGCTCTGAAATGTTTGATAAAAGGTTTTGGATTTACAGAAGCAACTCCCAAATCAGTACTGAGGTTAATGGGCGTAAAGGGTTTGACACTATACCATTTGAAGAGTCACTTGCAGGTAAAAGTTTGTTTCTGCACCTCTGTTTACAAATTTTCCTCTCTCTGATAAACCTTTCAAATGGTTTTTCTTCTTGTATATTCAGAAGTATAGACTTGGACAGCAGGCCAAGAGACAAAACATAGCTGAGCAAAACAAAGAGAACAGTGGTGAGTTTGCTATAATTTGGAGAATCCAATTTGAAGTTCCAGCAGAGAACATAATGGACTCCTCAGGACTTTTGTTGTTCATATTTTCTCGCCGTTATTCTAATGCTTAATGTTGATCCTGCTAGTAAAACTATGTTCATAAACAGAAAATCAAAACCGTTAGTTAACACAAGACAAAAAATACAAAAAATATTACGAATCCAACAGAAAATTGTGTTTGCTTAAGGAATTTAATCCCCTTACAATTGCCTAAAGTTTTGGATAAATTCCCCCAGAATAGAACGAAACACTGTTCTGTAATACTAACAATAGAAATTACAGAAATTACAGAATTCCAGTGAACTCAACAAACAGTAGCAAAACCACACTTGCCACTTTTGTTTGTTTTGGAAAAAACAATGCAACAATATAGGGGAGAAGTTTTCAGATTTTTCGGTGTGTTAAAAATGAGGGCAAGCCTCTAAAAATGAAAGGGTGAGATGAAGAGGTGCAATCCAAAAAGTACATCTTCTGTATCTCATTCACACCATTTTAAAAAAACCAACAGATAATACAAATAGCCAAAAAGCAAAATTGAAAAAAAAAGCTTTTGCATGATCTTTGTATTTGAGAACATTTTTCTATACCTCTTTTTTTTCCTTTTTGCACTAGTGATGTTTCGCGTACAAGGAAATATGATTGCATTATTTTCTCCAATTTTACAGGGGACTCGTCGGGACAATTTAATTTGCATTCCTCAGGCCCCAGTACCTCTTCATTAAGTATGAACTATATGCAAGGGTAGGTGCCATGAATCTCAACTGTTACTCTTCACTTTGTTGCTTGTCATTTATCTTAGTTACACGCCATAAGATGCTCAGTTTAGGTACTAATATTCGTCTTTATTAAATTCCAGTGGTTTACAGATCAATGCTTCTGTATTTTCAGTCTTGAGAAATTAAGCACTGGTTTTATTAGTTGCATATATGTGTGCTTTTTAGGCTTAATGTATATTTGGTTTAACCATAATGGACCTTATCAAGCTTAATTTATTCGGCTAAACTAGTGTCTTCTCACTAATATCTGAACAGAGATGTTCCAATAGCAGAGGCAGTAGTGAGTCAGATTGAAGTTCAGAAAAGATTACAGGACCAGCTTGAGGTATGCATAAACTTATTTACTAGCACTATTTGTATTCCTCATGAGCGAAAACCATGAAACACACACACACACACACACACACATATAATGGTGTTGCGCGATGATCTGTGAAGTAATGATCTTAATCTTGTCTTACCCTAGCCCTCAGCTTTCATTTTGACATGATCCTCATCCTAATTGCGGGACTAATTCTCTGGTCTAAACACAGGTGCAACAGAAATTGCAAATGAGAATAGAGGCACAAGGTAAGTATTTGCAAGCGATATTAAGTAAAGCTCAGAAAAGCATTCCAGTCAACATGAATTCTCCTAGTGCAACAAGAGCTCAGCTTACTGATTTCGATTTACCTCTGTCAAATTTAATGGATTACGCGAATAGAGAAAACCAGGATGATAAAATTATTGATAAAAGAACACATGATAATATCAAAGAGGAGCTACAAAGGTCTAATTACATTGTGGAGGAAGAACAAAAGAGCAATACTGTGAATCTTAAGCTCAAAGAAGCTTTCATTAACTTCGATTTGAACTCCAGAAGTAGCTATGACTTTGTTGGTGCAAATGCAGCCATATTGGAAGCCAAATCACTTTCAGATGGAAGATTAGAAACATAGCATTTATCAACACATAGTCAAGCTACCTTTTTTAGTTCTGCTTTGAAAACATTATAACTTGATATGTGAAGCTGTGATTACTGATCATATGTTATTCTTCATCTTTGCAATGAATAGAAAGTTAAAGAACAGTAAATGATATCTGTCGCGGTAAGTATTGCAGAAATAATACAAGATTATCATTGATTAGTCTCTTCAGTACACAAGATTATTGTAGTACATTATTTGCGGTAATTTTCTTTGAACTCCAAATCAAACAGTGTGTGAAAGAGAAAGCTAATTAAGATATCGTTTTAAATATTCATCCATACGAGTGTAACGAACTTCAGGGTAAAGTTTAGAAGCTTCTTCTGCATTTTCTCCAATTTCAAAGTTTGTTAAACAACCTTCGTAAAATATGTGGTAGAAATGTCCAACTCCTACCTGCCCAGCATAGTCCATTCCTGCAATATTACCATTACTCAAATGTCAACTACATGAATGATGGATCCTCTCCTTTTCTTTTAGCGGGTTTTTGAATTATTATATTAAGGTTAGAAAAGTGAGTACTAAAGATTCTTTTAATACAAAATTAATTAATCAAAAGCATAACTAGGAATTATTTTTAGAGTCACGGGCTTCACCAAATTCTTTGAATTAGTTATAAAATATGCATTCAATCTTTTGAAATAATAGTTACATATACATAGAACGTAGTATTTCAGTCCGGTGCACAAAGCATCCCGCATTCACGCAGGGTCCGAGGAAGGGCCGCACCCTTTAGGTGTGATGTAGACAACCTACCATAATGCAAATATTAGGGGCTCTCCTTCCATATAAACTATAGTTTCTCAGAAAATAAAAGAGTATTTAAAAAATAATAGCCAACAAAAGATTACTTCACTAATTAATTCCCAGAAAATAAAAGGAATTCTTTTTGGATAGAGGAAGCACCTTTCATGGAAGATAAGAAGTCTTGTTCAGAGATGCTAATTTTCTCAAGGTCTGTTCCTTTAAGCTTTTCCCACTTGGCTATCAACTCCCTTTGAGTCAGAATGTTTTCCTGTGGTCTAAGGTAAACCGTCTTGTTCAGTGTCCTTGGATCATCTATGCTTTTAATTGTGTATGTTGCTACATCATCTTCATCCATATACACCACTGCATATAATTAACCCAATAATTTTTTTTTTTTTTTTTTTTTACAAAATTAATCTTTTTCTGAAAAGTATATCTTAAAGATAAATATTTACAAGTATTCAGAAAAATTATTGTGTGTACCTTTAACATTGCCATGTCCATAGACACAAACTTTGTCTTTAGGAGGAACAAGAGTTCCAAGTTGCGAGAGGTTGCCAGCAAAGTAACCAGCAAAGCAGTTAGCAGAAATGTACGTGTAAGGAATATGAGCTTCTTCTATCGCTTTTCTCACTTCCATCTTCTCATCAAATGTCACTCTTCCTGGTTCTATTGCATGTCCCATTATTGCTGGATCCATTCCAAATTCCGATGGCAAGAACCGCTGCCAATTTCATTTTCTTGTGTAAAATAAAAATAAAAATAAAGGAAGTAGCAAAATTTTTACTCCATACGGCCATAGAGGCGGACTCAGGATTTTAACGCGACGGGGCACATTATGTACCTCTCTGTAACCTTGAGGGGTCATTGGGTTCCACGGGCGGCTCAACAACATGCGGTGCCTAAAACCAAAGTTTAATATGTGTCTATATTTTTAAAAGAAAGTTATAAGATTGTTTTTATTTGAAGTCTATTCGTCTAACTTTTTGAGATACAAATTTTAAATAATATTTTTTATAATCGATTTTTTCTAATAATTCCTTCTCAATTGATGATATAACCAATTCATCAGTTAATCTTTCTTGAGAAATTGTTGATCTTAAATAAGATTTTATAGAGTAATAAAAGTATAGAACTATTGGAAACTTAGAAGTATTGTTGAACACTTGCACTAATGAAATCTTGGAGAAATAAGCTAAGTAAGAATATCAAAGAGAAAAACAAAAAATAAGGGGTTTCTGAAATATGAAAGAGATTGGAAATAAGAAAGATTGACTTGACAAATTAAGGAATAAAGTAAAATTTTTAAACGCTGTCTAATGAATGAGTAAAAAGTGAAAAATTGAAACATTAAAAAAATTATTCATCTAACCATTTTTAAGTAAGTTAAGTTATTATTTTAACTCTACTTTTATATTAAAAGTACTAAATATTATTTTTAAATACCTATAAATCTATTATTTTAAAAAAATAAGGCCCCTCAAATTTGGGGCCAAGTCACAAGCCTTACCTTCCATAACACTGGAGCCGGCCCTGTTGGGTTCTTAAACTTCGGTAAAAAACTTATACAGGAGTTCTGAATTTGACCATGCATGTAATACTCCACTAGTTTAATTTTATTTTTATGGTTTGTTTTATCTTGATGATTGTAGCAAATGTGTCGAAGACCACATGGTACGTAATTGTTGGAGTACTAAAAAGTTACCTATATCGAAAGGAAATATATACATAGAGAAATGGATTCGTATCTTTACATAAGATACGTGGAAGAATATATCTATCTAATAAGAAAAGAAATGGAACGAAAAGATGAGTTTGACATAACGAATGACGGGACTAAGAACACAAAAAATATTGCTTTTTCTCGTATAAAAGAACTATACTCTCGGTACCAATTGATGTGATGCACCTTTCGTTTTCGCTCTATTTAAAAAAATGATACTTTTATATATATATATATATATATATATATATATATATATATGAAATAATTTAACAATATTTTTTTTTATATTTTCACCTTAATGAGATAATTTTTTAATCACATAAATATTTATAACTTGATTTATACCACAAATTTAAAAATAAAATCTTTCTTTTTTAAACTCTATGCTTAATCAAATATCATGGGATGGAATGAGTACTTATATAAATAAGCATTTATGTTGATTCATTAGGATAGTTGCAACATTTTGAGCTAGGAAATATTCAACAATCAATGTTGTAGATTTAAAGTAAATAAATAAATAAAAATGTTCGTTGCACAATTTTGCTTTTAAATAAGACAATAACTCAATCAACATGATATTAGTATAGTTTGAGATTTTCGAACAATCCAGCAATTAATCAACAATCTATTTTTCTTTTTTTCATATTAGCCTATGAAATGTGCAAAGCATATATATAAAAATAAACTAGTTAGTTTGCATGACGTAAGAATGGATTAAATCTGACGAAAGCGTTGAACATCACATCTAGAAGCTGGAGAATTCCATTACAAAGTTAGTCTGTGTCGACTATTAAGGGTGAATAATTAGTAAATTAAATTAACCATCCTTATGAGTCAAGTCAAAGTTTCATCATGGGATAGCAATGTTATTCACTGCTCGCCATCTTAACCAACTTTATCTTTTCCATTTGTTTTTTGCCTCTTTCTTTTTCCTCGACTAGATTTACAGAATGAATTCAGTAGAAATAGTCATATTGGAATTTGTATCCTTTTTATGGGGTTAATTGAATTTAGTTGGTCGGCTATCTAAACTTTAACTCGATTTTGATTGTCCACTTTGTAATTTTCATTTTTTCCAATATAAAATAGATTTTTTTAAAAGAAAGAAATGGACAGGTTACCATTCAAATACAGTGCATTGGGAATTCTTGTCCATTTTTCACCGAGTAAATTGGACAGCTTACCCTTAAATTTAATTAATCTCCGTGATCCTAAACCTGTTCTTAACTTTCGATAAATAGGTTAAAACTAGACTATATATGGACTATTTGAAATAACATATTCACGTAAAATTTTATTAGACATGAACAGCAAAATCAAACGAGAAAAAGAAAAGAAAATTAGCCAATCAGAAAAGACACAAGATTTGGGTACATATTTAGCCATGTAATCAGAAAAGAGAACTAACCCCCAGAATTGGGTACATAATCTCAATTTATTAAGATAATTTTTTATTTGGATGTAAAATTAAAATGAAAGCAATGATATTAATGTGATCGAAAATTTAAAGGAGATGAGAAATTTCTTAAAAAAGTTGGAGGAGTCTCTTCGCAAATTTTATTTCTTTAACTATGGGTTGGCTTTATTAATCTAGACATTTAACATTCGACTTGAACAAGTGTCATTCGTTCAAAGGTGTACCCAAAGAAAATGACAGAAGGTGTAGTAGAAAGAATTTTTTTTTTTTAATTTATTTATTAAGTAAAGTGTATGCGTATACATTTATTATTTCCATATTATCAAAATTATATTAGGAGGCAAAAACAGAAACACTTTAATCCCAATATTAGGTTTTTCGTCGTTTAATATATATATATATATATATATATATATATATATATATATATATATATATATCTTTCGACACAAGGTTCATTCGGAATAATCAAATTTATTAGGAACTTGAGCCTTTACTTAATTAAATATGAGATACAATTTACTCGTAACTAGTATATCACAAAATATTTTTTGAAGTCTTTATAAACCAGATGGCAGTTATGACGTAATTTTTGGTACGTAATTTTCGATTAATAAGCCTAATCGAGTCTTCTGAGACGGATTGATTCTCGAGACTGAAGATATATGGAAAAATGTAATTTTCTGGTGGATTACGTGCCAGTCTGTGTATAATTTGATTACGATCTATGTAAATTTCTACCGAAGAATGAACTTTAACATCAAGAGAATTTGAACAATATATACCTTAATATTTCCAGCTTCTTTAATGGCATCAACCAACTTGAGTTGCAACAAGATATTATGACTTCTGAAATGCACACCAGACATTGTGCATATAACAACATCCACCTGTTTGACAGCCTCCACAAGGCTCCGGTGGTCGGAGAACGAGGCCTCGACAAGTCGAGCACCTTGCTCTTTGAACGACAACAACATCTGTAGTTTGTCGATGTCGAGGCCGATCTCCGGCCGCTGCAAGACATACGTTGTATGTCCCTGAGCTAAGCTAGCTTTTACAATCCTCTTGCCAATATAACCAGTGCCGCCTACAACAAGAACCTTGCTTTTTGCCATTGTTACTTCTTAGTATTGTGTTTTGAGTTCTCAAGAGTTGGAAAAGTAAGCCATTTATATAGGAGAAATTTGCTAATGGCTCTATTCTATTTATTTATTTGGTTCAACTTCATAGGTGTATGTGTGAAAAATTATACATGAAGTATAAGCTCTTAATTACATTTGACGTCGTGTCTTGTCATGACTCTTTACATAGTTGAAAAAAATGTGTTGTTCTTCTCAAAGTCATTTTAAATACATGTCCGTCAAAAAGAAAAGAAAACATGTCCGTCATCTTTTAGATTTTAACAAAGAAAGTCAAATTTTAGAAATATTAATTATTCCACCTGCCCCTTATATAATTCTTTTTGCACATTATTCCCCTTAAAAATTAATCTCCACAAAGACGTCAGGACAATACTTTTAACAATGGTTTTAGGCTCCTAGGACGCCAGTTTCTGAACAAGAAAGAGAAAATGTAAAGCACGATCACTTTATATTTTCACGAGCTTTAATCCCTCCGTTTCTCTTTACGTGATCTTAATTGATTTGACTAGTAATTTAAAAAAGAAAAGATTTTAAAAATAATATGTGGTCGTTAAATATGACAAAAGATTTCAGTGATTTTAACACTTTTGAAACTTATGATCTTGAATATCCCATAACAATTTATCATTAAAGTTAATATTTTAAATTTTTAATTAAATTATTTTTAAATTTAGAAAGATATTATTCTTTTGTACAAATAAAAACTCAAAACATGGAAAGTTAGTTGGATGATACCCTCCAAAGTTTCGCTAGCTACTGAATAGGACTACCAAAAAACCCCGTGAGTCCCCTCATGTACATTTCCTCTCTAAAGCATAACGAGTTTAAGTTTCGTACACTAATAATATTTTTATCATTATTATGCTAAGTCGATCTATACTAATGAGTAATTAATTATAACAAAAAAAATTACTTGAAAAATAAAATAATAACATGTTATATGTTATTATATTATATGTCATTATATTATTCTGACAGTATAAAATATATTCGATGTCAATATATACATAAATCAGTAGTTTTTTGGGGACAAATTCCAAGATTAATGTCGCCAAAGACTTGTAGCTTTGTAGGCACTTTCAGCTGTTAAAAAGAAGGGCAAAGAGTGGAGCAATAATGTCCCTGATCCCTATATATAATTTGAGGAAAATAAACATAGTTTGGTGTTCAACAAACCAGAGCAAAAAAGTTAGGTGACCAATTTGTGTTTCTTGGAAGTCTATCCTTTTTGCGTACCAGATACATTGATGTAAACTGTCAATGCGTAAGCCAATCACCTAGAAAGTTTTGGTTTGGTTGGTGAGATAGTACTTATTAGATTTCCTCCCTTTAGATTCTTCTAAAATCTATATCCTAACACCTCGCCGCTGTACTAGATCTACCTTTCTAATTATCACAACTTCTAAGTGTTTGTTATTAGTAAGATAATAATTGTACAATCTCAAATCTACTTTATTCTTTTTGCCGTGAAATAGAGAGGAGGGGACGCCAAAAAGAAAGATAGAATACCTAAAAAAAAAAAAAAAATCTAAACTTGGCATGAATTATTTTTTGCACCCTAAACTATTCGTGATTTTTATTACTATCCTGAACTTGACAATTTGATAAAAAAAATCGAAACTCTACTTCGGTAGATTATTTTTCAATCATTAATTGCCACATAGTCATATATAAAAATTATTTATTATAATTTTATATTTCTTCTTGCTTCATCTTAATATACAATAGATACTTTACCCTTTTTTTTTATTTTTAAAATTTCTTTTATAGATACAATGTTTATTCATTCCAACTATGTATTCTTTTTCATACCAAGTTTATGAAATATTCGCTAGAACTCTATCATTAATTAATAACAAACATTCTAGCTAAAATAATGCAGTACCAACTTTGTATTTCTTGTTATTTATTCTTTAGATGCAATGATTATTTATTTTTTCTAGAACTATGTATTTTTTCTTTTTCGAGCAAAATCTGTATTTAAAAAAGATCTTGCTTAGAGCTCCATAATTTTTCACTAAACAAATTTTTTCGCCAAAATAATGAATATTAAATATTTCTATTTATATCTTTTTATATGTAATTTTATTTATTTCAACGGTATATTTTTTCTTTTTCAGGTCAAATTTTAAAAAGTTTAATAGAAACTTCATTATTTTTAGCCGAATAAAACAAATTCAACCTAAATAATGGAGTTCTAGCTAAATTTTATTACAAATTTTACCCAAAAAAGATGATGTGATGACCCGATAAGTCATCTTATATTTTAGAACCAGATTCTGTATTTCGAGGTCTCAAAAACCTTATTTTAGCCTTCTTCGATTTGCGTGCGCAGTCCGGGTGTTCTTCCGGAAGGCTTATATGTTAAAAATAAGAATTTTTACCTTAAAAATTAATTTGAGTTGACTTCGGTCAACGTTTTGAGTAAACAGATCTGGATCCGTATTTTGACGGTCCCAGTGGGTCCGTATCGAAATATGGGACCTGGGCGTATGCCCGTAGTCAAATTCGCAGGTCCCTAACTCGAGTTATGAATTTTTGTTGAAAACTAAAAATCTGAAAGTTTAATCATTTTTAAGAATTAATTGAGGTTTGGTTTTGTTGATACCGGGTCCGTATTTTGGTTGCGGAGTCCAGTACAGGTCCACTATGATATTTATGACTTATCTGTCGAATTTTGTGAGAAACGGAGTTGATTTGACGTGATTCAGACGTTCGATTGTAAAAATAGAAGTTTTAAAGTTTTCTTGAAAAATTTCATTTGATTTGGTGTTCGATTCGTAGTTCTAGGCGTTATTTTGGTATTTTTCTCGTGCGAGCGAATTCGTATGATGTTTTAGGATTTGTGTGCATGTATGGTTTGGAACCCCGAGGGCTCGGGTGAGTTTCAGATAGGCTACGGAAGCTTTTTGCACTTAGAAATCTGGTTTTTTGTGCTTCAGCTGATATCTGGTATGTTCTTCTTCGCGTTCGCGAAGGTACTCTCGCGAACGCGAAGAGTGAACTGGGCTGGGGAAGGTTTTTTTCTTCGCGAACGCGAAGCGATGTGGGCCTTACCCTTCGCGAACACGACCAGCTCATCGCGAACGCGTAGCTTTAGGGACCTGGGGGGAAGGGTCAGTCATCTCTTCATCGCGAACGCGACCAGCTCATCGCGAACGCGTAGCTTTAGGGACCTGGGGGGAAGGGTCAGTCATCTCTTCATCACGAACGCGAGTACGGGTTCGCGAATGCGAATGCCGGGGGGAGCAGCCTTCGCGAACGCGATGAGGGACTCGTGATCGCGTAAGCCTAAAACGCACTGCTCTTCGCGAATGCGTTAGGATTCACACGAACGCGATGAATACCTGATGCCCAGTTATCAAAAACAGAACCAAAACGGAATTTTACCCATTTTCATAAACTCTCCATTAGAGCTCGACCTAGGTGCGATCTTGAAGGGAAAACTCAACACCAATTTATAGGTTTGTACTCTTTAACTCATTTTCTTTCATTTCTAACATCACCCATTAAATTCCTAGCCCTAATCTTTGTTCTTTCATGGTAGAAAACTAGGGATTTAGGAAGGATTGGGTTTTTTTGTAAATTGGGGATTTAGACCTCAATTTGGGGTCGGATTCTGAAACTAGTTACATAATCGGGCTCGGGGGTGAATGGGTAAATGGATTTTGGTTCGAACCTCGGGTTTTGACCAAGCGGGCCCGGGTATTAACTTTTGTTAACTTTTTCAATAATGGCCTAAATTGAATTCTTTGCAATCGTGGGTAGTTCCTAAGGCTTAATTTGAATCATTTGGTTGATAAATTGCTAGATTCTATTGGTTCGAAGGCTTGTTTGAAAGGAAAAGCTGTGGTTGAGCTTTGAGTTTGGTCTTCGGAGCTACGTAAGTATCGTTGTTAACCTTGACTTGAGGGAATAATATTTGTTTGTTTATTTGCTACATGTTTAAATATTGGGAACAACATATATGTGAGGTGACGAGTACTTATGCGTTGTAGTCGGGTTAAAGCACGCGGGCGGGGCTTGGTTTCTTGCAATTATAGTTTTCTGTGTTCATATTTTCCATGTTTAGACTAGTATTGTTAAATTGACCGTTCTTATCATGTTTACGGATCTTCTGGTGATAATTGAGTATTGATTCCGAAGTTGACGTTGATATTGCAGAACCAAATGTTGAAGTAAGGCTTATACTTTTTATTCTATCTCCCTGTTGTTATTTGTTCATTGTATTATGGTAAGGGAGAGTGTTAATGCACGAAGGGTGATGCCGTGCCATATTATGAGTGTTAATGCACGAAGGGTGATGCCGTGCCATATTGTGAGTGTTAATGCATGAAGGGTGATGCTGTGCCATATTCTAAGTGTTAATGCACTGTAACACTCCGAAAAATTTCGAAGTACTTAAGTGGTAAGCCCGATAAATTTTGCAAAGAAAATAATATTTCATGGTGTCAGACTAGGTTTACGTGTTTGAGGATTGTAGAAAGCTCGCCGCGGCTCGGACTTTTTGGGTTGAACAATGCATCGAAAAGTAAAGAAATTTTTTTGGCGAAAAAGTACATTTCTGCGGTCCATTATGCGACCGCAGAATCACTCTACGGACCGCATAATGGCCACAGAGTGAGGCAGTTAATTGGGCCAATTGGAAGCAATTATGCGGTCGACTATGCGACCGCATAACAGTTATGCGGTGCAATATGCGACCGCATAACGGTTATGCGGACCGCATAGTAACCGCATACACAGACAATTCTTTTGGCTATTTTGTAACCAACTATGCGACCGATATACGGTCCGCATATCGGTTATGCGATCACATACCTTGTTCCGGAGCTCCATTTTTTTGGGTTTTTAAAACTCGACCCTATTTCGTTAAATACACTCTTTGAGTCATTTTTGAGCTATTATCTGACATTTTAAAGTGAGAGAGGGTGCCCTAGAGTGAGAAGGTGTTCTCCAATATTTGTTCTTCAATTATTGCTCAAGTTTTGGAAGATTAAGAAGGCAAGCTCACTAGGTCCTCATCCTAGAGGTAAGATTCTACACCCTAAACTCTAATTTCAAAATCATCTGAACATGGGTAATTATCAAGATAATGTTCGGGCATGCAAGTTGATTATTTTACATGCATGTGATATCAAGGGGTGTAGGAATATTGTTGAACTAAGCATGGTAAAGATTGGGTTGTGGGATGATGGAATCCTCCATAAAAGGGACCTTGAAACCTTATGCACACCTTATGTTTGATAAAATTCTCAAATGAGCTATAAACATGATCATCTTCCTAATTGTGGTTCAATTTGTTATATTTCTAAAATAGATTGAAGTTACTAAGAATTCTGAAACGTTTTAGAGTTTAAAGAAGCTCAATTGAGGTATGTTGACTAAACTCTTCTTTAAGAGTTGGAATTCTCATTATCCTTGTAAGTTCAGAGATGTTGATTATAAATCGAGTATTCCGATAAGTTTTGTGATGAAGATATATGTTCAATTCGTATTTCAAATGCTCTTATTATATTGCATTATAAATTGAGGATGTGTCCCAAACTATGAATTACGTATCCACATGTTATAATTTTTAGTAGTGATTTATGTGAAATGTATTATGCCAAGTTGTGTAGAGATTGTGATTGTGATACACCTCCACCCGCATATATATTAGGGTGAGGCGGCATGGCCGCTTTGTATAGGGATTATGATATTGTGGGATTGTACCTCCACCCGCTTACATTGGGGTGAGGCGGTACGACCGCTTTGTGTATGATTTTGGTATTGTTGTGGCACCACCATCCGCATGCATTGGGGGTGAGGCGGCATAGTCGCTTTGTGTTGGTATTGATATCGTTGATGCATTTCCACCCGCATACATTGGGGTGAGGCGGCATAGCCGTTTTGTGTAGGTTCTTGGTACTGTGGTTATACATCCACCCGCATACATTGAGGTGAGGCGGCATGACCGCTTGATTAGAGTTGTGGTATTGTACGTACACCTCCACCTCCATACATCGGGTGAGGCAGCGGGGCCGCTTTGTGTGAAGATGGTTATATAGGATCTCATCTTAAATCCTATAAATGTTGTTGATAAGTTTTAATAAGCTTGCTATGGTTGAGATAATTATCTATATTATTCTATTTCCGCACTGGTTCATCATAGTTATCTTGTATTTCTAAATTCTTAAATTGGTGTTTAGTTTTCATACTAGTACTATTCAACGGTACTAACGTCCCTTTTGCCGGGGGCGCTGCATCTTTAAATAGATGCAGGTGGTTCCACAGTAGGAGACATTGATCAGTGATAGCAGTACACCTTCTTTCCAGCTGACTTGGTGAGCCCCACTTCATCCCGGGGTCATGTATCTTTTGATCTTTATGTATTATGGTTGAGGTATAGCCCCTTGTTGCCGGAATTATCATTGTACTCTTCTTTATCTATAGAGGCTCTGTAGACATAGTGTGGGTTGTGTATTGGTACTGGGAAAGACAAAATATGCTATATTGTGGTTGTATTACTTGTCCATTTGAGACTTTAAAAATGGTGAAACTTAGGGTAAGAAATTGGTAACTGCAAGCACGATCACTTTATTGTTTAATTAAGGAAAACATATATTCACTTTATACATGAATGAGTTTAGGTAGAAGAAATCTAACAGGCTTACTCGGTCGGGCTCACTCAGTTGAGCGCCGGTCGCGCTCCACGATTTTGGGGCGTGACATGCACGAAGGGTGATGCCGTGCCATGTTATGAGAGTTAATGCACGAATGGTGACGCCGTGTCGTTTCTATTGATTGTATGGTGAGGATGAGAGTAAAAGCACGAAGGGTGATGCCATGCATTTTTTTTCCTTTACTGTGTTTACTTGTTCGTATTGGTTCATAGTATATTGGCTGTTCAAGTTACCATTTTGCTGTAGTTCTCTATCTCGTATTCCCTTCAGCATGTTCCCCCTCCCGATATTACCTATTAAGTTTTTCCTTGCTGTTATTTGTACATACACTGTTAAATTGCACAGGTTTGTTATGTAGGTGTCTTGTCATAGACTCGTCACTACTTCGTCGAGGTTAGGCTCGACACTTACCACACATGGAATTAATTGTACTGATACTGTACTCTACACTTCCTGTGCAAATTTGGTATTGGTTCTAGCTGATCGAGAGGCGTAACAGCTCAGACTGGTTCATCGGAGACTCAAATATAGATCTGTTGGCGTTCGTAGACCTTGAAATCCCCATCTATCTTTTATGTTTTTTTTTCTTTACTGTTTCTTTCGTTTAAACAATTGTATTTCTTTCAGACTTTTACTTGTAGTAAATCCTAGAAGTTCGTGAATTGTGACTACAGATCCGGGTTCCGATACGAGGGGTCCTTCGGCCTTGCTTATAGTCGCGCCTGAATCGTGCTTCCCTGTTGTTTTCTTATTGGGGAATCCGGGGAATCTTTTGCCCCCGGTTTTACCCGTACACAACTTTATTGTTGTAAGATATCTAGGGTGTGTTTGGTATGAAGCAAAATATTTTTCGAAAAATATTTTTCAATTTTTTCATGTTTGGTTGGCTTAAATGCTTTGGAAAACATTTTCCTCATAAATTTATTTTCCTCCAATTGGAGGAGAATATTTTTCCTATCAAGGGAAGAGAAAATATTTTTCAAAATTCTTTTCCAACCTTCCCCCATTCCCCATCCCCACCAATCCCTACCAACCCACCCCTATACCCCACCCCACCCCACCCCACCCTAAATAGAAATATTAGTAATAGTACTTTCTTTTCTAGTATTTTTTTTATTTCAACAAATGAGTATTTTTTTTTTACGATATAAATTTTTTTTTCTTTTTATTTTAACAAAAAAAGTACTTTCTTTTAATGATGTAGAAGAAATATTTTCTTTCATTTTAACAAAATGATGTAGTAAAAAGTATTTTATTTTATTGCAATAAAAAGAGTATTTTTCGGAAAAATATTTTCACCCACCAACCAAACAAGGGAAAATAAGTGATAAAAATACTCATTTTTCATGAAAATATTTTCTAGAAAAAATAAGAAAAATATTTTTCATGGAAAACATTTTCCTTCGTACCAAACACACACCTAATGTATCTCATTTTTCTACTAATATAAATTTTGCTTTTGTGATGCCAATGATTAATTATGTCAATCAATATGCATAAGGATTTATCTGAATTTTCTATCTCCTTGTTGGAGAAATTGACTGAGTAAGAACATAATTGAGTGTTTGATTTTAAAAAAAATTACAATTTTATGGAAAGATCTATATTAAGCATCCATTAAGCTTTTTATTAGAATAAAGATGAAATGATTGGCACTATCATCGTAATTATAGCAGTCTGCCACTAAACCCAGGGGAAAAAGATTAAAAGAAGAGAAAGAAAGGAACAATAAATAGATGAATAAATAAGAATAAGCCAGATAGCTTGATTTATGGAATTCTTTAAACGTAACACATACATCATGGAATGCAGCTGAAACTCAAAGAAAAAAGGGGTTATTCAAATAATTTATGATTTTCTTTCAACATCATGAAGTAAGTAGAGATTCTGATCAATGGAAATCTGTGGTTTGGTTGATGAAACTTGTATAGGGTAAAATATGTTCATATTGAATTCTAGCATAATAGAGTGACACGTGTAGCCGGAGATAGATGGAAAACGAGGCAGGTGGAAATCAGGTTCGGGGGCAGCAATCTCGGTTGTCTCCGAAGGGGATGTTGCTTATAAAGACAAATAAATGCCTGCCACCTCGTAACATTCAATAGAGAATATTCTATAGCATTAAGTACATAATCCGTTACAGAGAATATGATATTCACAGCCTGCCGTTACACATTCTTCAATGACCCCCATAATTATCATTTAAGAGGGGTTTGATCCTGGGACCTCGTTCCCTAGGTGCACCTATAAATAGTGAGTTCAATAACCATTGTAGGGGGCGGATTTTCTGACAAACTTATGTTGTATACTGTTAAATAGCTCAATAACATTTTATTTCTTGCTTATTAATATTGTTATTACTACCTTCCAAGCTCTGCTCCCGGAACCAAGCTATCTAATGTCCTACCTCAATTTTAACGTTAAGTCTTGCATTCTATTTAAGTTATTTATCATTTTGGGATCAAATCGATTCGCTTGTCTATAAATCATATATAAATTAGCTGTACCGTTTTTCGGTTAAACAACTTGGATTGATCCTTGCATCTATTACTTTGATTTTTTGTTTCTTAGCAAAAAATCATAAAAAATGGCAGATAACGATGTCAACGTCGCACACAACGTCGAGGCCTAAAGAAAGCAGCCTCAAAACGAAGACTCGATTAGTGATACCCACAACTAGGGAGATAAGGCCACGCTGGTCCATGGAGGGCAATATCCTCGACATGTTCGGGAGGCAACTCCCGATGATGCTAAAGACGAGCACGTCGTGGAAACAATGAGAATCCCGAGGGAGCAACAAAAGGCTATTATGGGTCATCTCTCGCGACAAGATCAGGTCATGACGGAGTTGAGGCAGGCATTATCGGGTTCTTCCAACAATGCGAATGGACGAGGTCCAGCCCCTCCCGGTGCTCCTGCAAACCAAATAATACATAGGGTTGATAACAACACCCCGAGAGGCGAGGTCGGCTTCAACAAGGACGAAGGGAACGGTAGCGGATCCGATAAAAACATGAGAATGATCCCTTTAAAGTCGAACTCATGCCGTCTATGAGGGAAATAAACGCCCGAAGGGATCAAATCCTGGGCGCGCCGACAATATTGAAAGGACGGATTCGAAGAAATACACTCAGTTGCCGTTCAAACCAAGAAGCGGCACTGGAGTTGATCCCAAAGAGATTCAAGATGCCAGACGTGCCAAAATATGATGGGACTTCAGATCTTCAGGAGCACATCACCACTTACAAAACGGCGGTGAAGGAAAACGACTTAGCTCTGCACGAGATTGAGTCGGTCTTACTGAAGAAATTCGGGGAGACCCTCAAGAAAGGGCCCCTGACGTGGTCCTCACTCTTGACCGAGCACTCAATATATTCCTTCAAAATGATCGCATATTCTTTTATCAAGGCTCATACCAGAGCTAGGAAGGTACATGCCCGAAAGGCCGACATATTCATAATTGCGGGAGTTTGTGATAAGATTCCAGAAGGAAAGGATGCTGCTACCGGCCGTGCCAGATGAATGGGCAGTTGAGGCATTTACTAAAGGACTGAATCCGAGGAGTTCTGATGCTTCCCAGAAATTGAAAGAAAGTCTGCTCGAGTTCCAGGCAACAATATAGGCGGATGTTCAAACCCGGTATGAGTCGAAGATAAGAATTGAGGATGACCAGCTCGGTTTCCCGTCACCAACCAAGAGTCAGGACTTGGAGAAGAATAAGGAAAAATAAAAGGATGATTTTTGACGTAGACTGACGGTCTTCTAGATGTCGGTTTTTTCCCTATGAAAGGGCCGAAGGATGCTGCAGGTCTCCGGTCAGCGGATAAATTCATTACCGATAGGAGAGCTAACCGCAGACGAAATAACAGATCATTGTAGGATAAAGAGGTATCAGTCTCCCGAGACTCTGCCTACCCAGGTTATTCGAATACAACTTCAACGTCAGCATGGTGGAACTAGTGTCGACTATGAGGAACATTAAGGAAATACGGTTCTCGAGGCCGATGAGGTCCGATCCCAGTTAGAGGGATCCTAATTTATGGTGTGAGTACCATGGGTCCAACGGCCACCGGACTAGGGACTGCCAATATCTACGCGATGAGGTAGTAACATTGTTGAAAAATAGACATCTCAGAGAGTTCTTAAGTGACTAGGCTAAAAACAACTACGGTTGCAACAAGGATAACATGGAACCTTCTAAAGAAGGAGAAGATCCCCCTCATATGACGATCAACATGATTTTCAGGGGGGGTGGTGGTGAGATTAATGGTGTAACTTTCTCGACAGCAAAAAAGATAAAGGTATTGGTAACCCATAGCAAGATACTCCGGGAAGTTGCTAAAGACGACATCACCTTCATGGAGAAGGACACAGATGACTCCTACTACCATAAAACGATGCTTTGGTAATCTCTCTTAATATTTTAGATTTCAAGATTAAACGTGTTTTGTCAAACCTGGGAGTTCAACCAACATTATCCAATGAGAGTGCTGGAACAAGCCAAACTAACCAGAAGCATTATTCCGTGCATGAAGCTCCTCGCCGAGTTCAATTTGGCAAGCGTAACAAACTGAGGGGAAATCCTGCTGCCTACGAATGCCGAGGGGGTAATGAAGACAACCCTTTTCGAAGTAGTAGATGGTGATATGGGTGACAATATTATTCTTGGAAGACCATGGCTGCACGAAATAAAGGTTGTGCCGTCAACATACCATAAACTTCTGAAATTCCTAACCCTAGAGAGAGTTAGATAGATAATAGGAGATCAACTAGCAACAAGGGAGATGAACACGATCTCAGTTTCCAGTAGCAAAAAGAAGGAGCATGCAACATAGCAATTACAATAACCAACACCTGCTCCCAAGCCGAACGAAGACAACATGGGGAGGAGTCGTCGGAATCCTATCATGTACCAAGACATTTTCATGTACTAGAAGATACGGACACAATCAAATCTACAACGGAAGAACTCGAACAAGTTGTATTGTTTGAGAAATTCTTGGAGAGGAAGTTCCACTTAGGGAGATGACTAAACCCCGAGCTTAAGTCAGGATTTATAAAATTCTTTAAATTTAACGTTATTTTTTTGTGTGGTCACATGCGGATATGACAGGTATTCCGCCAGAAGTGGCCGTGCACAGGTTAATCTTGGATCCTAACATCCCTCGTGTAAGACAGAAGAAATGCCCTATTCACCGAGGTCAAAAACAAATTCATCAAAGAAGAGGTAACTCGATTGTTTGATATCAGTTCAATCCGGGAAGTAAAGTATCCTGACTGGCTAGCTAACGTGGTAGTAGTTCCAAAAAAGAATAATAAATTTTGCATATGCGTAGATTATAAGGATCTATATAGGGCGTGCCCAAAAGACTCGTTCTCATATCCAAACATTGATCAAATGATTGATGCGACGGCCGGGCACGAGTTTATGAGTTTCCTCCATGCCTATTTCGGGTACAACCAAATAAAAATGAACCCAGGGGAATAGAAAAAAACTTCGTTTATAACAAACTTCGGCACATATTTCTATAATATGATGCATTTCGGGTGTAAGAATGCCAGAGCCACTTATCAGAGACTTGTGAATAAAATGTTTGAAAAACAAACAGGGAAAACCATGGAAGTTTACATAGATGATATGATGGTCAAGTATTTAAATGCATGTGATCATTTTAAACACCTGCAAGAAACCTTTGACATCCTAAGAAAGCACAACATGAAGCTTAACATCGAAAAGTGCGCATTCAGAGTCAGCTCTAGTAAGTTCTTGGGGTTCCTTGTGTCACAAAGGAGGATCAAAGTCAATGCCGATAAGATTAAAGCCATCGAGGACATCCTCGACCAGCTATTAAACGTGAAAGAGGTTAAAAGGTTGACGGGAAGACTAGACGCTTTAAGCAGATTCATTTTCCGGTCTTCGAAAAAATGTCATCACTTCTTTTCACTTTTCAAAAAGAAGAATAACTTTGAACGGACTCCGGAATGCCAGCAGGCTCTAAAGGATTTAAAAAGGTATTTATCAAGCCCTCTATTATTATTAAAATCGGAGGAAGGCGAACAACTGCCGATTTACTTAGCGGTCTCGAAGGTAGCGATACATGTTGTTTTAGTCCGTGAGGATGAAGGTTCACAATCTCCTATATATTATGTAAGTAAAATTTTAACGGGAGTGGAACCCACATCTCGAGAAATTGGCCTTAGCTCTCGCAGCCGCTGCTCGAAAAACTGGAACCAGAAGAGTCAGTAGCATCGGGTTGGACCGGGAGACCCCTTCGGGCAGTTGACTCTAGCTCACGGGCCTTGGCAATTTCGGCATCAAAGTCAATGACACCCACTTTGGCCTCTTCCAAGGTTTTTCTCCTCATGCTATACAAAGAATATAATTTTCAACTACGAGGGAAGCTGCACGGTGCTGAAGTTCTTCTTTAAGATGGTCAACCTCGGTCGACAAGGTTATTCCGCTCGGATTTAGCGGCTTGAAGGCTAACATCAAGGTCATAAATAGTGGAGTTATAAACTTTATTGTGCTCCATGACCTTCTTATACTTCTCCTCTATCCGGGCATGCTTCTCCTCTACAGTAGCAGCCTCTTCAGCTATGGACTTCAAGGCTACCTCCAAATTATTTATTCTTTCAGTAAAGGAAACCTCATGATCGACATCAGTAAGAACAACATTTTGGACCTCAGACCACTTTGTCTTGGCCTCTTGAAATTGGACCCTTAACAGGGCGGTCTCTTGGCTGAGGGTCACCACTTCGTGCTTGCTCTACTGCAACCGAGCCTCCAACTAAACAGCCTCGACAACTTTTACTTCCAGTTCTGGGAGGCAAGCAACAATTTGATCCCACTCGACTAACAGTTGATCCCCTTCGGAGGTGAGTCTCTCTTTATCAAGGATCAAACTTTGAAGACCCTTGGAAGCAAGAAAGTTAGCCTGTAAAAGCAAATATTCAAATTAGAAAGCCTTCCATGGCAAAGTTAGAAGAAAACAATAAAAGAAACAAGTGACGTACCGCTGCTGCATTGTGTATGGCATTGTTTATCATACACTCGCCTGAGAGAGAGTGTACTTTGTTCTTATCTTTCTCTGAAGCCAGAGGCTTTAGATAATTGGCGAGCTCAATCGGCCGGGACAACAGATGGAACTCAGTGGAAACTGAGAGGGAAACATTCCTCCTCCTCTGGGGATCTGCAGAAGGGGGCGAATAGTTACGCACCAAATTCCCATGGACTGGGGACTGGGGGGAGGGACATCCTTCTCTCGAGCGTCTGCAGCCGGCAGAGATGATGTAGCAGTTGTTGGTGGCGAAGACATGGTTGGAAAAGAAGGGGATGAAGCTGAAGGCATTGTGGGTTGAGAAGCAGCTACAGCAAAAACAGTTCTAGTAATTGGTTGCTCATCAACTGAAGATGGAAGAGGCCCGGTATTCAACCTCGCAGTATCGGGATCAGCGACTGGAGCTCGGACACGGGAGTTGGCATCCTCCACCATATCAAACTCCCCAGAGCACTTGGCATCGTCATAGGTTGGTGTTATTAGATCAACAAATTGAGCACTCTGTTGAGCTGATGAAAGTCGTCGTCTCCTCTGTAGAGAAGCCCCTTCATCACTGGCTTCCCCATCATCATCGATCACCATAGTAGCTGTGGCAGGCTCAGGCACGATGCTCTTCACCTTTTTATTTTTGCCCTCGGCCGTGGAGGAACGTTGCCTTTTTTGTTGCTTGTTCTCCGGTCGGGGACTCCGAGAAGAAGCACCTGCACCGGAAGCAGATTTGTTGGCACATATTCGGGTAAAAGCCTCTTGCAATAACCTCGCCGCCTCCATGGGATCAGCCAAAACGTCCACCTAGGTGTTGTCCACCAAGTTGCTGAAATAATGAAAAAGGAAGGATCAGTGATAACATGGGACAACCTTTAACTAGAGGAAAGGACGGACGTTGAACTTACGAGTATGATTCCATGATTCAGGAAAGAATGGAGTTGTGGCCGGGATGATGTCCCTGGTGGCAACTACAACGAACCGCTCCATCCATCCACGGTCGTTGTCATCATCCTTGCTGGTGAGCAAAGCATGGTGACCACGTTTACTGAAGTTTATCATTCCCCCACAGAAAATCTTTGGGGAATAAAGGATTATCAGTCGAGCCAGGGAGAGCTCTTCCCTCGTCTCCTGGCATAGCCGCCGAAGACAAGCTACCGTTCACCACACAGAAGGGCTCACATGTGCCAAGCAGACATAGTAACGGAAGAAAAAGTCCAAGATTACGGAGTCAAGTCCCCCGCTCAATAAAAATGGGCCCAAAGTAAAGGGGTACGTGTAAACAGACGTAAAACCCTTCCTAGGGTAAGGTTATCCGCTCTGCTAGATCGAGAGCGATGATGTTCAAATCATGGCAACCACAATCTTTCTTTACAACAGGGATGCTAGAAGGACGGATGAAAGAAGGATATATACCAACAACCCATGTGCGGAAGTTAGCAGAAGGGAACTTCTCTTTGAAGTCCTTAGCCGTAGTAAGCTTTCTAGGGATATTGGTGCTCATCGTAGGAGGAGTATCATCATCATCAGTGCTTTCCTTATTCTTTGAAGAACTGGAGTTTTGGGAAGAGGAGACCATAGTTAGTAGAAGGAAGTAAGGGTTTTCTCTGGAAAAGAAGGTTAAAGGAAGTTGAAAGCAAGAGTGACTTGAGTAAAGAAAGTTTAAGAGAGTTTGATAAATTGTGAAGTGTAAAAGAAGAAGATTGAAGCGTATAAGTAAAGGAATAGGCGGCTGAAATCGTGGCCATAATTCTCTCAAGAACCGGCGAAAGTATTGTTGAATTGTGGGATGACACATGTTTGGGGCACTAAATGCGGAGAGACGTGTGTCTAATCAAGCGCCAGAATTTTTTTAGAGGAAGACATGGTATTTCCCGCCAAGAAAGGTATTTGCATCTTTACCAACTTCCTACTGACATAAGGATGTGCTACCGGAAAGCAGGAGGACTATCTATAAATTCTAGCATGGAAAGCGAGGCAGATGGAAATCAAGTCCGGGGGCAGCAAACTCGGTTGTCCCCGAAGGAGATGTTGCTCATAAAGACAAATAAATGCCTGCTACCACTAATATTTAATGGAGAATATTCTATAATATTAAATATATAGTCCGTTACAGAGAATATGACATTCACAGGAATCACAGCCTGCCGTTACATATTCTTCAATGGCCCCAATAATTGTCATTTAAGAGAGGCTTGATCCTAGGACCTGTTCCCTACGTGCAACTATAACTACTGAGTTCAATAGCCATTGTAGGGGACGAATTTTTTGACAAACTTATGTTATATACTGTTTAAAAGCTCAATAATATTTTATTTCTTGCTTAATAATATTGTTATAACTCCCTTCGGAAGCTCTGTTCCCGGAACCAAGCTATCTGTTGTCCTACCCCGATTTTAACGCTAAGTCTTGCATTCTTATTTAAGTTATTTATCATTTTGGGATCAAATTAATTTAGTTGTCTATAAACCACGTATAAATACCATTTTGCGGGTAAACACAACTGAAAGTTAAAAGAAAAATTATTTTATTTGTTTTGTGGGGCTCTATTCCCGGAACCAAGCTATCTGTTGTCCTACCCCGATTTTAACGCTAAGTTTTGCATTCTTATTTAAGTTATTTTTTATTTTGGGATCAAATCGATTTAGTTGTCTATAAACTACGTATAAATACCGTTTTGCGGGTAAACACAACTGAAAGTTAAAAGAAAAATTATTTTATTTGTTTTGTGGGGGGGGGGGGGGTTGTGGTTTGTTAATAAGCAAAATCAGAAAATCACCCTAATTAATTAAGGGCCCTACATTTGCCAAATTTTATTTCAAAACGTGATTTGACATACTTTATGGTCAGACTAATAACTCAACATTCGTTCTTTTGCTTGGTTTGGTGGTTGGTAACGACGGGTCAAGGCCATGACCATGGACTTGTGGTTACATCACAAATTGATCATTGTAGTTAAAAAGATTGTTACCACGTAATCTCACATGTATAATTAAAGATGTATTTTTACTTAATCATATCATCTAGTTGTAATCATATCGCCATCTTCTGCTTTCCTAATTTTGCCATCCCTTTTTCAACTTACAGTAATATCCGGAAAACCTTAATTTCTTTCTGTCAACATCCCTTATTTTTATCACACCATTATCATATTAAATACCCTCGTTTTTACTATACATCTGGTGGTATTAATTCTTCCCAAATTTGATAACCAATCCAGAATTAAATAGTTGAAGCTTGATTAAATCACACGAAAAATGAGTTTCTTTATACCACAAAACTCAATAGGTAGGGTTCTGACCAAACACAGGCCATGACCAGTGCATAGGACTAGAATGTCTTAGGGCATCTCCAACCTTTACCCCATTTTGAGGACAACTTACTCCAACCATTTCCCCATTTTTTTCCCCAAAAGAGAATATTCTTTTTTATATTCTTTTCTCTCTTCTATATTATATTATTATCTTTTATTTCAATTTTTATTTTTTAAATTCCATTAAACAAATTTCATCTTTTATAATGATTTTGGTGTATCTGGAAGCGACATACCTCCCTACTAAGTTATTATGCTATTTACCGTAGTTTCAATTTTTATGTATTTTACTTTAATGTATTTTCAATTTTCATGTATTTCCAATTTTAATGTATTTTCATTTAATGTATTTTCAATTTTTACTTTTCAATTTTAGCAACATCTAATATTTTATATTCGCACATTTCAATTTTAGCAACATCTAATATTTTATATTTGCACAATTTATTTTTTGAGATGATTATATATTTTTTGTATAATTATAACTTATAATAAAATTAACTTACAATTTTACATAAAAATAATAAATGCATGAAAATTAATTTATCAAAATTATACGCCAAAGTTAAGATGTAAAATTAATATTATAAAGATATTACATAAACATAATTAGGTATATATAAAGAGATAAATAATAAAATAATAATAAAATATGCATGAATAGTAACGGGGGAGATGAATAGTGTACCCCATATTTGAAGGAACACTATTCATCCCCTATTTTGGGGGCAAAAATGTGGGAGTGTTGGAGCTTCGTTATGACAAACATTGCCCCCATTACGGGGAAATTGGGAGGGTTGGAGATGGATTAATTCACCAAGGAGTTCAATGTCTATTATATATACAACTAGTGATCTCATTATATTTATGAAATAATCTTTTTCTAATATTCTAATGGTTAAAAAAATCAAAATGTATGTTCTGAAGAACTAATTTTTTATATTAGCGTGTATTAATTCAAAATAGTTCTTCCCTCAACTCTTCTGGTTCCATCAAAATCTTTTTTCATAATTTCTACTCATCTTTTCCGATTGCCTCTAAAAGTGATTAAAGAGCAGTACAAAGGACTTGAATTAATCAATGTTTCAAAGAGAACTATGACGTTAGTAGTTATCGAGTATTGAAGCAAATTATTTTAAATTAGCGTTAGAAACATTAAATGATAGATTAGATTACAAAGCTATATAAGAACGCTTAGCAATTGTATAAGAACAAAGAAGTCCTCTAAGAAAAATCAAGAAGAAAAACACTTAATAAATGAATAGATTAGCATATTACTATCATCAGATTGAAAAGTCATCCTACATACACATTAGAAACATCTATTTATAAACTTACTTCAAATCAACACTTGATATTTTCACAAATCAGTTACATGTTGTAAATCCTCGCTCTACCCTCTTTTCTTTATTGCTTTAATGAAACATAATTAAGTGAAAAAATAAGAAAAGTAAAAAGTGGTAGGGTCTTTTTATTTCACTACTCTAAGTGATAACATAGCTTATAGTTTTCAACTTTCTCCGGTCAAGCGAGTTGCCTAAATAAACTTGAAAAGAAACATCACGATGTTAGTATATTATTGTGACATCTATGTAAAGGATATATATAAATATAAAAAGTGAGTAATTTTTTAGAACGTAAAAATGTATCATGGTTACCAATTAAGTCAGCTAGAAGGCCACCTTCGTGAAAACATCGATTTCAACATCTTGGAAGATCTCCCAGTACTCTGAAAGTTCTCAGAATTTATATACATTTATTTAATCTGAAGTGACACGTGAAAAGTGAAAAGTACAATATATAACGATAACCCCTTGCTATCTAGCAAAGAAATGAAGAATTGTTTTAACAGAAGCATCAAAATTTCTTCAATGACTTCGATGTACAACTAAAATTACACTGTTAGATTTATTCCATCTACATTGACAGATTTGAAATTTTGCCTGTGAAATGCATTGAATACTAATGTGTGAGGAAAGTGAAAAACATTACATGTAAACAAATTTGGCAGAGCTCTTATGAAATCATCTTTTCTGCAACAGTCATTTGGAATTCAGCTCTGACAAATTCGGAATGAGGTATACCAGTAAATCTAAACCCATATATTATTCAGTTTGTTCCAATTTCTAAAAACAAACATTCAAGAAAAAAACTGTGAAAAGGATGAGGATAAGAAACTTTATTAGCCTAGAATAATTCAAACATTACTTGCTGTGAAGGTAGGTATTGGGTGCAGACATTTAAACCATGAATCTCTCTTATATACTTCTCCTAACCATGACCACTGCAACTTTAATTTGCAACCATTAGTTTGCAACACTTGAAACCGTCTCATTCGAAACGTGTCAAGAAAAGTAATAAGTGCTAATATTGAGGAATGACATAAATATAATATTGGCCTAAGTAAGTTTGTTTTGATGATTGGCAAAGGAACTCAAGCATGAACCAGGTCCATATACAGTGTACACAGATACGGGCAGATTCGAGCACAAGACATGCATGTAAAGAAGATAAGCTTAAGTGGTTATATCTGATATCTTCTGAACGAAAATGTTGCATAATTGATAAGGAGAAGGACTCCTTACTCGAAAAGAACTCTATCCTAGATAAGGGAGGAGTTAGAATTTGAAGATAACTAGAACTCTTCCACCAAGGAAGAGTAAAGCATTAGACTTCTAGTTATTTCCTATCCTACAAACTCTATATATTACAGGATGTTCTCATTTTACAGGGATACACAAACGCTGAAGTTAAATAAGAGTTGAGAGCGAAATAGCAAGGCATTTTGCAAGCAATTCCTGTGTGATTCAGGTGTGCAAACCTGAAGTTACATGAACCAGATAGAAGAACCAGTTCCAAGTGTCTGTCTTTTATTCTAGTTTCATTGTAGTAGGGCTTTTGAGTTGTACCTTTCAGCTTTCTTCAGAAGCATTTGTACTAGGTACTTTGAGTGTATTGTTCCAGTTAGAGTTAACTTGAAATTGTTGTAATAGTCTAAGGCTGGTTGCCACAAAGGGTTAGAGGTAACCCTTAGGTTTACAAGAGCTTTGTAAATATTGTTTTTGGCTCAGTGATTTAGTGAAGTGTTGGAAAAAATCCTACTGGGTAGTAGGTCGTGGTGTTTTCACCTTTTGAGCCAGGTGTTTTCCACGTAAAAATACTTGTGTTCTTTACTTTCTGTATTTATTATTCCGCAATAGTAGTATAAGGAACACATAGAAGAACCATGTCCTTTGATAATCTGTGCACGCAAAAAATTGGACACCATATAAATCACTCCCTCATGTGTGGTATTAAAATATAAACATCAATTGGTATCAGAGAGGGTTATCCTTGAAGAGGCTAACACCCTTAGGAGAAGATCAAGATGAGTGCACCACCTAGAAATTGGGAAGGGCAATCCACTGCTAGGCCACCACTCTTTAATGGCCAGTACTACTCTTGGTGGAAGAACAAGATGAGACATCACATACAAGGAGAAGACTATGAGCTATGGGACATTGTCACTGATGGTCCACTGTCTACATTGAAGGAAAATGCTGAAGGATTAGATATGCCAAAGATAAGAGCTGATTGCAATGCTGATGATCTGAAGAAAAGGGAAAAGAATGCCAAATCCAAGAAATGGCTTGTTTGTGGACTTGGTCCAGATAAGTACAACAGAATCCAAGGTTGTTCCAATGCGAAGTGAATTTGGGACACACTATAAGTGGCCCACGAAGGAACAACTCAGGTGAAGAGATCAAGAGGAACTCTAATCTACTCACAGTATGAGAACTTTGTTATGAAAGATGGAGAAACCATTCAGGAGATGTACACAAGGTTCAGAACCTTGACAAATGAACTAAACTCTCTTGGAAGGATTATCCCTCAAGAAGAAAGAGTTGAGAAGATACTTACTAGGGTCTTGCTAATCACTTGGGAAAGCAAGATCACTGCCATCTAGGAATCAAAGAACATTGCCACTCTCCCACTAGATAAATTGATTGGGAATCTCACTGCCTATGAACTTAGGATACAAACTATGAAAATAGATGTACCTAAGAAGGAACAGAGCTTGGCACTCAGAATCACTGAAATTTCTGATATGGAAGATGAAGAAATGATTATGATCACCAAAGACTTCAAGAAGTACCTAAGAAGAGGAAAGGGTTCTTCAAGAAGTGGAAGCTACGGCAAGGAAAAAGCTTCTGAGAAGAAAACCAATGATGGCTGCTACAAGTATGGAAAAACTGATCACCATATCAAAAACTGTCCTTTGTGGGAAATTTAATAGAAGAAGAAGAGAGCTAAACGTAGGAACAAGAAGAAGGAACATGTTCAACCCAGGAAAAGCAACAGCAAAGGATCAACCAAGGCTATGGTCGCTGCTTGGGGAGAAAGCGCAGATGATGATGATAATGATGGTGATGAACGAGCACTTATGGCCATTGGAGATCTGATGAAGAAACTAAGGTAAGTGTTTTTCATCTCAAAGACAAGATTAAATTTTTGTCTAAAGAACGGTTATCTGAGTTACTACTAGAGCTAATTGATGAATCTGAGGATGTGAATAATGAAAAGGAACAGTTGTCAAAAGAATGTGTGATTTTGAAAGCTAAGTGCAAAAACCTGGAACTTAGGGCTTGTGAAACTGAAAATGAAAATACTGTGTTGAAGAACTAGGTTCATGCACTTGACACAACTGTCCTAAAACTTAGATCAGAAAATCTAAAATTGAAATTAGGAACAGGCAAAAAGATAGTTGATCACACACAACTCATTGTAGAAGAAAATATAGATAAAATGAAAGATGAGTTGTATAAGAGGGATGGATAGGTAAGAATCCAAAAGGATGATATAACAAGGTCAAGCATGAGCTAGACAGAACTTGTAAATAGAACAGGTCCTCTGATGCACTTTTATGGCTACAAGAACATCATAGTAGCAACAGAAAAAGACTTGGCTTTGGTAACTCTGCACCTAAGTGGGATCCCAAAAGAAAGTACCTCACATTCCCTGAGAACATGATTTTCACACACTGTGGTAACATGGTCACTATAAGAGTGAATGCACTACAAAAGAGAAGGCAGATTAAAAGAACAAAAAAATTGTTCTAGGGAAAACTAGGTTGCCAAGTTTGGCTAAAAAGAATGTGATTTATCCTTTGGGTTCCGATGACTAACCCTTGATTTCTTTTTGCATGTCCAAGTGAAGGGGAGCAACCAAATATGGTACATGGATAGTGGCTGCTGAAAGCACATGGCAGGAAGCAAGAACCAGTTCCTTTCACTTGAGGACCTTAAAGAAGGTAATGTCTCCTTTAGAAATGGAAAGAAAGGTGAGATCATTGGGGTTGGAAAGGTAGGTAAGACTGATTCTCACTCTATTGAGAATGTATATATAGTCTAATAAGTGTATCACAATTGTGGGATAGAGGTAACATGATATCCTTCACCTCTACAAAATGCTTTGTGATTAATCTTACCACTAACAAGATAGTTTTGCAGAGAAAAAGAGTGAACAACATATATTTGGTGGATATGTACACACTTTCAGATAATGAACTCACTTGATTAAGTGTGTTGGATAATGATCCCCTCTTTGGCACAAGAGACTTGTACATGCTAGTCTAAGTCAACTCAATAAACTAGTTTCCAATGAGTTGGTGATAGGGCTGCCTAATATTAAGTTCAAGGAAGATAAAGTTTCTGAGGTGTGTACAAGTGGGAAGCAAGTAAGATCCTCTTTCAAAAGCAAGAAAATGGTAAGCACTAACAGGACGATGGAACTGGTCCATATGGACCTTTATGGGCTAATGAGAACATTGAGCTGAGGTGGTAAGAGATATGTTATGGTGCTTGTTGATGATTACTCTAGGTTTTCATGGACATTGTTTTTAACATCTAAAGATGAAGCATTTGACATTTTCACTTCTTTTGTTAGAAAAACTCATAAACAACTAGGTAATCAACTTGCATTAATTAGGTCTGATCAAGGTACTGAATTTGAGAATGCTAAATTTGCTGAATTTTTTGATGAGCATGGCATAAATTATAATTTTTCTGCTCCTAGGACTCCACAACAAAATGGAGTAGTTGAAAGAAAGAATAGGATATTGGAAGAAATGGCTAGGACTATGCTTCTTTCCAGTAAACTGCCCCATAGTTTCTGGGCAGAAGCTGTGAACACTGCATGCTACATCATAAATATGTGCATGACTAGACCTCTTGTATAGAAGACTCCCTATGAGTTACTTAAAGGGAGAAAACCAAATATATCCCATCTTAGGGCATTTGGATGCAAGTGCTTTGTGCACAATAATGGTAAAGACTCCCTAGGTAAGTTTGATCCCAGAAGTGATGAGGGAGTATTCTTGGGATATTCTTCACATAGTAAAGCTTATAAGATTTATAACAAAAGAACTATATGTGTAGTAGAAAGTGTACATGTATTTTTTGACGAAACTAACATTCTTTCTGAGAGGAAGGAACATGATGATGAAGGAATTGGTATGGTAAGAAACTCAAATGAAACCACAGCCTAGACTGAAGCTGCACTAGAGGAAGGAATAAGTTATGGAACATGTCCTTTCACCTTGGGGAACTTGACACGGGGAACTGAACAAAGAGGAACTGATCCTCAAACCTCGAGGGAACCTGTCCATGAACCTGTTCCTTAACAACAAAACATTAAAGGAACATCTAGGGAAAACCAACTGGTTGTGAAACGTTACAAGTATCAAAGTTCTCATCCCATTGAGAACATAATTACTGACCCAACCTTTAGAATCAAAACCAGATCTTCCTTGAAGAATCTTTGTCCTTTTGATGCTTTTTTATCTCTTATTGAACCTAAAATTTTTTCTGAGGCTTTGCAGGATACATACTGGGTGAATGCAAAGCAAGATGAACTCAACCAATTTGAAAGAAGTCAAGCTTAGCATCTGGTACCAAGACCCAATTATAGATCAGTAATCGGCACAAAATGGATCTTCAGAAATAAACTTGATGAAGATGGAACAATTACAAGAAACAAGGCAAGATTGGTGGTTCAAGGATATAGTCAAGAGGATGGCATATACTATGATGAGACTTTTGCTCTAGTTGCAAGATTGGAAGCAATTAGACTCATTATAGCCTTTGCTGCTTACATGGAATTCACTCTCCATTAGATGGATATCAAGAGTGCCTTCCTCAATGGCTATCTAAAGGAGTAAATGTTTGTCAAGCAACCTCCGGGCTTTGAAAGCAAGGAATATTCTGATCATGTGTACAAGCTTGATAAGGCACTTTATGGGCTCAAGCAGGCTCCAAGAGCATGGTATGAAAGATTATCAAAAATCCTGCTTGAGCATGGCTACAAGAGAGGTAAAATTGACAATACTTTATTCTTGAAAGAAAAAGGTAAAGATATCTTGATAGTTTAGATATATGTTGATGATATAATATTTGGAGCAACTACAGATAAGTTAAGTAAAGAATTTGCTAAAGTAATGAGGAGTGAATTTGAAATGAGTATGATGAGTGAGCTTAATTTCTTTTTAGGCTTACAAATTAAATAAAATTCAAGTGGAACTATAATCCATCAGCAGAACTATGTAAAAGAGTTGCTTAAAAGGTTTAAAATGGAAGATTCCAAAGAAATTGACACTCCTATAGCAACAACCACAAAATTGGATGCAGATGAACGTGGTTTATCTATTGATCAGAAGTTGTATAGAGGAATGATTGGCTCTTTGTTATATCTCACTGCTACCAGACCTGACATTATTTTTAGTGTAGGGCTTTGTGCTAGATTTCAAGCAAATCCAAAGGAGTCTCATTTGACTGCTGTCAAGAGGATTTTGAGACACCTAAAATGCACCACTGACCTCTATCTATGGTATCCAAAAGGTAGTAATTTCAACTTAGTGGGATATACTGATGCTGATTATGTAGGTTTTCTTGTGGATAGAAAGGGCACCTCAGGTATGGCACACTTTCTTGGCTCATTTCTTGTGTCACCAAAAAGCAAAATTTTGTGACCTCTCCTACTTCTGAAGCTGAGTATGTGGTTTCTGCCTTATGTTGTGCTCAATTCTTGTGGATCAAAAATAATTAATGGACTTTGAATTGATGTAGGTTGTATCCCCATCTTTTGTGATAACACTAGTGCAATTAGTATGACAAAAGACCCGGTTCATCACAAAAGAACTAAGTACATAGATGTTAGGCATCACTTCTTTAGGGACAACTATGAAAAAGGTTTGATCACTGTGGGATTTTGTGCTACTGACAAGAAAATAGCTGACATCTTGACAAAAGCTCTAAGTAGAGATCACTTTGAAAGGAACAAATTAGAATTATGGATGATTCAGATCACCTAAAAGGAACTAGTTCCAACTCAATATTTGGTTAGATAATTTGCGAATTTTGCAAATAATTAGATTAGGCTTTGCTCAGTATCATAATTTTACTAGTATACTCTTGTGCCATGTGCTAAAATGTCTCATTAATCTCTAATGCATTATCTTTATTTTCTTAGAAAAATTCAGACTTACACAAGAGAATTCTTAGTGAAGAACCGGGTTCATCAAGATTACATGGAATGTACTCTCCACTCCGCATATTTTGAAATAACTGTGTTTGGATCATGAGCAAAGAGAGAGAACTATTTAATCCTAACCTCCCTCAAGCCTATTCGTTACAAATGAACCAGTTTCACCTAGAAAAGAGTCCCAGTGCCATAATTGCCTAGATTCTAGGGAAAGTCCCCAACATCTTTTCAAACTAACCCCTAGTTTGATTAGACTTCTGAGCTTCTAAAAAGATTTCGTTACCCAATTAAACTCTCCCTTCTTACATTGATTTGGCCTTACCCATTTTCTCACTTCTAAATTTTAACCGCCTAACAATTTTTTCTATCTACTCTCATCTCTTCTACACACACATACTCTCATCACTTCCATACACACATCTACACACATCAATAGCTAACTTTTCTGAAAAACCCCTCATCACCACCCAAAGAATTATTAACTACACCATCTATCACACCTTCAACCACACCCACCTCTAAGAAGGAAGGTTCAAGATGCTTGCTCGCAAAATAGTCACTGGATGAGAATAAATCAAGAAAATTAATGAGCAATTGAGGGAAAGCTAGGAAGAAGAGCCCAAAAAATTTGAAGAATCTTTTAAGTCTGCAACTTAGGGGGAAAAAGCTATTTCATCTGAAATAGAGCAGGTAGCTTTTGGTCCTAAGGTTGTGTCTGAAATAATTTCTGAGGTTGCTGAGAATCTGGAGAACATATTTGTTATGATTGTAACTATTGCTGGGGTTGAAATCACTAAATCTAGAAACATTGGCAGTAAAGATAAAAAGAAAAAAGAAAAAGAGAGTGAGGGTACTCAAGGTGATGTGAGGGAAAAGGGAAAAGAAGGAGTGGTTGAATCTTCACCTACTCCGGCTGAGATGACTGAGGAGACTGGGGCTATGGTATTGTGGAGTGAGGATGCCGCTGAGGAGGAAGAAAGATGGAGAGAAAAAGAGGGTAGTGGTGCTGGTGATGCAAGTGCAGCTGAGGGGTTGGTTAAATTGAGGAAGAGGTTCGAAGAACCTGTTCCATCTGTGTACGGACCATTCACAGATCTATTAAAACGAGTGTCTGACAGCTATAATCCGAAAAAGAAAAAGAGTTCATGAGTTAAAATCCCTGGTATTGCTAGGGCAAACAAGAAGATAAAAGTTACCTCTTCTATACCTATAGAGACTCCTCCTACAAGAGGAAGGGCTACAAGGAGTCAGAATAAGCATAGTAAGGTTGCACCGGAAAGAGCCCTAGAAGAGAGTAAAAGAAAAGTTGTTGCAAAGGGAAAGAAGAAAGTGAGTGAGCATGTTCAGGCAGATGAAATTGAGGAGATGGACCTGGTCCTTCATGATGAAGACAAGGCAGAGGAGGTGGAGGTTGTGACTCGAAAGGAAAAGAATAGAAAGATTTTAAGAAGAAGTCACCTTTAAAGACTGTTGATGCAGAGCCCTCTACCTTGGCAAAAAGAACCAGGTATGCAAGAAAATCTAGAAAAGTGCAAATAGTGGAGGAAGAGGAAAGTGAAGAAGAAGAGGAAAGTGATGAAGAGCTGGACAAGATGGTTAAGTTTGGGAAAAGAACTATCTTGAAGGATAGACTCCGCAGGGACTTGGAGGAGGAAGGCATGGTGATGCTGGTAGAAAAACTATAACTGCAAGGTTGGAAGGACATGGTCCTTCAGATGGAAGGAAGGCCTGCCAGAACTGAGATTGTGGAGTTCATGACAAATTGTGAGATCAAAGATGGCAGGGTCACCAGTGTGGTGAAGGGGGTGACTGTGAGCTTTGACGACAAGGAATTGGGAGATATTCTGGGAGTACCTGCTGAAGGGTACAATGATTACAAAAAACTAAAATGGCCAAGCCTAGAAAACCTCCCCACCTCACTTGTCATTACAAGGAAGTTTGTTTACAATGAGGAAGAGCTTCAGCCCATGGCTATGTACAAAAGTGAGATGAAGCCTGCCCACAAAGTGCTGTTTGAATTTGTTAACAAGGTCGTGTTGCCTGGGCAGGAAAGAAGGAACATTGCTACCTTCATGGACCTGGTCCTTATGGAATGCCTGGATAATAGGTGGAAGATCGATTGGCTTGGGTTTATCATCCACCTTCTAGATAGGGTTCTGAAAAGTGTGGATTTTGACTACTTATTAACACCTTTTTGCTTTTATTTTAGTCCGAAAGTATTGATCTATGTTCCCGAAACTAATGAAAGTGTGAAAATTACAAGAATTTGGATGTTTGATCTCCCATGATGAAATCTAACTCAAAAAGGAGTGTTCCGACTCACAAGGCAAGAAGGGGCACAAACCTCAAGAAGTGTGGTCCGCAGAAGAAAGTGCGGACCACAGAATTCCATCTGCAGCCGCAGATCAGGTAAAAGAGCCCAGTAGAGTTTTAGCCAATGTGCGGACCACACATGAATTGTGTGATCGTAGAACAAGGTCTGCATTGACAAATGATTCAAGGTTCAGAGAGTGTGCAAAAGATGAAGACCTGAAGCCTTGCTGAAGTGCGGACTGCACATGAATTGTGCGGCCGCAGAAGGTGTTTTGCAGCCGCAATCTAGAATTGTGCGGCTGTAAAATCCAAGACTCTTCCAGTTGAAGCAATTTGTGTGCCACACATAGAACTGTGTGGCTGCAGAACCTCTCGATGGGCAGTTTTTAGCGAATTTTGGGACACTATAAATAGACGAGATTCACATTTTTAGGTCAAGTTTTTGAAGTTTGAGCTGTTGTAGCCGTTATATTTTGCCATTTTTAGAAAGTTTGTGACTATTTTTGGATTTAAACATCATATTTTATCATTTTAATATTAGATTATGAGTTTAATTAGCATTTCTTCTTTGTTTTTTTCATTTGTCACTATGAGTATCTAGATTCTTACTAGGGTTGTGACCCAACCTTAGTGTGTAAACCTTATGGGTATTTAATTTTAATGCTTGTTTATGATTGAGTGTTGATTATTTAGCTTAGTTTATGCTTCAAATTTAGAATTAATGGTTGCAAACATTGATTCATATCTTTTTGACTTGGTCTATACTTGAGAAAGAGGGACCTAGTCTAGGATAACTTGGCTAACAAGGAATTAGGCTAATTAAATGTTTGATTAGCCTAATTAAAAGGGTTAAAACTAGAGATAGTGAGAACCCAACTTGAGCTCATATCGACTATTTAGTTTGATACCCATTTGGGCTTGAGAAAGCCATATTGGGCAAAATCATTCTTTGACCGAGAGGTATTAAGAGGGTAGCATAGATTTGAAAGCTATAATACACCCCAATCAACAAAATAAGTCTTAACATATTTAACCCATTAGGTGAACACCTAGGTTAAGGTTACATCCATAAGCTTTTTAACTATTTGGAAAAACAACAAAAACCGTCATTCACTTCTAGTTTCTTTTCTTAGCTTATAATTGTTAGAGTAAAAGTAGAATTAGAAATCATAGCCATTTGTTTGGAAGCGCAATTTAGTTATTACATTCGCCTTCGTCAAGTGTATACTCCAAACACCCATAGTAATTCCTTGTGAAAATTGACCCCGACTCTTGTTGGGTACTATTCTTTCAACGATGCAAGAAATTGTTAAGAAGGAGATAATCAAGTGGTTGGATGCCGGGGTTGTCTACCCCATCTTTGATAGTTCATGGACCTCTCCGGTTCAATGTGTCCCAAGAAGGGGGGCATGATGGTGGTCAGCAATGAAAAAAATGAGTTGATTCCTACTAGAACAGTGACCGGTTGGAGGATGTGTATGGACTATCGCAAGGTCAACAAAGTCACAAAGAAGGATCACTTCTCACTTCCTTTCTTAGATCAAATGCTCGATAGATTGGCCGGCCATATTTTCTATTACTTTTTTGATGGGTACTCAGGCTACAACCAAATTCTCATTGCTTCAGAAGATCAAGAAAAAATAACCTTTACATGTCCTTATGGTACTTTTGTTTTCAAGCGGATGCTATTTGGTTTGTGCAATGCACCGGCGATTTTTTAAAGGTGTATGATGGTTATTTTCACGGACATGGTAGAGGACTACCTTGAAGTTTTCTTGGATGACTTCTCGATGGTTGGAGATTCTTTTTATGAGTGTCTTGCAAATTTGGACAAAGTGTTGGCTAGATGTGAAGAAACAAATTTGGTGCTCAATTGGGAGAAATGCCATTTCATGGCCGAGGAAGGTATTGTCCTTGGCCACAAAATCTCAAGGAATGGAATTGAAGTAGACAAGGAAAAGCTTAAGGTGATTTATAAGCTTCCACCCCCAACTTCGGTGAATGGTGTGTGGAGTTTCTTAGGCCATGCGGGTTTCTACCGACGCTTCATCAAAGATTTCTCTAAGATGGGGAACCCGTCATGCAAGCTTCTTGAGAAGGATGCTAAGTTTAATTTCAGTGATGATTTCATGAGAGCTTTTGAACATCACCGCTCCATAATGGTGTGTGCCTTTTGAACTAATGTGTAATGCAAGCGACGTAGCTGTAATGACCCGGTCGATCGTTTTGAGAGAATTAGCCCCGAACCCCTATTTATTTCTTCCTCTACTTCAGTTAGTGGTTATGTAACTTGTCGGGAAGATTTGTTTTAGGTTCCGAAGTGAAATGGGACACATAGTCCCTAAAATAGAGGTTTAAGTCATAGAAATTAATCGTAGTTCGAACTGTGTGAAGATCACTCCGGAATGGCGTTTTGACAGTACCTATAGCTCTGTAGTGTGATTTTGGTCTTAGGAGCGTGTTCAGATGTTGAATTGGTGGTCTGTAGGTCATTTTAGCTCTAATTGGCGAAAGTTGGAAAAATAATGATTTTTGAGAAGTTTGACCGGGAGTGGACTTTTTGATATCGGGGTCGGATTCCAATTCCGAAAGTTAGAGTAGGTCCGTAATGTGAATTATGACTAGTGTGCAAAATGTTAGGTCAATCAGACTTGATTTGATTGGTTTCGGCGTCGGATGTAGAATTTGAAACTTTGAAGTTCATTAGGCTTGAATTGATGTGTGATTCGTGTTTTTAGCTTTGTTTTGCGTGATTCATGTTTTTAGCGTTGTTTGATGTGATTTGAAGGCTTGTCTAAGTTTGTATGATATTTTAGGACTGGTAGGTATAATTGGTTGAGGTCCCGAGGGCCTCGGGTGAGTTTCAGATGATTAACGGATCATTTTTGGACTTAGAAGATTTTTTGGTGGGCTTGTTTTGGTGTAATCGAACCTGTGCAAGATTGACCACAAGTGCGAGCCCGCAGAAGAGAGAAATTGGGCGCAGATGCAGGGCTGGGGGACTTGGCCAGTAGTTGCAGATACAACATAAAGACCGCAGGAGAGGAGCCGCTTCTGCGGAAGATTGGTCACAGAAGCGGACGAGTGTGGGAAGGCATGTCCGTAGAAGCGGATGTGTTTGAGCAAATACGCACCTGCAGAAGCGGGATTTTGACCGCAGAAGTGGAATGGGTGCCAAGATCGGATTCCGCAGAAGCGGATCACGGGCCGCAGAAGTGGTTCCACAGGTGCACATAATTGGCCGCATGTGCAAAAAGCATTCTTACAGATTGATTGAACGAAATTTGAGGTAAGTGACTTGTCTAGCCTTGTGTGGGGGAAATCCCCTTAGGATTTGGTACTGTTGTAACAGTTTGTGATATGTGAGCATCGTGTACACGAGGTGACGAGTGCGTACACAGGCTGATTATGGAAAATTTGGTTCTTGCTGATTTGTCATCTTTTAAAATACATTAACGTAGTTGTTTTCTTTTAAAATACATTAACTGAGTTACCTCAACATATGTAGTGATCATGTTTAGCGTAGTATCGCATGCCTACATGCCTTAATTCTTACTTGCAATTTGTGCAACATGCTTAGTTGAATTACCTGCTTTACTTGATTTGAATTAAATCTTTAACTATAAGATTTTTGTTTAAAATTCGTGTTTCCTTTCGATTACCTGCTGCATGTTTACTTTGGGACTACGAGGCGGTTCCTCGGGAGATCCCCATGTACTACATATTTACTTTGGGACTACGAGGCGTTTACTCGAGAGATCCCCCTGTACTGCATATTTATTTTGGGACTACGAGGTGTTTATTTGGGAGATCCCCCTGTACTGTATATTTACTTTGGGACTACGAAGTGGTTCCTTGGGAGATCCCCCTGTACTGCATCTTTACATTTGGGACTACGAGGCGGTACCTCGGGAGTGCCCCTGCTATGTACCTCTATTTATCGTGCTGATATTTTCTGAAACTTCTTATTTTTATTAATTCTCAGTCATTTCAAAATATTATTATATCTTCTGCCTTACTTGTCTTTTAAACCAGTAGGGCCCTGACCTGACCTCGTCACTACTCTATCAAGGTTAGGCTTGGCACTTACTGTGTACCATTGTGGCGTACTCATACTACACTATGCATATCTTTTTGTGCAAATCCAAGTTCTTCCCACCAGCCCAGATACCAGTGAGTTGGACCGCTCATGGATACTTCAAGGTATATCTGCCAGCGCTTGCAGAACTCGCAGTTCCCCTCTATCCTTACTATGTTGCTTTTCTTATTTTTCTTTAGATTCTGATGTATAGAGATACTTAGTAATTGCTGTTAGAAGCTTGTGACTTATTTATATCGGATTTTGGGAGATGTATTGATTTTGAATTGTAGTTTGAATCTTATCACATGTTTAGATTTGAGCTTCAGTTTTATTATTCAGTTATTCTGCAAATTGTTAGGCTTACCTAGTCTTAGAGATTAGGTGCCATCACGACATCCTACAGAAGGGAAAATGGGGTCGTGACAAGTTGGTATCAGAGCTCTAGGTTCATAGGTTTTATGAGTCACAAGCAGGTTTAGTAGAGTCTCGCGGATCGGTACGGAGACGTCTGTACTTATCTTCGGGAGGCTATGGGACTGTAAGGAAAATTTTCACTTTCTTGCTTTCCTTATCGTGCGAGATTTTGACTTCGGACTCTAAACTTATGTCTTTCTATTCTCTCATAGATGGTGAGAACACATATAGCTGGATCAGATGACTAGACATCTGCGCCCCCTGCTAGAGCCGTGAGATCTCGAGGCCGGGGTAGAGGCTGAGGACATCCATGCGGTGCAGCCAGAGCACCCATATGAGCTAATACAGAGGAGCCACCAGTAGCTCCAGTTAGAGGACATGCTCCCGAGACGCATGTTACTGCACCAGCTCTTCAGGAGACTCTAGCCTAGTTTCTGAGCATGTTCAACACCTTTAGCTCAGGTATGGATGCGCATAAAACCGGCCGAACCAAAAATTTTGGTTTTTTGGTTTATTCGGTCGGTTTGCGATTTATAGTTTTAAAAATTTTGGTGTTCGGTTCGGTGGTTGGTTTTAATGGTTAGGTTTTCGATTAAATCGAAAAACCAAAAAATCGAATTTCGGTAGAGGTAGGCTTGAGATGTTGCTTCTGTGTTAGACAAAAATGACATCTCCAGTGATTGTTTTAGGCGCTTTACTAGATTTTCTTGGGAATTTTATCTTTTGTCTATTTGGCATACCTTCTTCACAACAACCTCCAACACCTTCTACTGTTGGACAATCTTCTCAATCTTACACCGCAAGAACCTATTTTTTAATTAATGGTCTCATCCATATTCTTATTTTCGTTACAAGCCCTTAACTCATTACAAGGGTGCTACATATGATGGATCATGGATGGAGCGATGTCTTTGGTAGAATGATTCAATTGAGATAGCCAGAAAATTTACCAAAGCACCTGATCTGAATCTTTTGCCTTTGGCATATGGTCACAATGCATTGCGAGAAAGTCAGAGCTTCTATGGGGAACCTCAAAAGGGTGAATATCATCCTGTTTCATTTTACTAATGTAAATAGTCACTTTCACTTTAATATATATACTACATGTTTTTCTTTCTCTATTTGAAATAGAGTGAATGGGCAGTTAGTTGTTCTACCTAATTTTTCTAGCTATGTTTTTCGCTATTGACAGTAGAAGCACTTGCATCGTCTGCATAAAGTAATCTATTTTCGTTGTTTCGTACTATTTTTGCCATGGCTTGAAACCGAAAACCGAACTGAACATGAATAAACCGAACCGAAGTTATTATGGTTCGGTTTTGACTATTAAAATCACAAACCGAAAATCAAATTAACCGAATCGAACACCGATGCCCACCCCTAAGCTCAGGCAGGTTTGACACCGCTTGCTCCTGCCACATCTCAGGATGAGGGAGGAGCACAGACTCCTGTCGCCGGTACCCCAGAGCAGCGGGTTCAGGTAGACCAGGATCCAGAGATCATATCGATACAGTCGGTAGCTCCAGTTCAGCCCGAGGTTAGGGCATCAACTTCTGAGGTAGAGCAGCTTAGGTTCGAGAGGTACAAGAACTACCACCCATCTACTTTCAGTGGCTTGGTGTTAGAGGATGCTAGGGTTTTCTTGAGGAGTGCCACCGTATTCTCCGTACTATGGGTGTTGCGAAGACTAGTGGGGTTTCTTTCACTATATTCTAGCTTAGAGGAGCGGCCTACCAGTGGTGGCGCGCATACGAGTTGGATAGTCCGGCTGAGGCAGCTTCCTCACCCAGACTCAGTTCTCAGATATGTTCCTGAGGGATTATGTTCCCCAGAGTCTCAGAGTTGTTTGGCGCGCGGAGTTTGAGCATTTGCGCCAGTGTGCTATGACTGTGTCAGAGTATGCGATCCGATTCAGTGATTTGGCCAGGCATGCACCAGCCCTGGTCGCTACTATTCGAGAACGGGTTTGTCGGTTCATTGAGGGGATCAACCCCAACAACAAATTAAGCATGGCCCGAGAGTTTGAGGTGGATATTACGTACCAACAGGTAGTAGGGATTGCTAGAAGGTTGGAGGGTATGTGTTGATACCCAATTTTGCCCTCATATTTTCTCAAATAGTATATATACCTTCAAAACATCAATTTTGCATCATTATTTAGCTTACAAATCTATACGAGCATTTTCTATAATTTTTCATAATCTTAAGAGCTTTTAAATTGATTTTCCTGTACTTAAAATATAATTATTAATTACTCCTTCAAATTATTTTGTGATGACTTAGTTACCTAAAATTATTATTTGCACCTATAATACATGTTTCAAATATTTTTACTTCATTTTATTTAATTACATTAGCAGTTTTAAGCTATTTGCACAATTTTGCAGTAATAGCCTATACTCACCCATAATTGCTTTTTATTTATGTTATTTGTGTCAAAGTAGCATTTTACATTTTTATAACACTAAATTATTATTTTTAATCATTTTAGTGCATAAATAAATTTTTTATTTATTTATTAATAATTCTTTATAAATTATGTTTTAATAAATTTTGCATATTTAAATAGTAGCCCAGAGTTAAACCAATTTTCAGACCAAAATAGCCCTGCACTTTAGCCCAATAGACCCCAAGCCCAAACCAGGCGACCCTTGTAACCAACTCGGTTACGACCCGCTTAATAACCCGCCCCGCTTCCCCGTTCGATCTTGGCCGTTGATCTTAAATGATCAATGACCCATAATTAAACTACCCTTTTCTTATATCCCCAATACCCCAAACACTAGAGACAAATCCCCACCCTACCGCCTCTGTATCCTCACACTCTCTCATCTCTCAAACCTAAACCCTAGCTGTCCTCACTCAAATCTCAGCCCCAATCCGACATTACATGGAAATCATCCATGATTCCTTTCCTTTCTTGCATACACGGAGTTACTTACCATCTTTTGAATGCTACAAGTACTGGTTACTTGATTATTTATGGAAGCTGAGTCGTTATGTTTGTTTGATTCCGATTCTGTATCATCTTCATGTTTCTGACCTGATACACTAACTATTAGACCCATTGACTTCGATTCAGTGAGAGTTTTGCCATTTATGTTCCTCATCTAAACTAAGATTTCTTGGATTTGCTCTAGAACTGATTCTAATTGATTTTTCATGCCATATTTTCCTTATTTGGTTTTTAATTTACTGTATTTCCTTATTTTATGTGTTAATATTTAACTACTATATAAACCCCTCCCCATTCCCTTTTGAGGGAGACCTTTAATCGTGAGATCCACTAAAATTGAGGCTATTACTCTATTGTACTTTCATTCTTTGTTCTATACTTTGGTTCATGGCCGGCTGAAAGCCAAGGCCACCTGAATTCGATTCTTCAACCTTTGTTGGTGCGAACACTGCCCGGGGTTCATTTGAAGCTCTTGGGAACTTTGGCGCACTAAGATTCTGGGTTCTTGCTCTTTGTTGATATTCAGAATATTGTGGAATTTGTTCTTTTTGTTGTTTGTTTAACTGGTAAGTCTCTTGGCTTTACGATTTCATTCTTTTGTGTTTATGCCCAGCATATTCATGCCTCTAAACTTCATGACTTAATATGTTAGCATTTGAAGATGTTTTGTAATCTGAACTTTCCTAACACTTGAGTTTACCTAATGCTGCCAGTTCTGAGACATGTTTATGCCAGATTTGAATAATTTGGACTCTCTTAAGTTCGTTTAGCTAATGGGTTCTAGGCTACTTCTGTGTGTAACCTTGTTAGTTTTACACTTGTTCTGAAGGTCTTTAGTATTTATTTTTACCTAAAACAGCCAGTTCTGAGATATGTTATTTGTTTATGCCTAATTTGGATAATTTGGACCCTCTTAAGTTAGTTTAGCTAATGTATTGGTGTCTGAATATTCACATTTGTTGTTGGGCTTGAATATGCTTTCCTGCTTTGTTCTGAATCCCTGTAATGAATGTCTCACATCTGTAATGTCTTATAACCTGTGTTAAGACCTTCATTATTAACTGTGACTTGCTCCCCTGTTAATATGTGCCTCAGCAGGTCTTTGGCTCACTTATTTCCATATCCCTTCAGTGATTACTTAAGACTTTAGGATAGTTATCATCATTTGTGTTTCCCTACCATGTTTGATACTGTCTTGTTTCATGATGTGAGTTAACATGCCTTTCTTTTGATACTGGGATGGATACTTAGCATAATTTAGACTTTAAATCTTTAAACCTTTTTAAGTTAGTGCCTTACTTAAACATTTTTGGTATTATGCACCTTTGTTTGATAATCTTGTTAATCTTGCAAACATGTTTCTCCCCTAACTCTTTCAATATGTTTCTGCCAATGTGTTATTTTTGCTAAGTGTTGAACCTGCTTCTAAGTCTTGTTGACCTTCTTGACTAGCTGTTCTGTGTTCTCAACTTTGCTATGTATACTTTTAAACTATAAGTGTATTTCCTCAACTTCTGTCCCTTAACCATTGTCCACTCAGTCTCATTTGTTACCTATGCTATTATAAACCTATCATTCTTGGTCGGCTGAAAGCCAAGACCTCCAAGACTCTTACTATTGATCTCCATAGTGTGAGCACTGCTCGGGGTCCATTTGAGACCCTTGTGAACTCTGACACACTAGGACTTGGGGTCTATTGGCCGCTCTCTTCACTTCTAATACCTGAGTTAACTCTGACACTTAGTTCTTCCCTCATTCTATCTATTGAACATGCAAGCTCTTTTGTTTAAATGATTTCTGGGTAACTCGATGTTTGGTCATGTGGTCAATCTGTGGTTGTCTTGTTTTGGCTTGGGTACCTCTGTGATTTCTGGGTTGTGCTTATGAATATAGTTCCATGTTAATCTGGTTGCGCTAAATTGGTGAAGAATGAGTTTTGTTGAAGGCCTAGTCAATGTTGGGTATTTCTTTTGGGCCTATTATAGGTCCGCTGTTATTGTTTGTATAATCCCTTGTAATTACATTCATTACTGGGCTTGTAATAACTTTGTAATGAACAATTGGGGGTGTTAGTAAAAATAGGGGAAACAGGTATACTTAATGTTTGCATGAAAGGGTAGCAAACATGCTTATAGGATTCATATGATTTACTTATTATCCAACCTGCTATATATGTTTTTTCAATTTCTATGTGCACTGTTAGAAATCATGTCATTAGGAGAATCATACACACACACATTACTCGTCTACCATCAAAGCATGAGTTCAATTGCTTCATTTATTTCTATGTTTACTGCTACATGTTACTAGACAGCAGGCCTATAGGAAGCAAATGCCAATGAACTTTCTTTCAATTCGTTTAACTACAACATGTTCATTAGATACCATACCTATAGGACTATACTAGCTTATGTTTTACTTATCCTCGCTTAGAAATCATGTCTATAGGACCTTAATTAACCAATTAGCTACTGTTATCATTATCAAATTGCTCCGCCTAGATAACATGCTCATAGGGATAAAGTATTATAAGATAAGGTTCAATGTCAATTGCTAGAGATCCTACCTATAGAATATTGTCACTCGCTTAATCTTGTTTATGAGATCAACTTGTCAATTTTGGGTTCCCAGAACTGTTTTCATTGTTTAACTATGCGATTATTAGAAATCATGCCTATAGGACAATGTGACTTTTCTAAAATCGGTATCTACAAAACCAGCGTTAATAGCTCTAAAAGTTCGTAAATGGTCTACTGCCTCTTCACTAAGAGTAATCATGTTGCTGGAATCCGGAATCACGTAGAAACCATGCCTACAGGGCTTAATGGCTTTAATTTGTCTCAAGTTCTAAAATTGCCTAACGCTCAATGCGAAAACCTATTTTGCATGCATTTATTGTCTTAGTGTGGAGGCTAACTTGAGCCCTTAACTGCCTTTACATGAAGTCCTATGTGTTTTTACATGTCGCCTAGTTTTGACATTTTCGAGCAACCTAAGTAAGGTCTAGAACCACTCAAATAGAGGTCCAATACCTCATGGACCATAGGTATTGGACGGGTAGTGCACGCATAGGGCACGACTTAGAATTGAATTAGAACGCTTTAGGTAAACAACTTAAATTGTAATCGGGTAGCAGGAGATGATAGTCTGTGCCCGCTGGATAATATGAGTAATTTCGTACCTTAAGGGAGTTGCGAAGTATTATTTATGTTGCACGGGGTGATCCTTTAGGCTAAAAAACTTAGGAACCCCCTTTCCTTTATATACTTAGTCACCTAATATAGACCGTTATAGTTGTATCCTTGTAGTCCTTAAGATTTGTATTAATTCTTATTGTGTTATAATGAAACCCTTTGACCTTTTATTCTCTTTGTTTATTTAATCATCTCATCTAATTATAATCCACATACTTTTAAGTTCGGTCGGGACCCACAGTTGTGGACCTCGAAGAGTATCTAAAACATTCTCTTTGAGGTAATTTGAGCCCTTACCCGATCTTTGATGACGTTGACTAGTCAAAACAGAGTTACTTGCAAATAGGTGCCCTAGCGCACCTTAAAAATCGTTAGGTGGTGACTCTTCTTCTTTTAACACCCTATCTTACATCCAAAAGAGTTGTTACATGTCGAGGCCAGCTTTCACGAGAAAACGGGGCGCGATAGCTTGGCGACTCTGCTGGGGAAACTTAGGCTCTTACCATAATGAACTTGGCTTATGTGGATTAGTTTTGTTTTTTATAAAACGCATATTCCTTTTCCATCTTTATTTGTTAAATTTTGCTATTACATTCACATCCCTTTCCCGTTCACCTTTGCTTGTTTAAATCCATTATAACATGTACATCCCTTCCCTTCTCCACCTTTATTTGCTTAAATTTGTTATAACATGCACACCCCTTTCCCTATTCGCCCTTAGTTGCTCTAACTGCTCTTCATTAGCTATATCATGCCTCTCTCATCCCTACTCCCTTGTTTGCTTTATTACATTCTCGCATATATTCCACATACTAACTTCTTCCTTTGTCTTTCTTTTATGTTTTTCATGTTTTACCTTAATACTGTATTTACCACCTTTTACATATTTATCATGCAAATACTTGGCAATGTGTTATTATCTATGCATAAAGCATGCTCCTCATCATACTCCACTCGTGCCAATTATCAACATAGCGATGCTTGATGAGTGTCCGCGCTCTTCCAAAATTAGCTTTTTAAATTGGAAAGGCTTATTTGCGGTAGACTAGTCGATCGGCGGTGCAGTCGACGGTCCCGTGCCTTTCCCTCTCAATTTGTCCACTTGGGATTACCAGTCTAGGCCATTATAGAAATCTCACTCCAACATTAAATGTACATGTATCATGTTAAACATAGTATAGGTTAGAATGTTGCTAACATGATAGCCCGCTAAGTTAACCCTTGTCCAAAGTCCGACGGAATTTCCACAATCCCAATAGGCATCGTCACGTGATGTGCATTACTTGGAGAAAATAGGCCAATATGTTGATCATTAGTGTGTAAATAGTTGATCTGGAGGGTGAAAGGGGTAACTCTATTTGTTTGCATAAAATGTAGTACGAAGTCCCCATGTTTGGCATGGTCCAAAACATCCCACCTCTGCTACTTGATTGGTGGAAAAATCTTGCGCCTAGCGACAAGAATCATGTGAGAAGGGTCCTTGGTAATTTGCCGTCCTTGTTATACATCTGACCGAATAGAGCATTGATTGAGGCCGCTACTATGTTTTGGGATGAGAAAAGGGTCGTCTTCCGCTTCGGTAACATAGAAATGACTCCTCTCTTAGAGGAAATAGGAAGTTTCGCTAAGCTGCCGTGGGATAGTCCAGGGTTATTAGTGCCAGAGAATCACACCCCACACAGTTTTCTGAAAATACTGGGTTTCAATAAAAATGATGAGGTGCTTTGTTTGAGGAAGTCATACATCCCATTTGAATTCCTTTATGAGAGTTATTGGCACATCAAGTCATATTGCCTTCATCATGATGAACTTTCCATTACTTCCTTGGGTTGGACGCACCGTCGGGTTTATGTGTTCATTGTATGCTTCTTAGGGTTGTTGATATTTCCAATGAAAGGGGGAATGATTTATACCCGTTTAGCCATGGTCGCCAGGACTTTTATGTAAGGCATCGGGGGACAGACTTATACCATCATCCCCATGATCCTAGCCGAGATGTACCGCCCTCTAGATCGGTGCAAGCAGAGGTTCGGGCACTTCGAGGGTTGTAATCTGTTACTGCAAGTTTGGTTATTAGAGCATTTTCAAAGAGGAGAATATTGCCAAAAGCTTATGCATCGACCATTTAATGACTATATAGCTTACCATCACCCAAAGAGAATGACTTTTATCCCAGACATGTTTTCACAACCTGGAAATGCTGTGAGCTGGGTGCTTTTTTTAGCAGTCTGACGGACGAGCATGTACATTAGATATTTGAATAGTTTCCAAGTAGTGAGTTCATCATCAAGACAAGAGAGACTACTCACCTAGTACTGATTGGGTTGAGGGGCATCTATCCTTAAGCTCTTATAAGGGTAATGAGACAAGCGAGAAGAAAACAGGTTATAACTTGGGTTTCCAACATGGTCCAGTACAAAGTAGATTTTAAAGGGGACGTTATTCCATTCAAGTTCGTGGCACAACATATGTGGAATCAGAAGGTCATTGTGGAAAAGGATACTATTGTTCCAGATATGTATCATGCTGGCCATGTGTACTTCTACCCATCATGGTTAGTGGACGATATATCAGGAAACGTCAACCCGAGAATTAATCTGAAAATAGGATTATAGATGGCGCTGCTGAAGCACAAGTCAAGGATAGGAGGTTACGCAAAAGGGTCTTCGAGTCTGAAGCTAGGCATATAGAACAACACAAAGTGGATATGGAAGCAATCAACGAATGGAGGGAAACCGCCACTAAAGCAACAAAAAGATTAGAATATTTGGAGCAATGGTTGATGGAGCTTCAGGGAAAGATGAGAAAGAGGCTTTTAGATTGTCAGAACACGGATGGCAATGAAGTGGGGAATCTAGCAAAGGCTTACCTATTGTTGGATATGCGCGACCTGGGGAATCTGATTGATGGAGTAAAGAGAGCCAAGCATGGGGAAGGTCCTTCTAGGACCAAGTAGATTAGGAAATGATGTTCTTTACTACTTTTTAGCTTAGTTTTAGATTTCGATTGTAATAAGGCAAATCCATTAGTAACTTTCTTATTATTGTCGTTTTAGTAAGAATTTGATTCATTTTCGCATTAATGAAATGGCACAATTATTGGCATCAATTTTCTCCAAGTTTATGTGTCACTTAGGCCTACCTCGGACACAACGAGCTCCCCCAAATTAGGACGCGATTCTGTTACATGATTTTGCAAAGCATGTTCAATATTTCAAGCATTCTTTCAATATCCCTTATTAACTTAGTTACCTTTTGTTTTTCTTTCTTTTGATTATTCTCATTCCCCAAGGTTGGTTCGTGCATACTTGCATCATCCGCATATCATACTGGATACAGAGGTCCTCCACCTCCTCCTCCTCCACCAAGTGATCCTAAAGTCAAAAGCAAAGGGAAAGGAAAAATAGATGATTTAAGCGGTATCATAAAGGACAATGCAAAGAATGTTGAAACTTCGAACGGTCGGAGTACTCCAGCACAGAATGAATTAGTCCTACGTCTAGAATAGAAAATATTGGAGCTACAAGGGGAACTTGAGCAGGTCCGGAACTTGGCAAACCTTTCCCTCACCCTAAACGTCCCTGATATCAACCAACAAAACACAAACGCCCAAAACCCGACACCACATCCTCCCGCACCACATCAATACGCCACACCTCCTCAGAACCACAAACCTCCACCGGTACCTACTCCTCCACAACACCATCACCATCCAACTCAATACCCACAAACAACCACATACCACACCCCTCAGAATGCACCACAACCTACTCCTGATCCACAAAACTCAACCAATGACCACCATTACGCCCAGATTCGCGGAGTCAACCAAAGCAATCCCATATATGTGGAAACTTTACCCCACACCCCACAATAATCCCTATATATACCGGAATCCATCGAGAAGGACCTGCTCATCAAGAGCATGGCGGAATAACTCAAGAAGCTCACTGGTAGAGTTCAGAGTGTCGAAGGTGGCAAGGGCATTGAGGGTTTGAATTATGAAGACCTATGCATATAACCGAATGTAGAATTGCCGGAGGGTTACAAACCTCCCAAGTTCGAAATGTTCGACGGAACTGGTGATCTGAAAGTGCATCTAAAAACATATTGTAACAAGTTGGTAGAAGTTGGCAAAGATGAACGAATCCGTATGAAGTTGTTCATGAGGAGCCTCACTAGAGATGCTTTGTCTTGGTACATAAATCAGAACCCAAAGAAGTGGGTTAATTGGGTGAGCATGGCGTCAGATTTCATGGATCGATTCAGGTTCAACATAGAAAACGCACCAGACTTTTTCTACATTCAAAATCTCAAGAAGAAACCAACGAAAACCTTCCGCGAGTATGCTACTCGATGGAGGTCTGAAGCTGAGAAGGTATGGACGGCACTTGAAGAAGAACATATGAATAAGTTCTTTGTCAGAGCTCAAGACCCGTAGTATTATGAAAGGTTGGTTATTGAAAACCATAAGTTCTCTGACATAATTAAGTTGGGAGAGAGAATAGAAGAAGGGATCAAAAGCAGAATGGTGACGAATTTCGAAGCACTCCAGGCCACGAATAAAGCTTTGCAGTCGGGAGGTATCTCTAAGAAGAAAGAAGTGGGTGCAGTAATGGAGCCCAAGGTCCGAAGTCTCCTCTCACATACCAAACACCTCCACCCGCATACCAGCCTTCACCCCCAGATACCAACAACCTGCTGCCACCTACCACACTTATAACACCCAACCTGCATATTACCACTCACCACCACCAGTCTGTTAGAATTATCAAAAACCAAGGCCGAATTTCGACCGTAGACCACCCAGACAATACACTCCGATTGCTGAACCCATAGACCAACTCTATGAGAGACTGAAGGCTTTTGGTTGTGTCACTCCTATTCCCATTGTTGCTATGGAAAACGCTTCTCAGTGGATTAACCCAAACAAGACATGTGCCTATCACTCAGGCATGAATGGTCACACCATTGAGGAATGTCACACTTTGAAGGACAAGATCCAAACATTAATTGAAACTAAAGTCATACGGGAAAATGAGACTGCACCTAATGTTCATAACAATCCTCTCCCAGATCACATAGGCGAGGGAGTAAATGTGATAAAGACCGATGAAGAATGGGATCCGGAAGGATAAATTGGACTCATTCGGGAGGGGGGTGATCCTAAAATATATCCAGTCACCCTCACACCCATTTTAGTGCAAACCTAGGCACCAATTGAAGTTGAAGTAGCTGCATCAATGCCATCTGATGTTGAGGTAACCACACCCTTCACTGTGATGGCAGCACCTACTCCATCTTACCAGTCCAAATCTATACCATGGGATTATGTTGCGGAGGCAGGAAGGAAAGGAAAAGCAAAAATGGAAGAAATATGTGCAACACAAGGCATGACTAGAATCGGTAAGGTTTATACACCTGAGCATTTGGGAGGAACAAGAAAAACAGCTGCGTCTAAGACACTTGTCGTCGAGACCTACCATGATGACCTTTGGAGGAAGGTAACAGCAAGAGAATACTCTGTGGTTGACCATTTGAAAAAAACTCCTGCTCAGATATCCATTTTATCATTGCTGCAAAATTCAGAGACACACAGGAACGCCCTGATGAAGGTGTTGAGTAAAGCCTATGTACCCACTAACATCACCAGTGAGGAAATGGCCAATATGGTCAGGTAGGTGTTGGAAAGCCACAAAATTACTTTTCATGAAGACGAGCTGCTACCGGAAGGACTTAGTCACAATAGGGCACTACATATTACAGTTCAATTTGAGAACAAATTCATCGCCAGGGTCCTGATAGATGGGGGTTCAAATCTCAACATATGTCCGCTGACTACTCTGAAGAGGCTGGGTAAAGGCCTGCACGAGATACGAGCAGGAAGCATGAATGTTAAGGCGTTTGATGGATCTCAGAGGGCCACAATTGGAGAAATCAACCTCAACCTACAGATGGGCCCAACCTGGTTTGATGTTGAGTTTCATGTGCTAGATATATCTGCTACCTACAATCTACTATTGAGACGACCCTGGATACATGCCGCTAGGGCCGTAGCTTCTACTCTGCATCAGGTTGTGAAGTTTGAATGGAATCATCAGGAAGTGATCATCCATGGAGACGGGAGTAATCCCATCTATACTAATCAGATTGTTTCAGTCATCGAGAATAGGAGGAAGCTGGGTGGAGAAACATACCATCATATTGAGCGCGTCAATGCAATTGAAAGGACAAATGGTGGAGCAAAAAGATAGAAAGTAAATTGCTATGGACAAGGTACGAGCCCGGCAAGGGTCTCCGCAAGAATCTCCAAGGGATCACCAAATCGGTACAGTTGAAGCGTCATGGTGCAACTTTTGGACTTGGGTATGAATACACTTGGCAAGAGTATCAAGATTGGTCGCCGCCATGGCATAGTCCTTATTATCTGCTGGAACAACTGGTACCACATTTACACCAGACATTTCATCAAGCCGACATGATGTGGGGGTCTGAAGAAGATGAAGCTCTAGATGGCATACAGGAAGCTATTTCTGGATGATGAAGACATGGACTACAGTGTGATAGTTTAGGAGGAGGAGGAGGAAGACCTTACTATTCAGACCATGGAGAAAGGAGATGTTCTCAAGAACTAGACTGCTGCACCATACGGGGCTCGTCGGGTTCTTGGGTAACCTGGCAATTAGCATCAATTATTTTTAAAGCAATTTTATGAGCATCTAAGACATTTTCAGTATTTTGTTCTGAACGTATTTTGTTTTGAAATAATTTCTCGAGTCATCGAGCCATACTTGTTTGACGTTTTTAAGATTTATTTAATGCATTGTTATTTTAGTATTTATTATTATTCTTTACATTTTTTCTCTACAAAATTATTATTATCTATCCCGATGAACCTATGACTGTGACATGCAATGAGACAACGCAACGTAAGGATAATGATCCACAGGATTTGGAAGAAGATGTAATACCCAAGGAAGTTGTCAGAGAAGTGGAAAATTTTGAAAACAAGCCTAAGACTAATTTGGACGAGACCGAGGCGGTTAACTTAGGAGATTCTGAAACAGTCAAGGAAACCCGTATAAGCATTCACCTATCACCGTCAGAGAAGGAAGAGTACATCCAGTTCCTGAAGGAGTGTGAAGACATCTTTGCATGGTCTTACGATGATATGTCTGGTCTGAGCGCATCCATAGTGGTTCAAATATTACCCACCGATCCCATGTGTCCACCAGTGAAATAGAAGCTTAGAAAATTCAAGCCAGATATGAGTTTGAAGATAAAGAGGAAGTCACTAAGCAAATCAAAGCCAAAGTTCTCAGAGTGGTTGAATGTCCGACTTGGTTAGCCAACATTATGCCGGTTCCGAAGAAGGATGGGAAGGTCAGAGTATGTGTCGATTATCGGGATCTAAACAGAGCAAGTCCCAAAGATGATTTCCCGTTGCCCAATAAACACATACTAATCGACAACTATGCCAAGAATGAACTCCAGTCTTTTATGGATTGCTTCGTGGGATATCATCAGATCTGGATGGATGAAGAGGATGCCGAAAAGACAGCATTTATCACACCATGGGGGATGTACTGCTATAAAATGATGTCGTTTGGCCTAAAGAATCCTGGAGCCACTTACATGAGAGCCATGACAACTATTTTCTACGATATGATACACAGGGAAATAGAGGTGTACGTGGATGACGTCATCATCAAATTTAGGAGAAGCACAAATCATATAGCTGACTTGAGAAAATTCTTTAATCGTTTTCGAAGGTACAATCTGAAACTGAATCCTGCAAAGTGTGCCTTCGTAGTTCCTGCCAAAACATTTCTAGGATTCATCGTCAGCCACCGAGGGATTGAATTGGACCCGTTAAAGGTCAAATCATTCCAAGACTTGCCACCTCCAAAGAACAAGAAATATGTGACGAGTTTCTTAGGGAGTCTCAACTATATCAGCCGTTTCATAGCACAATAAATTGTGATATGTGAACCGATTTTCAAAATGTTGAAGAAAGATGCCGCAACGAGCTGGACTGAAGAATGCCAGAAAGCCTTCGACAAAATCAAGGAGTATTTATCTAAACCACCTATTCTGGTCTTATCGGAACCGGGGAGACCTTTTCTGCTTTATTTTTCCATACTAGATGAGGCTTTTGGTTGTGTTCTGGGATAACACGATGAGACGGGAAGAAAGGAGCAAGCTATATATTATCTGAGTAAAACATTCATACCTTATGAAGCACGGTACTTTTTGCTGGAGCGCACCTGTTGCGCTTTGATATGGATAGCTCAGAAGTTGAGGCACTACTTCTATGCTTATACTACATATCTCATATCAAGAATGGACCCGTTGAAATACATCTTCTAGAAACCCATGCCTACTGAAAAGTTGACAAAATGAAAAATATTGCTTAGTGAGTTCGACATCATCTATGTAACTCAAAAGGCAGTTAAAGGCCAAGCATTGACAGATCATTTAGCATAAAATCTTGTAGACGGAGAATACGAACCATTGAAAACATATTTTTCCGACGAGGAAGTATCATTTATGGGAGAAGACATCACTGAAGCATACGATGGTTGGAGGATGTTCTTCAACGGAGCCGCGAACTTCAAAGGAGTAGGTATTGGAGCTGTCTTAGTATCAAAAACTGGCCAACACTATCCAGTATCCGCAAAACTCAAGTTTCCATGTACCAACAATATGGCAGAATATGAGGCTTGCATCTTGGGACTCAGGTTGGCCATTGACATGAACGTTCAGGAGTAGCTGGTGATTGGAGATTCCGATCTTTTGGTACATCAGGTTTCAGGAGAGTGGGCCATGAAGAACACTAAGATATTACTATATCTGTACGGTGTGCAAGAGTTGATCAAGAGGTTCACGAAGATATAATTCAAACATGTTTCGAGGATTCAGAATGAGTCACCGCAGATGCATTGGCCACTCTATCGTCCATGATACAACACCCAGACAAGAATTACATTAACCCTATCCCAATAGGAATTCATAAGCAACCAACTTATTGTGCTCATATCGAAGAAAAGAGTGATGGAAATCCATGGTTCCATGACATCAAATAATACTTGTCAAAAGGAGAATACCTGGAGCACGCAACTCATACTTAGAAACGCACACTCCGAAGGTTAGCCAACCACTTCATTCAAAGCAGAGGGATTCTGTACAGAAGGACTCCTGACCTGGGGTTATTACGGTGTGTCAATGCCAAGGAAGCATCCAAATTGCTTGAGGAAGTACATGCCGGAACTTGCGGGCCACACATGAATGGTTTTGTCTTAGACAAGAAAATACTAAGAGCAGGGTATTTCTGGATGACCATGGAGATAGACTGCATCAGGTATGTCCAAAAGTGTCACCAATGCCAGATATATGCTGACATGATACGAGTGCTACCCATTGAACTCAATGCAACAAGTGCACCAAGGCCTTTCTCTGCTTGGGGTATGGATGTCATCAGTCCAATCGAAATCGTTGTTTCAAATGGGCATAGATTTATTCTAGTGGCTATAGACTATTTCACAAAATAGGTTGAAGCTGCATCTTACAAAGTTGTAGCCAAGAAGGTCGTCACAGAATTTAAGAGAGGATACATAGGAAGGCATGTGGATTCGATCACATCTTAATAAAATTTTCATTTTGCCATGATCAGAAAACTGGGGCAGAATTTTGAGGAGGACCCTCAGAATTCTAAAGCAAGTTCAGCCGACATCGTCATACATGGAACAACCAAAGTATTGCATTTAAACTGGGGCAGAATTTTGAGGGGAACCCTCAAAATTCTAAAGCAAGGAGGTCGCAATGTCTCTAAAATATGTCACTGTCACCGGTTCATCTAAATTATTTGAAATCGCATACTACTACATTTCAAATAACTATATTTATCAAATGCATGCATATTTTTTGAAAACTTTATTTCTATGACAACCAGATTCTACCCAGGGTAACTCAAACAGGACCTCAAGACAGGAGCAAAGGCAAAACAGAAGACAAAAGCGCAAACCAACCTTCCCCCACAAAACTCACAATTGTTCTTTGGATGCAGGCATGATATGACAACAATACCCGCATATACATCAAATCACTACCTTCATGACGACAAGTTGCCAAACGTAAACACTTCCAGCTAAGAAATACTTTACTTTCTCACTATCACTCATCATTTTTCTTATATAAGGCTAAACACTGCCTTTCCCTGCATGAGACTAAGCATTGTCTCCTCTTCCTACATGAGGCTAAGCACTGCCTCCCTAATTGCATAAGGGCTAAGCATTGCCTTTCCTTTCATGATACTAAGCATGGTTTCTCTCATTTGCATGAGACCAAGCATTGTTTCCTTTTATTGCATAAGGCTAAGCATTGCCTCCCTAATTACATGAGACTAAGCACTGTCTCCCCTCTTTGCATGAGGCTAAGCATTGCCTCCCTCTTTGAATTAGACTAAGCACTATCTCCCTTCTTTCCATGGGGCTAAGCATTGGCTCTCTCTTTGCATGAGACTAAGCATTGTCTCCTCTTTCTGCATGAGTCTAAGCACTGCCTCCCTAATTGCATAAGGCTAAGAGTTGCCTTTCCTTGCATGAGACTAAGCATCGTCTCCTTTTCTTTCATGAGGCTAAGCACTGCCTCCCTGATTCCATAAGGCTAAGCACTACCTTTCCCTGCACAAGACTAAGCATTGTCTTCCCATTTGGCACAAGGCTAAGCATTGCCTTTTCCTTGCATAAGAATAAATACTATCTCCACTACGCTATCTAAGACCTAGCACTATCCTATGTTCACCTAGGGCTAAGCACTGCCCTCATCTTACACAAGATTAAGCCTTGTCTTGTCTCATCTTCGTATGTGACCAAGCGTCACATCTTTGCACTTCATGGGCTGAAATATTGCCATTTTGTCTGAATGCGTCATATTCCGAAGGCATCATCCTCATAGCCGGGAGACACTATTCCATGGCCTGAGGATCTTTTGAAATTGTACATCATTATTCAAAGGCGTCATATTCCAAAGGCACTATCCTCTTGGCCCGAGGACATTATTTCATGGCCTGCGAATCCATTATCATACACTTCATAACCCAGGACGTCATGGTCTAAGGATATCATCCTCACCGTCCAAAGACAATCTTCATGGTCCAAAGGGAATTTGCATCAAGTTTGAATTTTTGCAATAACCCATATATATTTGCATGCATCGTGTTTTAAGTTTTGCAGGTAACCCAGGAAGTAACCGGTCTTCATACGGGAGCAATCTTCACTTCGGTTTCCGTTCACAACATTCACATCCTGCAATTGTTTCAAACATAACTGACCACCATCAATTACCCACCTTTTACTCTATGAACGTTCAGATATTTGCTCAGTGATATATCCATAACATTTCAAATTCACATTCATGACTCGCATAAATTCATCTGATACTATCCTACCCAAAAGAACCCTTTATCAAAACATACGACCATTCCTATAGCAACTCCATCGGTTTCGTTCACCGTTGGATCCAGAACTACACACGGCCTGATTCCCGTACCACCAGGGATATGTAGGCAACTCAGGAACCACGGTTCGGCCCCCAATTTTTTAAATCACATCATTCCTCACTCACTTCGGCCAAAATCGGTCATCATTTTCTTTACCCGACAACTCTTTCATCATTCCTAGGTAAAGAAGGGCAACTGTTGATACCCAATTTTTCTCTCATATTTTCTCAAATAGTATATATACCTTCAAAACATCATTTATTCATCATTATTTAGCTTACAAATCTATACGAACATTTTTTTATAATTTTCCATAATTTTTAGAGCTTTTAAATTGATTTTCCTGTACTTAAATTATAATTATTAATTACTCTTTCAAATTATTTTGAGATGCCTTAGTTACCTAAAATTATTTTTTGCACCTATAATACATGTTTCAAATATTTTTACTTCATTTTATATAATTACATTAGCACTTTTAAGCTATTTGCATAATTTTGCAGTAATAGCCTATACCCATCCATAATTGCTTTTTATTTATGTTATTTGTGTCAAAATAGAATTATTTATTTTTATAACACTAAATCATTATTTTTAATTATTTTAGTGCATAAATAATATTTTTATTTATTTAGTAATCATTTTTCATAAATTATGTTTAATAAATTTTGCATATTTAAATAGTAGCCTAGATTTAAACCAATTTTAGGACCAAAATGGCCCATCACTTTAGCCCAATAGACCCCAAGCCCAAACCAGGCGACCCTTGTAACCAACCCGGTCGCGACCCGCTTAGTAACCCGTCCCGCTTTCCCGTTCGATCTTGGTCTTATGATCAACGACCCATAATTATCCTACCCTTTCCTTATATCCCCAATACCCCAAACCTAGAGACAAATCCCCACCCTGCTGCCTCTGTATCCTCACACGCTCTTATCTCTCAAACCTAAACTCTAGCCGTCCTAACTCAAATCTCATCCCCAATCCGGCATTACATGGAAATCATCCATGATTCCTTTCCTTTCTTGCATACGTGGAGTTACTTACCATCATCCATGGAAGTTGGGTCGTTATGTTCGTTTGATTCCGATTCTGTATCATCTTCATGTTTCTGACCTGATACACTAACTATCAGACCTATTGGCTTCGATTCAGTGAGAGTTTTGCCATTTATGTTCCTCATCTAAACTAAGGTTTCTTGGATTTGCTCTGGAACTGATTCTAATTGATTTTTCATGCCATATTTTCCTTATTTTGTTTTTAATTTACTGTTTTTCCTTATTTTATGTGTTAATATTTAACTATTATATAAACCCCTCCCCATTCCCTTTTGAGGGAGACCTTTAATCGTGAGATCCACTAAAATTGAGGCTATTACTCTGTTGTACTTTCATTCTCTGTTCTATACTTTGGTTCTTGGCCGGCTGAAAGCCAAGGCCACCTGAATTTGATTCTTCAACCTTTGTTGGTGCGAGCACTGCCCGGGGTTCATTTGAAGCTCTTGGGAACTTTGGCGCACTAAGATTCTGGGTTCTTGCTCTTTGTTGATATTCAGAATATTATGGAATTTGTTCTTTTTTGTTGTTTGTTTAACTGGTAAGTCTCTTGGCTTTACGATTTCATTCTTTTGTGTTTATGCCCAGCATATTCATGCCTCTAAACTTCATGACTTAATATGTTAGCATTTGAAGATGTTTTGTAATCTGAACTTTCCTAACACTTGAGTTTACCTAATGCTGCCAGTTCTGAGACATGTTTATGCCTGATTTGAATAATTTGGACTCTCTTAAGTTCATTTAGCTAATGGGTTCTAGGCTACTTTTATGTGTAACCTTGTTAGTTTTACACTTGTTTTGAAGGTCTTTAGTATTTATTTTTACCTAAAGCAGCCAATTCTGAGATATGCTATTTGTTTATGCCTAATTTGGATAATTTGGACCCTCTTAAGTTAGTTTTGCTAATGTATTGGTGCCTGAATATTCACATTTGTTGTTGGACTTGAATATGCTTTCCTGCTTTGTTCAGAATCCCTGTAATGAATGCCTCACATACGAAATGTGTTATAACCTATGTTAAGACCTTCACTATTAACTATGACTTGCTCCCCTGTTAATATGTCCCTCATCATGTCTTTGGCTCACTTGATTCCATATCCCTTCAGTGATTACTTGAGACTTTAGGATAGTTATCATAATTTGTGTTTCCCTACCATGTTTGATACTGTCTTGTTTCATGATGTGAGTTAAAATGCCTTTCTTTTGATACTGGATGGAGACTTAGCATAATTTAGACCTTTAAGCTTTAAACCTTTTTAAGTTAGTGCCCTACTTAAACTTTTTTGGTATTATGCACCTTTGTATGATAATCTTGTTAATCTTGCAAACCTGTTTCTCCCCTAACTCTTTCAATATGTTTCTGCCAATGTGTTATTTTTGCTAAGTGTTGAACCTATTTCTAAGTCTTGTTGACCTTCTTGATTAGCTGTTATGTGTTCTCAAATTTTCTATGTCTACTTTTAAACTATAAGTATATTTCCTCAACTTTTGTCCCTTAACCATTGTCCACTCACTCTCATTTCTTACCTATGCTATTATGAACCTATCATTCTTGGTCGGCTGAAAGCCAAGGCCACCAAGACTCTTACTATTGACCTCCCTAGTGTGAGCACTGCTCGGGGTCTATTTGAGACCCTTGTGAACTCTGACACACTAGGACTTGGGGTCTTTTGGCCGCTCTCTTCATTTCTAATACCTGAGCTATCTCTGACACTCAGTTCTTCCCTCATTCTATCTATTAAACATGCAAGTTGTTTTGTTTAAATACTTTCTGGGTAACTCGATGTTTGGTCATGTGGTCAATCTGTGGTTGTCTTGTTTTGGCTTGGGTTCCTCTGTGATTTCTGGGCTGTGCTGGTGGATCTAGTTCCATGTTAATCTGGTTGCGCTAAATTAGTGAAGAAAGAGTTTTGTTGAAGGCTCATGCAATGTTGGGTATTTCTTTTGGGCTTGTTATAGGTCCGCTGTTATTATTTGTATAATCCCTTGTAATTACATTCATTACTGGGCCTGTAATAACTTTGTAATGAAAAATTGGGAGTGTTAGTAAAAATGAGGGAAACAGGTATACTTAATGTTTGCATGAAAGGGTAGCAAGCTTGCTTATAGGATTCATATAATTTACTTGTTATCCAGCCTGCTATATATGTTGTTTCAATTTCTATGTGCATTGTTAGAAATCATGTCATTAGGAGAATCACAGACACACACACACTACTCGTCTACCATCAAAGCATGAGATCAAATGCTTCATTTTTATCTATGTCTACTGCTACGTGTTACTAGACAACAGACCTATAGGAAGAAAATGCCAATGGGCTTTCTTTCAATTCATTTAACTACAACATGTTTATTAGATACCATGCGTATAGGACTGTACTAGCTTATGTTTTACTTATCCTCGCTTAGAAATCATGTCTATAGTACCTTAATTAACCAATTAGCTACTGTTATCTTTATTATATTGCTCCGCCTAGATAACATGCTCATAGGGATAAGGTATTATAAGATCTGGTTCGATGTCAATTGCTAGAGATCCTGCCTATAAGATATTGTCACTCACTTAATCTTGTTTATGAGATCAACTTGTCAAGGTTGGGTTCCCGGAACTGTTTTCATTGTTTAACTATGCCATTATTAAAAATCATGCCTATAGGACAATGTGACTTTTCTAAAAATGGTATCTACAAAACCAGCGTTAATAGCTCTAAAAGTTCGTAAACGGTCTACTGCCTCTTCACTAAGAGTAATCATGTTGCTGGAATCCAGAGTCACGTAGAAACCATGCCTACATGGATTAATGGCATTAATTTGTCTCAAGTTCTGAAATTGCCTAACGCTCAATGCGAAAACCTATTTTGCGTGCATTTATTGTCTAAGTGTGGAGATTAACTTGAGCCCTTAACTGACTTTACATGAAGTCCTATATGTTTTTATATGTTGCCTAGTTTTGACATTTTTGAGCAACCTAAGTAAGGTCTAGAACCACCCAAATAGAGGTCCAATACCTCCTGGACCATAGGTTTGGGACGGGTAGTGCACGACTTAGAATTGAATTAGAGCGCTTTAGGTAAACAACTTAAACATAGTAGTCGGGTAGCAGGAGATGATAGTCTGTGCCCGCTGGATAATATGAGTAATTTCCTACCTCAAGGGAGTTGCGAAGTATTATATATGTTGCACGGGGTGATCCTTTAGGCTAAAACACTTAGGACCCCCCTTTCTATTATACACTTAGTCACCTAATATAGACCATTATAGTTGTATCCTTTTAGTCCTTAAGATTTGTACCAATTCTCATTGTGTTATAATGAAACCCTTTGGCCTTTTATTCTCTTTGTTTATTTGATCATCTCGTCTAATTATAATCAACATAGTTTTAAGTTCGGTCGGGACCCACAGTTGTGGACCTCGAAGAATGCATAAAATATTATCTTTGAGGTAATTTGAGCCCTTACCCGATCTTTGGTAACGTTGACTAGTCTAAATAGAGTTACTTGCAAATAGGTTCCATAACGCACCTTAAATATCGTTAAGTGGAGACTCTTCTTCTTTTAGCACCCTATCTTCCATCCAAAAGAGTTGTCACATATCGAGGCCCGCTTTTGCGAGAAAACGGGGCGCGGCAGTATGCTGACTCGGGATAGAGAGGAGGGAGAGGCCAAGAGGTCTCGAGAGTATGGAACTTACAGTGGTACTCGTGCCCCAGCTACAACTCACCAGGGCAGAAGTTATATGGGCTGCCCTGTTCATTCAACACTTCTAGCTGTTAGTGGTGCTCCAGCCACTACTAGGCCCCAGGATCCTTATTATGCACTGCCAGTGTCTATTGTGCCTCATGTACGAGGTGATTCAAGTGGCCAGTCTAGTCGATCAGGACCGAGCCAGTCACAACAGCCACGTCCTCAGAGAGCTTGTTTTGCGTGCGGCGACACTCGTCATTTAGTGAGGGATTGCCCAGATTCATGAGGGGTACACCTCCACAGATTTCTCAAGCACCGCGTGCTCCAGCGGGTCCTTAGGCTATGATTACAACACTAGCTACCACCCCACATACATAGCCAGCTAGAGGTGGAGGTCGCCCTAGAGGGGGAGGCCAGGCCAGATATTATGCCCTTCTTGCTAGGACAGAGGCAATTGCGTCAGAATCTGTTATCACATGTACTGTTCCAGTCTGTCATAGAGATGCATCAGTCTTATTTGATCTAGACTCCACTTATTCCTATGTGTCATCTTATTTTTCTTCGTGTTTGGGTGTATCCCGTGATTCTATGAGTTCACCTGTTTATGTATCTACACCCGTTGGTGATTTTATTGTTGTTGACCGTGCGTATTGGTTGTGTTTGATTATTCTTAATGGTTTTGAAACCATAGCCGATTTATTATTTCTTAATATGGTGGATTTTGATGTTATTTTGGGCATGGATTGGTTGTCGCCCTATCACGCTATCCTTGATTGTCATTCCAAGACGGTGACATTGGCAATGCCAGGTCTACCACGACTAGAGTGGAGAGGTATCTTGGATCATGTTCCTAGCAGGGTTTTTGCATTTCTTAAAGCTCAGCAAATGGTTGAGAAAGGGTGTGATGCGTATCTGGCCTATGTGAGAGATGTTAGTGTTGATACTCCTACTGTCGAGTCAGTTCCGGTAGTGAGGGATGTTGCAGATATATTTCCGACGGATCATCCGGGCATGCCGCCTGATAGGGATATTGATTTTAGCATTGATTTATTGCCGAGCACTCAATCCATTTCTATTCCACCTTATCGTATGGCCCCAGTAGAGTTGAAGGAGTTAAAAGAACAGTTGCAAGAGTTGCTCGATAAGGGCTTCATTCGGCCCAGTGTGTCGCCATGGGGTGCTCCTGTCTTATTTGTGAAGAAGAAGGATGGTTCTACAGGAACATGTATTGATTATCGCTAGTTGAACAAGGTTACAGTGAAGAACATGTATCCATTGCCAGGTATTGATGACCTATTCGATCAGCTTCATGGTGCCAGAGTGTTCTTTAAGATCGACATGCGTTCAGGCTATCATCAGTTGAAAATTCGGGAGCCAGATATCCTGAAGGCTGCTTTCAGGACTCTGTATGGTCACTACGAGTTCCTTGTGATGTCATTTGGGCTGACCAGCGCTCGAGAATCATTCATGCATTTGATGAACAGTGTATTTCAACCCTATATTGACTCCTTCATCATTGTGTTTATTGACGACATTCTGGTGTACTCCCGGAGTCGGGAGGATCATGAGTAACACCTGAGGACTACGCTTCAGACCTTGAGGGAGAAGAAGTTATAGGCAAAATTTTCGAAGTGTGAATTTTGGCTAGATTCAGTGGCAATTTTGGGTCACGTAGTGTCGAGTGAAGGGATCAAGGTGGATTCGAAGAAGGTTGAAGAAGTGTAAAGTTGGCCCAGATCGTCCTCAGCTACGGAGATCCGGAGTTTTCTTGGTTTGGCAGGGTACTACCATCGATTTATAGAGGGTTTCTCATCTATTGCAGAACCTATGACCAGGCTGACCTAGAAGGGTGCTCTATTCAGGTGGAGAGAGGAGTGTGAGGAGAGCTCTCAAAAGCTCAAGACAGCTTTGACTACAACCTAATATTGGTATTGCCTACATATTCGAGTTCTTATACTGTATATTGTGATGCGTCGCTGATTGGTCTCGGTGCGGTGTTGATGAAGGACGGTTGGGTGATTGCCTACGCGTCTAGACAGTTGAAGGTACATGAAAAGAATTATCATGTCCACGACCTCGAGTTAGCAGCTATTGCTCATGCCTTAAAGATCTGGCGGCACTATTTGTATGGTGTTCATTGTGAGGTTTTCACTGATCACCAAAGTCTACAAAATCTGCTTAAACAGAATGATCTTAACTTGAGTCAACGGAGATGGTTGGAGTTGCTTAAGGATTATGACATCACCATTCTCTATCATCCCGGGAAGGCCAATGTGGTGGTCGATGCCTTGAGTCGCAAGGCGAAGAGTTTGGGCAGTTTAGCCTATCTACCAATAGTGGAAAGGCCGTTAGCCTTAGATGTTCAAGCCTTAGCCAACCAGTTTGTCAGATTGGATATTTCCGAGCCAAGCAGAGTTTTTGCTTGTGTGGTTTCTTACTTGTCTTTATGATTGCATTAGGGAGCGTCAGTATGATAACCCCCATCTGCTTGTCCTTAAGGACACAGTTCAGCACGGTGATGCCAAGGAAGTCACTATTATAGATGACGATGTGTTATAGATGCAGGACATGCTATGTGTGCCTAATATAGATGGTTTGCGTGAGTTTATTCTCCCAGGTGCCACGAAAATGTGTGTCTCATAGTTCGCGGTATTCCATTCACCTAGGTGCCGCAAAAATGTATCAGGATTTGACGCAGCACTATTGGTGGAGGTGGATGAAGAAGGACATAGTGGAGTATGTCGCTCGGTGCCTTAATTGTCAGCAGGTGAAGTATGAGCATCAACGACCAGGCGAATTGCTTCAAAAGTTAGAGATTCTAGAGTAGAAATGTCACTATGGATTTCGTTGTTGGTCTCCCACAGACTCAGAAGAAGTTCGATGTAGTTTGGGTGATTGTTGATAGATTGACCAAGTCAGATCATTTCATTCATGTGGTTACTACTTACTCTTCGGAGCAGCTGGCTCAGGTTTGCATCCACGAGATTGTCAAGTTTCATGGTGTCCCGATATCTATCATCTCTGACCGGGGTACGCAGTTTACATCACGGTTTTGGAAAGCCGTACAGTGTGAGTTGGGTACTCATGTGGAGTTGAGTACAATATTTCACCCTTAGACGGACGGACAGTCCAAGCGCACTATTTAGATATTGAAGGATATGCTTCGTGCATGCGTGATTGATTTTGGGGGTGCTTGGGATCAGTTCTTGCCACTTGCAGAGTTTGCCTACAACAACAGTTATCAGTCGAGCATTTAGATGGTGTCGTATGAGGCTTTGTATGGTAGACAGTGGCGGTCTCCAGTGGGTTGGTTCGATCCGGGTGAGGCTAGGCTATTGGGTACATACTTGGTTCAAGATGCCTTGGAGAAAGTTAAATTGATTCAGGATCGACTTAGTACAGTCTAGTCCAGGCAGAAGAGTTATGTGGATCAGAAGGTTTGTGACGTTACATTCTTGATTGGGGAGCAGGTTTTGCTTCGAATTTCGCCCATGAAGGGTGTTATGAGGTACGAAAAGAAGGGAAAGTTGAGCTCTAGGTATATCAGACCTTTTGAGATTCTTGAGAGGGTTGGAGAGGTGGCTTACAGACTTGCACTTCCATCTAGTCTCTCTGCAGTTCATCCAGTTTTCCACGTTTCTATGATCCGGAAGTATCACGGCGATCCGTCTCATGTGTTAAACTTCGCTCAGTCTAGTTGGACAAGGATCTATCTTATGTTGAGGAACCAATGGCCATTTTGGACAGGCAGGTTCGGAAGTTGAGGTCAAAGAACATCGCTTCAGGGAAAATTCAGTGGAGGGGTCATCCGATCGAGGAGGCGACTTAGGAGACCGAGCATGATATGCGTAGCAGTTATCCTCATCTTTTCACCACTTCAGATATGTCTCTATATTCATCCGAGGACGGACGTATGTTTTAAGAGGGGGAGGATGTAACACCCCGGCCGGTCATTTTGAGAGAATTAGCCTCGAACCCCTATTTATTGCTTCCTCTACTTCAGTTAGAGGTTATGTAACATTCCGGGAAGATTTTTTTTTGGTTCCGGAGTGAAATGGGACACATAGTCTCTAAAATAGAGGTTTAAGTCATAGGAATTGACCGTAGTTCGAGCTGTGTGAAGACAACTCTGGAATGGAGTTTTGACGGTTCCTTTAGCTCTGTAGGGTGATTTTGTCCTTAGAAGCGTGTTTGGATGTTGAATTGGAGGTCCGTAGGTCATTTTAGCACTAATTGGCGAAAGTTGGAAAGAACATGATTTCTGAGAAGTTTGACCGGGAGTGGACTTTTTAATATCGGGGTCAGATTCCAATTCCGAAAGTTGGAATAGGTCTGTAATGTCAATTATGACTTGTGTGCAAAATTTGAGGTCAATTGGACTTGATTTTATAGGTTTCGGCGTCAGATGTAGAAGTTTGAAACTTTGAAGTTCATTAGGCTTGAATCGATGTGTCATTCATGTTTTTAGTATTGTTTGATATGATTTGAAGGATCGACTAAGTTCGTATGATATTTTAGGACTGGTTGGTATAATTAGTTGAGGTCCCGGGGGCCTCGGGTGAGTTTCGGATGGTTAACGGATCATTTTTGGACTTAGAAAATTTTCTGGTGCTGGACTGGTTGTGGTGTAATCGAACCTGCACAAGATTGACCACAGGTGCGAGCCTGCAAAAGCGAGAAATTGGGCATAGATACGGGGCTAGAGGACTTGGACAGTGGTCGCAGATGCGACGTGAAGACCACAGGAGCAGAGCCGCTTCTACGGAAGATTGGTCATAGAAGCGGACGAGTGTGGGAAGGCCTGTCCGCAGAAGCGGACGTGTTTGCGAAAATGCGCACCCACAGAAGCAGGATTTTGACGCAGAAGCGGAATAGGTGCCAAGAGCTGATTCAGCAGAAGTAGATCACGGGCCGCGGAAGTGCTTTCGTAGGTACGAATAATTGGTCGCAGGTGCGAAAAGCCTGGGAAAATTCTATTAATTCAAGGGCTTGGGATTTTTATCATTTGTTGGACATTTGAGCTCGGGTTTGGCAATTTTTTAGAGCATTTTCGAGGGATTTATTGAGGTAAGTCCTTTGTGTTTATTTTTTATCAATAATCTTATTTCCCCGTTGATTTCCCACCTAGTTAGTGTGTATATAAGGTGGAAATTAGAAGTTTGAGGTTAGGGATTTGGAGAATTGATTTGAGTATGGGTTTTGGTAATTTTGGTATGGGTGAACTCGTGGTCGAGTGGGTGTTCATATTTTGTGACTTTTACCTGATTCCAAGACGTGGGCCCGGGTCGTCCTTTTGGGTCGAATTTTTGATTTTTTGCTAATGTCGCAGTTTCATTATTTAAATTAGTTTATTGTAGTTGTATTCATGTTATGTAATTGCTTTTGGCTAGATTTGGGCCATTATGAGTCGAAAAGTCGAGGGAAAGGCATTCTTACCGATTGATTGAGCGACATTTGAGGCAAGTGACTTGTCTAACCTTGTGTGGGGAAAATCCCCTTAGGATTTGGTATTGTTGTAGCAGTTTGTGATATGTGAGTGCCGTGTACGCGAGGTGACGAGTGCGTACACTGGCTGATTATGGAAAATTCGGTTCTTCTTGATTTGTCATCTTTTAAAATATAATAACGGAGTTGTTTTCTTTTAAAATACATTAACTGAGTTGCCTCAACATATGTAGTGATCTTGTTTAGCATAGTATCGCATGCCTACGCGCCTTAATTCTTATTTGCAATTTGTGCAACATGCTTAGTTGAATTACCTGCTTTACTTGATTTGAATTAAATCTTTAACTGTAAGATTTTTGCTGAAAATTCACATGTCCTTTTGATTACCTCATGCATATTTACTTTGGGACTACGAGGAGGTTTCTCGGGAGATCCCCCTGTACTGCATGTTTACTTTGAGACTACGAGGTGGTTCCTCGGGATATCCTCATGTACTGCATATTAACTTTGGGACTACGAGGCGTTTACTCAGGAGATCCCCCTGTACTGCATATTTACTTTGGGACTACGAGGCGTTTACTCGGGAGATCCCCCTGTACTACATATTTACTTTGAGACTACGAGGCGGTTCCTTAGGTGATCCCCCCGTACTGCATCATTACATTTGGGACTACGAGGCGGTACCTCGGTAGTGCCCCTGGTGTGTACCTCTATTTATCGTGCTGATATTTTCTGAAACTTCTTTTTTTTTATTCTCAGTCATTTTAAAATATTATTATATCTTCTGCCTTACTTGTCTTTTAAACTAATAGGGTCTTGACCTGACCTCATCACTACTATACGGAGGTTAGGCTTGGCACTTACTGGGTACCGTTGTGGCATACTCATACTAAACTCAGCACATCGTTTTGTGCAGATCCGGGTTCTTCCTACCAGCCCAGATACCAATGAGTTTGACCGCTCGTGGAGACTTCAAGGAATATCTACCAGCGCTCGCAACCCTCGGAGTCCCCCCCTCTATCCTTAATATGTTGTTTTCCTTAGTTTCCTTTAGACTCTGATGTATAGATACACTTAGTAATTGCTCTTAAAATCTTGTGACTTATTTCTACTGGGTTTTGGGAGATGTATTGATTTTGAATCGTAGTTTGAATTATATCACATGTTTAGATTTGAGCTTCAGTTTTATTATTTAGTTATTCCGCAAATTGTTAGGCTTACCTAGTTTTAGAGACTAGGTGTCATCACGACATCATACAGAGGGGAAAATGGGGTCGTGATAGTAGCGGTTGGGGCTATTTTGGGGCAACGCATCAACAAGATTTTACATCCGGTCTACTATGCTAGTAAGGCCATGGATAGTGTCCAAGTCAACTATACTGTTATGGAGAAAGAGCTCCATGCTATTGTGTTTGAAATTGAGAAGTTTTATCCGTACTTTATGGGTGCAAAAGTCATTGTCCACATAGATCACGCGGTGCTTTGTTATCTTATGAGCAAAAAGGACTCCAAAGCTCGGTTGATGAGATGGGTGCTCTTGTTACAAGAATTTGATATTGACATCCAAGATAGAAAAGGTAGTGAAAACCTAGTGGCGGACCACTTTTCTCGTTTGGAGGAGGGGGGAGGCCACATGATGGCCTTGGCATCAATGACTCATTCCCCCATGAGAAACTCTTGGCAATTTCTATGAAAGAGGTGCCATGGTTCACGGACTTAGAAAATTTTCTTATGTGTGGAATCATTCCGGATGAGTTCTTTTCAAGCCAAAGGAAGAAACTCAAACGATATTGTCAAGATTATTATTGGGATGAACCATACCTTTTATGGATTAGTACGGATGGGGTGATTAGAAGATGTATACCGGAAGAAGAGCAATGCGAAATTCTTGGGGCTTGTCATTCTTCTCCATATGGTGGTCATCATCATGGAGCAAGAACGACAACCAAAGTGCTTAATTGTGGTTTCTATTGGCCTACTCTTTACTAAAATGCTAGCGAGTTAGTGAAAAGATGTGATGAATGTCAACGGGCCGGTGGAATCTCAAAGAAAAATGAAATGCCTCTCACAACCATTTTGGAGATTGATATTTTTGATGTGTGGGGTATTGACTTCATGGTCCCTTTTGTTATTTCTTATGGAAACACCAACATCTTGGTCGCGGTGGATTATGTATCCAAATGGGTTGAGGCCGTTGCATTATCCAACAATGAGGCGAGAAGTGTGGTGTCTTTCTTGAAGAAGAATATTTTAACAAGGTTTGGTACTCCACGTGCAATTATAAGTGATGGGGGGTCACATTTTTGCAACAAGGAATTTGACACTTTACTTAGAAAGTATGGTGTTACTTACAAAGTCACGACTCCCTATCACCCACAAGCTAGTGGGCACATGGAAGTCTCCAATCGGGAGTAAAAAGTATCTTTTCTAAAACGGTGAATGCTAATCGGACGGATTGGTACAAGAAGCTTGATGATGCATTTTGGGCTTATTGGACGGCTTACAAAAAACCTATCGGAATGTCTCCATACCAGTTGGTGTTCGGGAAAGCTTGTCATCTCCCGGTGGAACTAGAGCACAAGGCAATGTGGGCTCTAAAGAAGTTGAATCTTGATTGGGATACAGCCGCTAACTTGAGGGTTGCACATTTGAATGAATTGGATGATTTTAGGTACCATTCTTATGCATGTTCGTCCTTGTACAAAGAAAAGATGAAATATCTTCATGACAAATACATTTTGAAAAAAGAGTTCAAGGTGGCGATCTTGTATTGTTGTTTAACTCAAGATTGAGGATGTTTCCCGGGAAGCTAAAATCCAAGTGGAGTGGTCCTTTTGAAATTATTGGTGTGACACCTTTCGGTGCATTAGAATTGAAGAACAAAAACAATGAAGTACTCTAAGTCAATGGTCATCGGGTGAAGCACTACTTGGGCAAGTTTGGAGTTAGCCACGTGGTGGCGGTCATTCACTTCATTTGAGAGTTTTCTGCGTCGTGCTGTGACGTTAAATCAGGCACTTCTTGGGAGGCAACCCATGTTCTTTTCCTTTTTCTTTTTGTAGTTAGGTGTTATATGTGTTCTAACTTAATTTGAAGTGTGCTAATGGGATGAGTGTGACTTACAAGAATTGTGGACGAAAATACGACTAAGTGTTCAAAAGAGTGCGGACCGCACTTTATTTGTGCAGACCGCACATTATTATGTGCCATAGTAGATGAGCATTGCGGCCGCATAATTCTCTTAGGGACCGCAAAGTTGAATCATCAAAAATACCAACTCTCAGAAGTTTAAGCTTGTTAGTGCGGAGGTCAATCTGCGACCGCACTCGTCTCTTCTCCCTTCTCAAAATTGTTAGTAAAAATAGAATAGGAGACCTGCTAAATGTTATTAGAGATTTCCACTGTCAACACACACAGCCACATCGATTAGTCACTCATTGCACCCACTCTATCTGGTATGCTTCAATTTCATGATAATATTTTGTGTGTTAGTTTCATTTGTAGATTTCTAGTTATTTTTAGGCCATCTGTTATTAGGGTTCAATTGTGTGTCCATGTGGGGGTAGATCTAAACTGGTTAACTTGATACATGCTCTACTAGGATTGGGTTAGTGGAATTTCATGCTTTTACAGTTTTGCCATTCCTATTTGTGCAAGAAATTGAAAAATATTAGAATAAAAGTTGTATGTTCGTAATTGTTTGAATTCTGCAGCCGCACTTGAATTGCGCGGTCCGCAGATATGGATTTTTAGAAACGTATGTGAGGTAGGAATCTGCGGCCGCAAGTCAAATTGTGCGGACCACAGATTTCCTCTAGCAGCTACAGATTACGCCCTTCTCTGTCATCAAAGAGTCTTCACTTTTGAGACTCCAAGGTGCGGCCGCAAGTCAAATTGTGCAGACTGCAGAATTCCTCTTGCGGCTGCAGATTGACCATTTCTCTGTCATCAAGGAGTTAACAATTTTGGGACTTAAAAGTGCGGCTGCAATATCAAATGAGCGGACCGCACTTCCCTTTTGCGATCGCACAACAGAAATGTGCAGACCGCGAGTTCCCATCTGCGGTCGCATGTCAAATTGTGCGGGCTGCAGATCTCTTTTCTTGCATGCATGACTCAAATTCATAACCCCACTATTTCCAATTGTTTCTCCCTTACCTACATGTCTCTTGTATGTGTTTAAACAATGAATTACAACCAACAATATTCTCTGCTTGATACAGACAAAGGTTCGATCAAGAGGCCGAGAGGTGAATCTTCTCGGGGTCGAGGAAAAAGTGCCTTGACCCTTGGCCAGCCCAAAACAGTAAGAAAGAAAACAACAATCGGCAGAGGGAGAGGTGTAGACCTCTCCGCGTCTAGCTCCTATGTTCCGTATAAGGAGGTGTCAAAGGGAAACTCAGCCTCTGTTCAAGAGGAGCAGACGGCCACACAATCGAGGCCCTAGGGGAGATACCGGCTCAACGACGAGCCGTCTTCATCTCACAACACCTCCATGGGATCGAAGAGTGTTAGTCAGGCTTCTGAGCTATCAATTACAACAGTCTCAGAGGCACAGGTTCCGCATGACATCCGTGATGATGGCAGAGGGGGAGATTCTATAGCTACAGGGATTTATAGATCAAAGAAGAAAGAGGTTTGGGAGGATCGTTTTGTTAGCTTGGCTGCCTTCACAAGTTTTCGTATGTGGTGGCCAGTGTGGTTGCTAACTCTTGAGCGACGGTTTCTATTGAAGGATTTGTAGAAATACAACCCCAACTATATTGAGATAGTTCAGGGAACGAAATGGGTGGATGTGGTTCACTGAGAGAGTGGAGGATACAAAAGAATACCTCGTATGAGAAGTTTATGCCAATGTTGCTCATATCAAAAAAGGGACGAAGTTGACCAAAGTACGCAACCGCAAGGTGAGGTTTGACCAGTATACACTAAATGCGTATTTGGGCTTCAAGGATGTTGAGCCGAAGGAGTATTTGGAGAAGTGCGCATTGAAGGAGGAAGTCCGACCTTGGTTGGCTGGGATTCTAGAACCACCAGGGCCACTACCTTAATGGATTACCGCTGGGTTTTCCATTCATCGGAGTACTTTGAGCTTTTAGGCAAAGGGGTGGTAGACCTTTGTATGTAGCCGATTGGATCCATGCTAGAACGAGACTCACCTTCCTATTCCTAGGGCAGTTCTTGTGGCTTCCATTATGGTCGAGTACCCAATCAATGTGGGTACCCTAATGTCGGCCAAAATTTCAGTGATTTCATGGCAGGACAACTCGGCCTAACCTTATCCCAACACTATCACAGAGTACCTCACTGATGAAAAGGTAGAGCTGAGGGAGTTTGACACCAAGGTAAAGGCAAAGAAGCCCTTAGATTGGTATTCACTAATGGATGTGAGCAACCCAAAGAAGAAAGTCCAGCCTTCTACCACCACAGGCCAGTCTGATGAGCCAACAGTGGTAGCTTCTGAGACAACTGATTTTCCTTCCACCCCATATGAGCTTTCTTCTAGTGTCGTTGTTATGCCTTCGCCATCATTCACAACTCCTACCACTGCTTCGAGGTCAGTGCCCATGCCCACTACCCCACTATCTACGCTGCGAGTCTACCAGACATTGGCGAGTCTCAATAACTGGATGCAGACAGCTACTATACAACTGTCTGACTTGTCTAGTACTGTTGCAGCTCATTCCACTTCACAAGCACCATAGGCTCCTTCTGACATTGATGAGACACTGAAAAAGATTCTAGACAACCAGAAGACTATTATGGACACATTGTTGTAGCACGTATCAATTATTAAGGAGCTGGGAAAAGAAGTAAATAAGATGAGGAAGTCCCAGATAAGCAAGAAATCACTAGAGAAGCTCCAGGAGGAGGTGACCTGTAACGACCGACCTGTCATTTTGAACATTTGCACTTTGCTTAGTAGTTAACGGTCATGAGTAGCTCCGTATGATGTATTATGACTTATGTGAATCATCGATTTTGATTTTTCAGGACTGAATTGGAAGAATGGATTTCATTGTTGAAGCTTTAAATTGGGAGAGTTGACCAAGTTTGAATTTTTATGAATTTGAACCCAGAACGGAGTTTTAACTGTTCCGGTAGGTCCGTTGGGTGATTTTGGACTTAGGAGCGCGTCCGGATTGTGATTTGGAGGTCTGTAGTAGAATTTGGCTTGAAATGGCGGAAGTTGGATTTTTGGAAAGTTTGACCGGGAATGGACTTTTTGATATCGGATTCGGATTATGATTCTGGTAATTGGAATAGATTCATTATGTCATTTGGTACTTGTGTGCAAAGTTTGACGTCAATCAGATGTGATTTGATAGGTTTCGGCATCGCTTGTGGAAGTTTGAAGTTCAAATTTGTCACGAACCCAAATTCCCTCCGTAGGAGGTCGTGATGGCACCTAGTCTCTAAGACTAAGTAAGCCTATAAATGCGGAATATAACTGAATACAAAACTGAAATTTAATCCTTAACAATCGAATAAATAAAAACTATAATTTAACAATTTAAACTCCCAAAACCCGGTAGAAATAAGTTACAAGCTTCTAAGAATTTATTCTCTATGTCTCTATATATCAGAGTCTAAAGCAAATAAGGAAGACAATATAGTAAGATAGAAAGGGACTTCAGAGTCCGCGAACACTGGCAGATATACCTCGAAATCTTCTCGTACAGCTAGTTTACTGATGCCTGGTCTAATAAGATGTACCTGGATTTGCACAAAAATAATGTGCAGAAGCGTAGTATGAGTACACCACAGCGGTACCCAATAAGTGCCAAGCCTAACCTCGGTAGAGTATTGACGAGGTCAGGTCAGGCCCTACTGGAAAATAAATAATGGCATGGTAAAATGTTTAACAATATAACAAGATAAAATAATAACGGAAATGAATCAAGTAATATGTCACCATTTAATTACACCAAATAATGGTAATTAATACCTTGTGGAAACAAAAGAGAATTCTTTTCAACTTCAAGAAAATCACAACAATAATCAAAGGCAACTGCGGCCATAAATCAATATCAACAAGGGCACTCCCGAGGTACCACCTCGTAGTCCCAAATCATAATTAAATTCACAATATCTCATTTTCTTATATCACCGCGGGAGCCTTCACAATTTATTTTAAAAAAATATTTTTCCCGAAATAGCATCCCGCGTTTTAGCCATCCTTATCACACTGCACAACTTCTAGTAGTTTTCCCGACTAGCTACGCGTATCAAGCCATCTTTATCTTACTGCATGCGTTTCCACACCCAAACCTTATACCACCGCATGCTTATCAATATCATAATATATCACAATTTGCACCTGAAGTGCCCAAATATTTCAATTTGCCAAAATAAATCAACAACAATATTTCTCCATAAATAAGAGCTCACGGCTCCATCACAATGAGTAAGAAAATCTCACAAAAATATTCGGGAATAAATAACTCAACAAAATAATATTTCAAAATTTTAATACGTTGCTTCAATACCAAATTTAAAATGTCAAATAATTCATATTAATAATATTTAATTTAAAGAAAATCAACCTTCCAATAATGCACGGAATAAAAGAAACCAAGTTTCAACTAAACATGTAAAACAATTAGTAGGAAAAGGTCAAAAATATTTAAAATATAAACATTTAAATAAATGATGAAGAATATAACAAGGTAAAATTATTTAATTAATATGCAACAACGATCTACACAATTTAAAGACATAATCTTTCATATTTATCCCGTTTATACACTCGTCACCTCGTGTACACGACTTTCAACACATTTAAATTTTCACATTAATACCAGTCCTAGGAAAACTTTACCCCCACACAAGGTTAGACAAGTCACGTACCTCGACTTGCTCCAATTTAATCACGTAGTATGCCTTTTCCTCGATTTTCCGACTCCGATCGACTCGTATCTAGTCATAATTAATTCGGTACAGTCAACAAAAATTATAGAATCAATTCCATAAGAAAATACTATATTTTTCAATAAAATCCGAAATTAACTCAAAAATTGCCCATGGGGCCCACGTCTCGGAATCTGGCGAAACTTACAAAATCCGATAACCCATTCAATTATGAGTCCAACCATACCAGTTTCACTCAAATCCGACTCCGACTCGACACTGAAATCTCAAAAATTCATTTATATGAGATTTCTAAAATTTTTCCAAATTTCTATCTCAATACACTAATTAAATGGTGAAAAAATGATATATTCGTGTATATTGACCAAATCCGAGTTAGAATCACTTACCCAAATATTTTTCCTTGAAAATCTGTCAAAATTGCTTCTGCTCAAGCTCAAGTTCGTCAAAAATGGCAAATGGGACGAAATCTCCCGTTTGATAAACTGCCGAGGCAACCATCGATCCTGGGTATCTCTCATGGCTTCGATCTTTATGGACCTTGATCCTGGCCTCGGTCTTGGACCTCGATCCTGGGCCTTCGATCATTATGACCCTCGATCCTGGCCTCGGTCTTGGGCCTCGATCCTAGGCCTTCGATCATTGGCCTCCGATCATGGCCCTCGATCCTGAGCCTCGTCCCTGGCTTCGACCCTAGTTTCGATATCTGGGCTCGATTTTTGGGCTTCGATTTCTAGGTTTCGATTTCTACTTTTCCAGCAGAAGAAAATTGCAGTAGTTTTTAAGTCCAACTTTTAATCCGTTAACCATTCGAAACTCACCTGAGGCCCTCGGGAACTCAACCAAATACTTCAACAAGTCCTAAAACATCATACGAACTTATTTGAAACCTCAAATCACATCAAACAACACTAAAATCACAAATCACATCCCAATTCAAGCTTAATGAACTTTGAAACTTTCAATTTCTACAAAGGACACCAAAACCTATCAAATCAAGTCCGATTGACCTCACATTTTGCACATAAGTCATAAATGACATAACGGGGCTGTGAAAATTTTCATAACTAAATTCCAACCCTGATATCAAAAAGTCAACTCTCCGGTCAAACTTCCAAACTTAAATTCCTATTTTAGCCATTTCAAGCCTAATTTAACTACGGACTTCCAAATAAAATTTTGAACACGCTCCTAAGTCCAAATAAAATTTGGAAAGGACTTGGAGAAATAGGACAACTTGCTAGTGCTCTTGGGTGGCAATGCTCTTGGGTTTTGGCAACCTGCGTGACTGGGTTGAGTTAGAAAGATTCGGTTCTGATAGCTTGGTTATGTGCAAATTGGTTCGAAGAGTTCTCAATGGTTTTTACCAAGGTTCGAGGGGTATTTTTCCTGCTGGCGTGGGGAACATGTGGTGTATAGTTAATTTCTCCTGGATGAAATCAAATGGAAGATCCTTGGCTAATTGAGTGTGTAGTTGCTTGTGAATTGGAGTGGACTATGAAGTTCTCCTACTTTTCTTATGATGGCATGGTATATGCGGTGTGTTGTGTAGGATTGAGATTTACGTGAGCGGGATCACAGTTCTGTTTAGGAAGGAAAGGTCATAAAATTCATAGGCAACATGGACGGTTTCAGATCACTAGGTAAATGATATTACTATTTGGTATGTCTTGATGAGAGTATTCATTTCAAAAGGGGCAATGTGTTTTGATGTATGGATACTTCACTGGTACTGCGACACTCTTATGATTGATCGACTGCTAATATTCAAATTTTGCTATGTGGCACGAAAGAATTTTAGAAGTATTCCTAATGGGATGATCGTGTATGAGAGATGTGTTAGACATTCTGGCGGAGGAGCTGGGATCAGATATGGTGATTCGTGTGTTCTATGGATTTGGAGACTGAGAGTTCTCAGGAGCAGACTGTTTCATGGTTGTGGACTGTGAAGTCGTGGCCGAAGCTAGCCAGATGATAGTATGTGTTATGATTCAGTCAATTGTAGGTTTTCAGAGGTTTATTTATCTATTTGTGGGTGCCCGGAGTTGATTTGGGGGTCCATTGGTAGTCCCAATTAGGATGTGTATTCTACACCGAGTTGGATTGGTTGGCTCCATAATGCTATTGTTGAGGGATGTGTCATTCGGTTGTTGCTGAGCTTATTCGTGTTCTGGAATTTTCTATGAGTTACTCTTCTATGCTACAAGGAGTTGTGATTCGTTGGTTTTAGGCACACATGGTGCAGTTCTATTGTGGTCTTATAGCAGAATTTGAGTGAGATGAGTAGTTGGGTATTGCATGATTGAAGGCGTATTAGTTATGTTCTTTCAGATTTTGTGTGGCATTGTACCATCTGCTTCTCCGTGGTTATGGTAATGCACTTTGGGTACTTGATGTCGAATTTCGCATGGCTATTGATTTTGAGCAGGGTGGCTCGAGGTATATGATATGGATCAACATTTGGATGGAGTCGCACATTGTAGTGGAGTTATGTTGAGGTATGATCCCTTGTGTTATATTCGTGTGTTTTGGTCCTATGATGTGTGATAGGTTCTTAGAATTGCATTGTGGACGGTTCTCTTGATTGAGTCATTTTTATGATTGAATACATTTGGATTGTTGCTTATTGGTGCATGGATTGCACGGTTTGTGGCTCTGAGTAGTATCGGTGTTGCGTGTTAGTAGAGTAGTTGGTATTCGATAAGATGGAGTCGTCAGATATAGGATGGGTGCTATCAGATTTGATTGCGGTATATTTGGAAGGATAATATCGGAATTCGGCTTAGGAATTGGCTATAGTTCATGTTGAAGGAGAGGTAGCTCCACAACTTGCTGATTTGATGAATGATTATGAGTTTCTGCATGTTCTTTCATTATAGGCAGTGTACGAAGGTTTTAGAATGAGGTTTTGTTAGGTATGAGCTTTATTACCGGGATTGGGTTGCTCTGAGCAGTTACCGTGATCGGGGATTTTGTTATGGGTATTTGAGTTAGGTGGTATATCCTGTGATTGTAGCTTGGGTTATGGTTGCGGTTTGGTACTGTTTGTTTAGACTTATTCGACGTGTAGGTTGCGAGATTCAGATCTTATAAGGAACTCTGGATGCTGGAAAATTGGATTCTAAGGCTTATGGACTAGGTTGAATTGAGAAATTTCAGTTATGTTGTGTTATCGGACCTATATAGGATAGGGTGGTGATGTGGGATCACCCCCGGGTACTTGCATGGTAAGGTTATACGACGGTTTGATGGTTTTGGTAACAACTCTTGGCACGATCGAGGACGAACGTATGTTTAAGTGGGGGAAAATGTAACGACCCGACCGGTCATTTTGAGCATTTGGACTTTGCTCGGTAGTTAACGGGCATGAGAAGCTCCGTATGATATATTATGATTTATGTGAATCGTCGGTTTTGATTTTTCACGTTATTCGGGACTGAATTGGAAGAATGAATTTCATTGTTGAAGCTTTAAATTAGGAGAGTTGATCAAGTTTGATTTTTTTGTGAATTTGAACCTGCAACGGAGCTGGTAGGTCTGTTGGGTGACTTTGGACTTCAGAGCGCATCCGAATTTTGATATCGGATTCGAATTGTGATTCCGGGAATTGGAATAGCTTTTTTATGTCATTTAGGACTTGTGTGCAAAGTTTGACATCAATCGGACGTGATTTGATAGGTTTCGGCATCGCTTGTGGAAGTTTGAAGTTTAAAGTTCATAGATTTCGATTTGAGGTGTGATTCGTCGTTTTGATGTTGTTATGTGTATTTTGAGGTCTCGAGTAGGTCCGTATTGTGTTATGGAACTTGTTGGCATGTTTGGACGGGGTCTCAAGGGGCTCGGTTGAGTTTCGGACGAGGTTCAGATCATTTCATTGCATTTTTTGATTTTTCCTAAGCTGCTGGTTCTGGTGTGATCGCACATGCGGCTGGTTTGCGCTGGTGCGATGATCGCAGAAGCGACAAAGGAGTCACAGAAGCGTGAAGGGGAGCTGGGCGTGAGGATCGCAGGTGCGGATGTTTGGACGCACCTGCACAATCGCAGATGCGGTTCAAGTGCACAGAAGCGCGATCGTAGAAGCGGCTTAAAGACCGCAGGTGCGAGGGATTGTTGGGTAAGTTGTTTTCGCAGAAGCGAAGTTCTACCGCAAAAGCGGTGGTCGCAGATGCGACAAATTGTCCGCAAATGCGGAATCGCTGGGTAGAAGTTATATTATCGAGGGTTTTAGTTCTTTCTTCATTTTTGGAACTATGCAGCTCGGATTGAGACGATTTTAGGAGCAATTTTCATCACAAGGATTGGGGTAAGTATTCTCTACTCGGTTTTGGTTATATTTCATGAATCTACCTTCGTTTTTGGTAATTGGATTGTGAATTTTAAAGAGAAAATTTGGGGTTTTGGCCTAAAGTTTCATAATGTGAATATTTGAGTTTTGAACATCGAATTGGAGTTGGATTAGAGTGAAACTAGTATGGTTGGACTGGTAATTGAATGAGTTGTTTGATTTTATAAATTTTGTCGGGTTCCGAGATGTGGGCCCGGGTTGGGCTTTTGACCGATTTTGGGCTTTTGATTCAAGATTTGATCTTTTTTCGATCGGGATTGGTCCATTTAGAATTGTTTGATGTACTTGAGTCGTTTTTGGTTAGTTTCGAGCCATTCAGTGCCGTCTCGGCATTGGTATTGGCTCGTTCGAGGTAAGTAACTCTTATAAACTTAGTGTTGAGGGTATGAGCGTGTGGGCGTGCACCATGTGAATTGGGACTCTGTTGCTTCTATGGCACTGTATAGTGGTCCTACTTTGTTGATGTCCGTGTTTTCACCATGTGATAAAGTAATTGAGCTGTCAATCATGCTAGATATCATGATAGGCTTTATGACGATATTGCTAGGACCCATAGTGGTCGTTTCTTGCTGTCATTTCACTGATTTCATTGATATTTCGTACTCACTCATATTCATGCATTCATATCATATCCCAGTCTCAGTTATTATTTATTGAAACATCATATATTTGTTGTCGGGCTAGTTTCACGACATTGTGAGCCCGTGAGTGAGACTGAAAGATTGATGCCTGAGTGAGGCCTAGGGCCTGAGTGAGAGTGACATGTTGGGATCGGGCTGCACACCGCAGCATATTATTTTGATTATATTTTATGGGATCGGGTTGCAAGCCGCAATGATATATTGATTATATTTTATGGGATCGGGCTGCACGCCGTAACAATATAGAGCTTGGGCTGAAGGAGTCCCTCTGGAGTCTGCACACCCCCCAGTTAGCGCAGTCGACTATAAATATGTCGATCGGGCTGCACGCCGCAATGGGTATTGTACTTCGCTGTGTGATTGAGTTTGCTGAGCATTGAGCATAGTGAGAGATGATGCGAGACAATGAGATTGAGTACTATGAGAGTGTGAGTATACGAGCTCATCATCGAGATGCATTGCATTTGATATACGTACTTGAGATACATGCATAGAGATGCATTTCCTTCTGCTACCCAGTTTTGGGACATTTATGATTTTACCTGTATCTTGAGATATAGGCATAGAGACGTACTTTCCTCATGCTATCTGAAAATGAAAATCTTACTTATTGTTGAAAGGATTTTGGAAAAATTCACAGTTTTCAAACTTACTCGTATTTTGGCATATTCGGTAAAAGATTTGAGTTTTCACTGAGATACCTCTTTTATTACCTGTATTATGTTATTATGAACTATTGTGGAATATCGATATTCTACCCGACCTTGTGTTAGCTTGTCACTACTTTCAACCTATGGTTAGGTTTGTTACTTACTGAGTACATGGGGTCGGTTATACTCATACTACACTTCTGCACCTTGCGTGCAGATGTTGGTTGCTGATGTTGCTGTGTTTGATGGGAGATGGATTGAAGATGTACCTGCGTCACGGTTGTAGCTGCCCCTTGTTCGTGGTAGCTTTAGATCTATAAAACTCTGTTTATGTACCTTTCAAACAGACGGTGTATTTATTTCATTTTAGCTTTGTAAATTCTATTCTTAGAAGCTCATGATTTGTACTACCAGTCCTTGGAGAATGTATAAGATTCAGATATTTCTTTACTTAATCGCTTCATTAATTGGTATTGGAATTGGTTAGTAGTTAATTGGCTTACCTAGCGTGTTGGGTTAGCTATCATCACGATTAGTGGATTTGGGTTCGTGACATGACTAGGATTGCTGCAGCAGGAGATCCCCCCCTTTGATATGTTGCTTGATCCACACAAGTCCACCCCAGATCCTTCAGCACCATCTGCACCGATAGCACCAGCTGGCCAGTCTGACAAGCCAGACCTTGCTACCGACACTGCTAAGGCAGTGCAGGAGATGTTCTCCAACCCTGCCATGCCTAGATTTGATGATGATGAGATTCAGTTGGCTGATCCTGAGGGAGATGACATTGCTGGGGACACTGAGATATCCAAGGATCCTTAGGGAGCTTTCTTCACCCTCTCTTCTTTTACTCTTATTTTGTTAAGCATTGGGGATAATGCTAACTTTTATTCGGGGGGAGGGGGGTGGAGTTTATTTGACACATTTGTACACTTTGATACATTTGGTCTGTAATAATATGATGATACTCTTTCTTTTCTTATTTTTATTTATCTAGCTTCTCTTTCTTCTCTTATTTATCTCTCTTTAGTAGTTTTTTCATATTAGCTTCTTTATTTTTTTTCATATTAGTCCTTATTTTGTTAAGTAGCTTCTTTTTATGCTTTAGTAGATAATAAGCCTTTGATTTTATTAACGTCGTGGTTTTTTCCAAAGGTAGTTGTTGTGTGAATGGGGTGACTCATCCCAACGATTGATGGCGTGACAACCTTCTTAAGAGAATGAGTATGTTTTTGTGTTTAAGTAATAATAATAGTAGTAATAAATAAAAATACCTAATCAAGTCATTCTCGGAGAGTTAATCATGCTTCAATTGCTACAAACATACTTAACTACATGCTTATGGTTAGAGACATGGTTTTTGAAAGAAATAGCTCTAGTTAGTGACTTTGTGACTCTTGAATTGACTTTGGTAATCATCGTGTGGTTTAAATGGACCATAGTGATCTTTAAACATGAATGTGGTAATTGTAGTTTCTCGACTCTATACTCTTTTACAATCTAGTTGCGTGAGGGGTGAGATGAATTGTTGCTAATCCAAGTATCCGTGCGAAGGGTCTAGAACTTGCGCCGAATGTGTTTCAAGGTAAAATCCTAAGTTTTTCTTGGTTTGAGAGGTGATGGTAGGCTTTCCTTTACCTATTTTGTCATGACCCTCTCTTGATACCCGAACTTTCCTTAACACTCTTGTAAAATAAGTGGCTTAAAACATAAGTTTGGGGGAGATATGAGGAACTTGAAAAAGGTATCAAGACACAAAAAGAGAAAAGAAATTATCTATATGAGAAGGCAAGAAAAGAAAAGAACTAAAAGAAAAATGCAAAATGTGAATAAGTGGAAGGGTTGATGGACTCAAAAAGAGGTAATGATGCCTAGTATGAGCAATCAAAAGGGGTGAAAAAGAATGAGATGAACAAGAAAGAGTGATGTTAAATCTCTCTAGTCCCCAATGAAAAGAAAATGTCTCTAAGAATTGGTAATTGTAAGCCGAGAAATGAAAAGGTGGAGTGCTTAAGGAAAGGTATAACCACTTACCCATATGGTATCCTACCCTAATCCAAAAGCCTTCATTACAACATGAAAGAAGTCCTACTTGATTTCAAACCGAGTAAGCTTACATTAGTGGCGATCTACATGAGGGAAAAGCCTATGGTACTTGAAGTCGTACTTGTGACATTCTCTTGTGAGAGACTAGTGAACCTTTCATGAATCTTAAGATTGAGTGCTAATTTCTTAAGTGAGCTTGGCAAATGGAAAGTAGAGGAGGAAGAGTGTGGAGTCCACCATAACCTACATGATGGAACAAGATTCCTTGATGAGTAAAGTCAATTCTTGAAGCTCAAATGTCACGTTAGAACTATATGTGCATGAATATTTGACTTGTCACCTTGTTGATAATGCATGAGTAGTGTGGGTAATTGTTGGTCCAGACTGATGCGTGCATGGCTCATCTTTGACTCGCTGAAATGAACCTAACTCTAAGGAGGTGGAAACTAATTTATTTGCTTGAGGACAAGAAACGACTTAAGTTTGGGGGAGTTGATAAGTGTGGATTTTGACTGCTTATTAACACCTTTTTGCTTTTGTTTTAGTCCGAAAGTATTGATTTATGTTCCCGAAACTAATGAAAGTGTACAAATTACAAGAATGTTGGGAGTTTAAGCTCCCATGATAAAATCTGACTCAAACAGAAGTGTTCCGACTAAAAAGGCAAGAAGGGGTGCAAAACTTAAGAAGTGCGATCCGCAGAAGGATTTCTTTGGCCGTAGAAGAAAGTGCAGATCGCAAAGTTCCATTTGCGGCTGCAAATCAAGTAAAAGAGCCCAGCAGAGTTTTAGCCAATGTGCGGACTGCACATGAATTGTGCGACCGCAAAACAAGGTTTGCACTGACATATGATTCAAGGTTCAGAGAGTGTCCCAAAGACCAAAACCTGAAGCCTTGCTGAAGTGCGGACTGCACAAAAATTATGCAGCCGCAAAAGATACTTTGCAACCGTAATCCAGAATTGTGCGGCTGCAAAATCCAAGACCCTTCCAGTTGAAGCAATCGTAGATCGCACATGGAATTGTGCAGCCGCAGAACCTTCCGAGGGGAATTTTTTTTAGCGAATTTTGGGGCACTATAAATATACGAGATTTATATTTCAGGTCAAGTTTTCGAAGTTTGAGCTATTGTAGCCATTATATTTTGCCATTTTAGGAAGTTGGTGACTATTGTAGAATTTAAACATCATATTTTATCATTTTAATCTTAGATTATGAGTTTAATTAGTATTTCTTCATTGTTTTCTTCATTTGTCACTATGAATAGCTAGATTCTTACTAGGGTTGTGACCTAACCCTGGCTTGTAAACCTTTTGGGTATTTAATTTAATACTTGTTTATGATTGAGTGTTGATTATTTAGCTTAGTTTATTCTTCAATTTGAGAATTAATGGTTGCAAATATTGATTCATGCCATTTTTACTTGGTCTTTACTTGAGAAAGAGGAACCTAGTCTAGGATAACTTGGCTAATAAGAAATTGGGCTAATTGAGGGTTTGATTAGCCTAATTAAAGGGTTCAAACTATAGATAGTGAGAACCCGACTTGAGCTCATATCGACTATGTAGTTTGATACCTATTTGGGCTTGAGAAAGTCAAATTGGGCAAAATCACTCTTTAATCGAGAGGTATTGAGTGGGTAGCATAGCGTTGAGAGCTATAATACATGTAATCAACAAAACAAATATTGACGTAGTTAACCCATTAGGAGAACACCTAGGTTAAGGTCACACCCCTAGTCTTTTTAACTAATTGGAAAAAACACCAAAAACAATCATTTGCTTCTAGTTTCTTTTCTTAGCTTATAATTGTTAGAGTAAAAGTAGAATTAGAAATCATAACCTTTTTGTTTGGAAGATCAATTTAGTTATTCCATTCGCCTTCATCAAGTGTATACTCCTAACACCCATAGTAACTCCCTGTGGAAATCGACCCCGACTCTGTTGGGTACTATTCTTCCAATGGTCGTTTCCACTCACTATTGAGTGTGGGTTGGACGTGGATCAGGTTCTAACTGACACTAATACTCATGTCATACCCTATGGTTTCATTATCACGGCTGTGCTTGCTCACTTCAAGGTACCCCTCAACAAATGGGATATTAGTACAAGCAAAGATCACTTTGGGGCCAACATCTTGACTGCATGTGACTATGAAGTCCTCACTGCTCTCCAAGAACCTGGTTCATCCAAGAAGGTTCCTATAAACAAAAAAGTGAGAGCCTTGATGCAGAAGAGTGGGGCTAAAGATGCTGAGATTAAGAAACTTAAGAAAAGACTGGCTGAAGTAGAAACTGAGAGGGATGCTCTTAGGGCTGAGCTTGCAAAGGAGAAGGAGAAGAATGAAGTATTCTTCATGATATGTTGAAGCTGCTTCAGGCCAGAAACCAAGAACATGGTCATTCCCAACCTTAAACCCTTCCTAGCCAAGTTAGAAAACTAGTGACCCGAATGAGATGTTTCTTTTTTTTTTCTTTTTGCTCATGGTGTAGTACTATTATTTCCTTCTATGCTTTGTGGATGACTGTTATCAATTCTAATCAACTGATTTTGCTATAATTGTTTGTTAATATTTCTTAGATGTCTAATATTCTTAAATTGATAAAGGGAAAATTGAATCCATGATTGCATTTGAAGTAGCCCCAAAGGCCATGAGTAAGATCTACTAAAATCTGGTTATCTAACATAATTATGCAACTTTTCGATGATGCCAAAATGGGGGAAGGTAGGTTTTGCTTGTTACTTTGGATTATAATGTTTATAACCTAATGAACCTGGTCCTTGATGATTTGTTACCTTAAAATTAAAAGTGTTCTAACATTGTGTTGATGTTGAGCTGGGTTGAAACAGGTCTCATACTTATGAAAAGCACAGAGTTTGTCATCATCAAAAAGGAGAATTTTTTTGGACTAAGTAAGTTTGTTTTGATGATTGATAAAGGAACTCAAGCATGAACCAGTTCCATACACAGTGTACATACATACGGGCAGATTCGAGCACAAGGCATGTATGTGAAGGAGATAAGCTTAAGTGGTTATATCTGATATCTCCTAAGCGAAAATGTTACTTAATTGATAAGGAGAAGGACTCCTTACTCGAAGAGAACTCTATCCTAGATAAGAAAGGAGTTAGAAGTTGAAGATAACTAAAACTCTTCAACCAAAGAAGAGTAAAGCATTAGACTTCTAGTTATCTCCTATTCTACTAACTCTATATATTGCAGGATGTTTTTATTTTACAGGGATGCACAAACGGTGAAGTTAAACGAGAATTGAGAGCAAAATAGCAAGGCATTTTGCAAGCAATTCCTGTGTGATTCAAGTGTGCAAACCTGAAGCTACGTGAATTAGATAGAAGAACCAGTTCCAAATGTTTGTCTTTTATTCTAGTTTCATTGTAGTAGGGCTTTTGAGTTGTACCTTTCAGCTTTCTTTAAAAGCATTTGTACTAGGTACTCTGAGTGTATTGTTCAAGTTAGAGTTAACTTGAAATTATCGCAACAGTCTGAGTCTGGTTGCCACAACGGGTTAGAGGTTATCCTTTGGTTTACAAGAGTTTTCTAAACACTATTTTTGGCTTAGTTATTTAGTGAAGTGTTTGGAAAACTCCTACTGGGTAGTAGGTCGTAGTTTCTTCACCTTTTGAGCCTGGTGTTTTTCACATAAAAATACTTGTGTTCTTTACTTTCTATAGTTATTATTCCGCAATAGTAGTATAAGAAATACATAGAAGAACCGGGTCCTTTTATAATCTGTGCACGTAAAAAATTGGAAACCACACAAATCCCCCCCCTCCTCCCCGTGTGGTATTGAAGTATAAAACATCATATAATATCTTTAGTTTTGTACAATTTTTAAAACATGGAATAAGGAAATATCTCTCTCTCTCTCTCTCTCTCTCTCTCTCTCTCTCTCTCTCTCTCTCTCTCTCTCTCTCTCTCTCTCTCTCTCTCTCTCTCTCTCTCTCTCTCTCTCTCTATATATATATATATATATATATATATATATATATATATATATATATATATATATATATATATATATATATAATTTTTTTTTTTAATAATCTTAAAATAGTATGTACAATGTATATCCGACGAAGAGGATAGCCTTAGTTAGGGGTGGCAAGTGGGCCAGGTCGGGCCCTAAACGGGCCTAACAGTCCGGTCTCATGGGCCGCAGTACGAGTCCGGTCCCGATCCTTAAATGAATGGGCTAAACGGTCTTTTTATAGGAACCGGCCCGGGACTGAGCCCACAAACTCATGGTCCCGGGCTAAACGGGTCGGGCCCGCAGTCCTAACAGGCTAAATGGGCCCAACAGCTAAGCATTAATTTTTTAAAAAACTTAAATAGAAATTAGAGATAAAAAGTTGTTAAACAAATATTTAAGGTAATGCCTTGTAAATTTATTATAGAATGGTGACCTAATTTTTTAATTCAAATTTAAAGACAAAAATATTGTAAAAATATATTCAAAGCAATGCCTTGTAATTTTGTTATAGCAATACAAAACATGGCAATATCTTTCTTAGTCTTCATCCCCTCTATGGAATGAGTACAACAAGGTGCTAATACCACTATTGAAAAGAAAAAGAAACTAATCAAGATGTGCCAAAATACAAGTTACATAATACATATTTATTTTTGTTCATACAAGTTACATACTATCTCTTATAAATTTTATAAATCCTTCAAGGTTCAGAGGAAGTTTCGTTGGTGGTGGTAGAAAAGTAGCTTGGTCATCGCCGCTTCCATTGTCGGGCGAAGCAGTATCCTCAACAAGTTCAGCTAGCATTTCTTCATAAGCTTCGTCTTCCTCTGGTTGTGATTCAGCAAGTCCAAAATTTCTTTTTTCCGAACGGATCCAATCTTTGAAAAGTACTGATTTTTCCAAACTCTCCCACATAGACGCTCTATAATCACCGATTTGAAGTCTTTCTTGACTGAAAGTGTTCTCCGATGCCACTGTTGAAGGTTGAATAGTTAAAATATCTCGGGCCATCCTTGAAAGATCCGGAAAGTGTTTATCTTTGTCCTTCCACCATTGCAAAATTAACTTCAAGCTCATTTAATTGTGAAAAATTATTACTACTAGAACCAAAAGAACCCATAAAACCCGCCTAAGCACTAAGTCCTCTTACTCCCGCAGTTGTTTTAGAAGATTGAGAATCAGAAGAAGAAGGAATTGGAACATTTGGTCTAGCATGATTTAATGCAACTTGATAAGCATTATAAATAGTTTGAGCATTTATTCAAATTGAGGCTATTGCTTCCGGAAGTTTAGGAAACTCATCTTCTTTAAGTTCTAAACCATTATAAATAGTTTCATACCAAAATTGAGGACTTCCTAATTTCATACAAAGATTTAACAAAGCAATAACACCATAAATAGAGGGAGTAGGAAAATAAATAGTAGAATAGAGAGCATTCATTAATTCATGGTCTAAATGATCACCTTGTGCAATATTATGGCAAAGTTTAGTCTCGGTAAATTTTAATAAACTATTATCAGTATCAAGAATAGCATGTGTAGGAAGGGTATGGGGTTTAGTTCGGGGAGACGGGGGCAGGGGAGGAGGAATAACAGTACCATTAGATTCACCAGTCATGGATTTTTTCTTATTCTTATTTTTACCAAAAGTATTTCTTAAGGAAGATATCTTAGTTAATCAAGTAATAAAAAATAAATAAAACTATAATATTAAGACTTAAGAGTTGGAACGAGTTTATCGAATTGACGAACAACTTATTGAAAATTGATTATCATTGAAGACTTGAAGACTTCAATTCACCAACTTCACAATTGTTTCACAAATTGTAACAACCTCAATAATTTTTGACTATTTTTTGGAATAAAGTAAGTAATAGTAGCAAGTATAGAAGAAAATTAGAGAGAGATTGTGATAGATTGATATTGAATTTGTAAGAAAATGAAAGAATGAGGGGGTATTTATAGTTGAAAATAGGAAAATGTATAATAACAAAAAGTTTGGGGTTAAAACTAAGTTGGAGGGGTTAAATGGCTGTTTTTAAAATAGCCCAACAGTTCTTTTTTCAAAAGCCAAATGTCTATTTTATTTTTAAAAAATATCTGTTGGGCCCGCCAAGGGACCGGTCCGGTCCCGGTCTCTTGGCGGGCCAAACGGGCCTGGTCCTAACAGTTCCTAGCTAAGAACCGGCCCACGAGACCGGCACAAGCCCACCTCTAGCGGTCCTAACGGTTTCAGTCCACTTAGCCCGTGGGCCCGTGCCGGGTCCGGACCCGGCCCGACCCACTTTAACATAAATTTGGTGTTTGAAAAATGTCCATTGATATGAGAGTAATTTATGACTTATCATTAATTTAGAATATCATTCAAAGAGATATACTTTACATTTCTTAAACCAAACTTAAAATAAGGAGGAAAAATAGAATGCCGATGACAATACCATAAAAATTAAAACTTGTGCAAGTTTCAATGTAAAAGAAGCATGGAAAATATCAAAATGTCTTAACATATGACTAAAATATCAAAATATCAAAATAAACTGTATGTTATAATAAAACTTTATAGACAAAAGTTCAATAATTTGATTGAAACAAAAATATTTAAGCAAGTTCATTGTGTAATTTAATGTTCAATCAATAATTTTCCATAATTAGAATACTGTAACGACCCGGCCAGTCGTTTTGAGAGTTATAGCCATGTTCCACTATTTACTGCTCATTTTGTACTTCATAACTGTTATGTGACTTGTTGGGGTAGTCGGTTCAGGTCCGGAGAGATTTCGAAATAAATTGAGACACTTAGTCTCCAAAATAAAAATTTAAGTTGAAAAGGTTGACCGGATATTGACTTATATGTACACAACTCCGAAAAAGAATTTTGATAATTTCAACAGCTCTGTATGGTGATTTTGGATATAGGAGTGTGCCCGAAATTTTATTTGAAAGTTCGTAATTAAATTAGGCTTGAAATGACTAAAACAGGAGTTGAAGTTTGGAAGTTTGATCGGGGAGTTGACTTATTGATATCGAGGTCGGAATCCAGTTCTGAAAATTTTCATAGCTCTGTTATGTCATTTATGACTTGTGTGCAAAATTTGAGGTCACTCGGAATTAATTTATTTGGTTCCGGCATCGAATGTAGAAGTTAGAAATTCTTAAATTTCATTAAGCTTGAATTGGGGTATGATTCATGATTTTAGCGTTGTTTGATGTGATTTGAGGTTTCAACTAAGTTCGTATGATGTTTTAGGACTTTTTGGAGTTTTTGGTTGAGGTCCCGGGGGACTCGGGTGTGTTTCAGATGGGTAACGGATCGAAATTTGGACTTAAATAGCTGCTGGAATTTTTCTAATGCTTGTATCTGGTTTCCTTCATCCGTTCGCGATCGGGGGCAGGATCGAGGGAAGGATCGGGGCAGCAATCGGGGGCAGGATCGAGGGCAGCGATCGAGGGCAGCGCCTGGACAGAAACTTTAAGTTATAAAAGGGGGACTTCGTCCCATTTTTCATTTTTGACAAATTGGAGCTTAGGGGGAGGCGATATTTGAGAGATTTTCAAGAAAAAATATCGGGGTAAGTGATTCTAACTCGGATTTGTTCAATATACACGAATATATCATTGTTTTCATCATTTAATTAGTGTTTTTAGATGAAAATTTGGGAAATATTGTAGAAATCGCATAAAACGAATTTATGAGATTTCAATGTCGATTCGGAGTCGGATTTGAGTGAAACTAGTATGGTTGAACTCGTAATTTAATGGGTTATCGGATATTTTAAGTTTCGTCAGATTTTGAGATGTGGGCTCCACAGATGATTTTTGAGTTAAATTTTGAATTTTGGTTGGAAAATTAGTATTTTCATATGGAATTAATTCCAATAATTTGTACTGATTGAATCGAATTAATTGTGACTAGATACGAGGCTTTCAGAGGCCAATTCATGATGTAAAGGTATAACAAAGTAAAGAATTACCCGGTTCGAGGTAAGTGACTTGTCTAACCTTGTGTGGGGGAAATTCCCCTTAGGATTGGTATTGATATGAAAATGTTGATGTGTTGAAAGTCATGTACACGATATGACGAGTGTGTACACGGTCTAAATGTAAAATATTATGTCTTTAAATTGTGTAGAGAACTATTGCATATTAATTAAATTATTTTATTTTGTAATATTCATCATCATTAATATATTTTCGTATTTTACATTTGTCTTACTTGTTCCTGCTAAGTGTTTTACCTGTTTAGTTGAAACTTTATTTCTTTTGTTCTCTGAATTATTTGAAGGTTGGATTTCTAATTTAAATATTATTAAAATGAAGTATTTTACATTTAAAAATTTGATATTAAGGCAAGGTGTTTAATTTGTGAAATATTATTTTTGTTGAGTTATTCATCCCTGAATATTTTGTGAGACTTTGTACTCATTATGATTGAGCCGTGAGCTCCTTATTGTGGAAAATATTCTTGTTGTTCAATTTTGTTGGCAAGTTAAAATATTTGGGCACTTGAGGTGCAAATTGTGATATATTGTGATATTGATACGCATGCGGTGGTATAAGGTCTGAGTGTTAAAACGCATGCGGTGAGATAAGGGTGGATTGTTACGCGTGGCTAGTAGGAAAACTACTAGAAGTCATGCGGTGTGATAAGGGTGGCTAAAACGCGGGATGCTATTTCGGGAAAAATATTTTCTTTAAAATTTAATGTAAAGGCTCCCGCAGTGATATAAGGAAATGAGATATTGTGAATTTATTTATGATTTGGAACTACGAGGCGGTACCTCGGGAGTGCCCCTGATGATATTTCTTTATGGCTGCATTTGCCTTTGGTTATTTTTGTGATTTCCTTAAACTTGTAAATTTCTATTTTTCCTTCCGCGAGGTATTGTTTGCCCTTATTCTGTGCAGTTAAATTGTGACATACTACTTACTTGATTTATTCTCATTGTTATTTTTATTATTATATTATTAAACTTTCCACCTTATATTTTATTATTCCAGTAGGGCCTGACCTGACCTCGTCACTACTCTACCGAGGTTAGGCTTGGCACTTACTGGGTACCGTTGTGGTGTACTCATACTATGTTTGTGCACATCTTTTTGTGCGGATCCAGGTATTTCCTATCAGACTAGGCATCAGTGAATTAGCCATACGCGGAAACTTCGAGGTATATCTACCAGCGTCCGCAGACTCTGGAGTCCCCTTCAATCTTATTATGTTGTCTTCCTTATCTGCTTTATACTATGATGTATAGATACATTGAGGATAAATTCTTAGAAGCTTGTGACTTATTCCTACCGGATTTTGGGAGTTGAAATTGTTAAATTTGCAGTTCTTATGTATTTGACTATTAAGGATTAAATTTGAGTTTATATTCAGTTATTCCGCATTGATAGACTTACCTAGTCTTAGAGAATAGGCGCCATCATAACATCCTACGGAGGGAATTTGGGGTCATGACAAGTTGGTATAAGAGTTCTAAGTTCATAGGTGTTATGAGTCACAAACAGGTTTAGTAGAGTCTCGCGGATCGGTACGGAGACGTTTGTACTTATCTTCGGGAGGCTATGGAACTGTTAGGAAAAATGTTCACTTCTTTGATTCCTTATCGTGCGCATTAGTTGACTTCAAAATTTTAAAACCTTGTCTTTCTATTCTCTCACATATGGTGAGGACACGCATAACTGGATCCAATGATCAGACACCCACGCCCCATGTTGGAGCTGCAAGAGGCTGGGGTCAGGCAGAGGTCGAGCCAGAGACAGAGGAAGACCGCGTGGTGCAGCCAGAGCACCTGCCCGAGCTGCTTCACAGGAGCCACCAGTAGCTCCAGTTGGAAAGCAGGCACCTGAGATGCCTGTTACTACCCCTCCACTTCAAGAGACTCTTGCCTAGTTTTTGAGCATGTTTCGCGCTCTGGTGTGGTGCAGGTAGAGCACCTGCCAGAGCTGCTGCAGAGGAGCCACTAGTAGCTCCAGTTGGAAAGCAGGCACCTGAGACGCATGTTACTACCCCTCCACTTCAGGAGACTCTTGCCCAGTTTTTGAGCATGTTTCGCGCTCTAGCTCAGGCAGGGTTAGTTCCACTTGCTCCTGCCACATCTCAGGCTGGGGGAGGACTACAGACTCCCGCCGCCCGTACCCTAGATCCACGGGCCCAGGTTGACCATGCCCCAGAGGTTTTACCAGTGCAGGCAGTTGTTCCAGTTCGACCCGAGGCTAAGGCAACAGTTTCGGATGGGGAGCAACTCAGGCTTGAGTGGTACAAGAAGTATCACCCTCCCACTTTCGGCGGTTTGGCTTCAGAGGATGCTTAGGGTTTTCTTGAGAAATGTCATTGTATCCTCCGTACTATGGGTATTGTGGAGTCTAGTGCGGTTTCTTTCACGACATTCCAGCTTAGAGGATCGGCCTATCAGTAGTGGCGGGCATATGAGTTGGATAGTCTGGTTGAGGCAGCTTCACTCACTTGGACTCAATTTTCAGATATGTTCTTGAGGGAGTATGTTCCTTAGAGTTTTAGATATGCATGGCACATAGAGTTTGAGCAGCTGCACCAGGGTTCTATGACCGTGTCAGAGTACGCGGTCCGATTCAATGATTTGGTTAGGCATGCACCAGCCTTGGTTGCTACTGTTCGAGAGCGGGTTCATCGATTTATCGAGGGGATCCACTATAGTATCAGATTCAGTATGGCCCGAGGACTAGAGATGGACATCACATACCAACAGGTGGTGTCAATTGCTAGGAGATTAGAGGGTATGCGGACTCTGGAGAGAGAAGAGAGGGAAGCTAAGAGACATCGATAGTTCTCGTGCCCCAACTGTAGCCCGTCATGGTAGAGGCTATGTGAGTTGTCCTATTCACTCAGCACTTCCAGCTTCCATTGGTATTTCGGCTACTCCCAAACCTCAGGTTCCCTGTTATGCACCGCCATTATCTATTGTACCTCCTGCATGGGGTGTTTTCAGTGGTCAGTCCACACAATCAGGCCCGAGCCAGTCCCAGCAACCACGTCCTCCGAGGGCTTCTTTTGAGTTTGGTGACACTCGTTATATCATGAGGGATTGCCCCAGACTTAGAAGGGGTGCACCTCCACAGATTTCTCAGGACCCACCTATTCCACAAGGCCCTCAAGCTTCTCAGGTCATGATTACTGCACAAGCTGCCACTCCACCTGCACAGCCAGCTAGAGGCAGAGGTCGAACAGGTAGGGGTCGCCCTAGAGGGGGAGGCTAGGCCAGACATTATTCCCTTCCTGCTAGGACGGAGGCAGTTGCATCCGATTTTGTTATCACATGTATTGTTCCAGTCTGTCATAAAGATGCATCAGTCTTATTTGATCCAGGCTCCACTTATTCTTTTATGTCATCTTATTTTACCCAGTATTTGGGCGTATCCCGTGATTCTTTGAGTTCTTACGTTTATGTATCTACACCCATAAGTGAATCTATTATTCTTGACCGCGTGCATCGGTCGTGTTTGATTGTTATCACTGGTTTTGAGACCAGAGCTGATTTATTATTGCTCAGTATGGTGGATTTCAATATTATTTTGGGCATGGACTGGTTGTCTCCCTATCATGCTATCCTTGATGGTCACGCCAAGACGGTGACGTTGGTTATGACAGGTCTACCGTGGCTAGAGTGGAGAGGTACCTTGGATCATGTTTCTAGCAGTGTTGTTTCATTTCTTAAGGCTCAACGAATGGTTAAGAAGGAGTGCAATGCGTATCTGGCCTATATGAGAGATGTTAGTATTGATACTCCTATCGTGGAGTCAGTTCTTGTAGTAAGAGATTTTCCTGATGTATTTCTAGCGGATCTTCCAGGTATGCCATCCGACAGGGATATTGACTTTGGCATTGATTTGTTACCGGACACTCAGCCCATTTCTATTCCGATATATCGTATGGCCCTAGCAGAATTGAAGAAATTAAAGAAGCAGTTGCAGGAGCTTCTTGACAAGGGTTTTATTCGGCCTAGTGTATCGCCTTGGGGTGCTCCTGTCTTATTTGTGAAGAAGAAGGATGGTTCAATGCGGATGTGTATTGATTACCGCCAGTTGAACAATGTTACAGTGAAGAACAAGTATCTATTGCCACGTATTGATGACCTATTTGATCAGCTTCAGGGTGCCAGAGTGTACTCTAAGATTGACTTACGTTCAGGCTATCATCAGTTGAAGATTCGGGAGCCGGATATCCCGAAGACTGCCTTCACGACTCGCTATGGTCATTATGAGTTCCTTGTAATGTCATTTGGGTTGACCAACGCCCCAGCAATATTTATGCACTTAATGAACAATGTATTTTAGCCCTATCTTGATTCTTTCATCATTGTAGTTATTGACGACATTCTAGTGTATTCCCGGAGCCGGGAGGATTATGAACAACACGTGAGGACTGTGCTTCAGACTTTGAGAGAAAAGAAGTTGTATGCAAAAGTTTCAAAGTGTGAATTCCGGCTTGATTCAGTAGGATTTTTTGGGTCATGTGGTAATGAACAAGGGGATCCATGTAGATCCGAAGAAAATTGAAGCAGTGATTGAGCTGTGAGCTCCTTATTGTGGAAATTATTCTTGTTGTTCATTTCTTTTGGCAAGTTAAAATATTTGGGCACTTGAAGTGTAAATTATGATATATTGTGATATTAATACGCATGCGGTGGTATATGGTCTGGGTGTTAAAATGCATGCGGTGAGATAAGGGTGGCTTGATATGCGTGGCTAGTAGGAGAACTACTAGAAATCATGCGGTGTGATAAGGGTGGCTAAAACGCAGGATGCTATTTCGAAAAAACTGTTTTCTTTAAAATTTAATGTAAAGGCTCCCGCGATGATATAAGGAAATGAGATATTATGAATTAACTGTACGGGAAGACTTCGAGGTATATCTGCCAGCGCCCGCAGACTCCGAAGTCCCCTTCTATCTTATTATGTTTTCTTCCTTATTTTCTTTATACTCTTATGTATAGAGACATTGAGGATAAATATTTGAAGCTTGTAACTTATTCCTACCGGGTTTTGGGAGTTGAAATTATTAAATTTGCAGTTCTTATTTATTCGACTGTTAAGGATTAAATTTCAGTTTATATTCAGTTATTCCGCATTGATAGGTTTACCTAGTCTTAGAGACTAGGTGCCATTACGACATCCTACGGAGGAAATTTGGGGTCGTGACAAATACTCATTAAGAAACTATGCTAACAATTCAAAATATTTTGAGAAAAAAACAATTAAAAACTAAGAAGCAAAAAGAGTAAAGAGAAAATTACTTGAGATAGCAATTGGGATCGGAGTTGAAAATTATTTACTTCCCCAAGTTTGCTTTAAAAATCAAACTCATCTTCCAACTTTGAATAATTAATATTCTACTCCTCATATCAACGATGACTTCTTAAAATAGCTATTTTATCCTCTACAATTTTTATCTCTTATTTTTATTCTTTAATATAAGAATTTTTTATTTTAATTTATATTATCGACTTACCTGTAGACAAATTAAAAAAACTTTTTCAAAACCAAAAAAAATGAGAAGTAGTAGTCAAGCATATAAGTTAATGATGTTCAATAGTGAAATAAATGAGAAAAATAAAAAATAATAATAAATAATTTACTCGTATCAATAATTTTATTAATAGCAATCAAAACTCAATCTATTTACAAAATTGAGAATAAAAGAGAGTAATTTTATAAATTATACAATGTAGGTAATAAAAAAATAATGGGCATAAATTACAGTAAATTTTATAATAATTTTTCAAAAATTATCTATTTACACTTTACATGAAATTTAATTAAAATTTAGAAAAAAATTAGTATTAACAATCAAAACTCACAAATTTATATAGACATAGAGAATAATAAAAATAGTGGAACTTAAAATCACACGCACACCGACATACATTATATGCATTTTAATATATATAATATTAAAATAATAATAATAAATTAGCAATATATTTTGTAATAAATTCATAATATAACTATTTTATTTATAATGTTATTGAACTTAGATTATAATAAGATATAGTATTTTTAACTTATGAATAAATACCTGCATTAAAAAATATCTAAATAATATAAAAAAAGTATTACATATATGGAGAGTTGAAAATGTCAAAGGTAAAATATATATTGCGTAGGATGAAAATGACAATTGTTTAAAGTTGGAAGATGAGTTTGATTTTAAGACTAAATTTGGGGGATGTAAATGATTTTACCCATTGAAAATAGGGAGATAGAAATAGATATTACGAAAAAGTTAAAAAGAGAGAAATAAGGGATTGTTCATGTGCATTGGAAAACAAATGAAAGAAAGAATAAAAAGGGAAAAGAAAGCCGCACGGCAAAAAAGTACAAGTGGGACTCAATCCCCTATCCTTAGGATCAAACAACCATCATTTACGTGAACTCTAATTTATTAAGTAGATCCACCCTCGAGCGGAATCGAGAATCATGTTTGTGGACTAATGGTGCATGCATATCGAGTACAAATATGTTCTCTACAAAAACCATATTAATCTAGCCTACACGGTTCAGAATGAAGCAGAAAAAATAAGTGAGTTATCGATTGGCGATTTAAAAGTAAAAATAAATAAATGAAATAAAATTTCCAGCAGTACCGCGAATGATTTTAATCGTAGACGAAATTAGAAGCCAAACTATTTAGTGCCTGAAGAAAGCTTTTCGATGGCATAGCCTGTAGGTTGTAGGTGCACAATCAAAAGGGGGTGGGGGTGGGAGTGGGGGTGGGGGAATTAAAAAGTATTAAAATTGCCCTTGGAGTAGTGACCCAAGAAATAATATTAATATTAATGTATTATTAAATAAGACTTTCTTGATTTTAAAGAGAAGCAATAAGTTGCTTCTACCAAATAGTTATTTCCTAAGTAAAAGTCATCTCCTTAAGCGCTACCTCTTACATTTATTCATATCAGAGTTTAAAACTAAAGAAGATAATGACAAGTTATTAGGCAATACAGATTTTATTTTCAAGTACTTCTAACTTTTAAAAAAAATACTTCTATACATTTTATTCAACTTTATTAAGTTTTCTAGACATTTTAATATTTTCCATCAAACTAAGTTACAAAAAACATCAGAATTGAAACCTATCTAATCATTTCGATTTCACAAAATCTTGCAAATAAGCAAAGAAGAGAAGGTTAAAATCAAGGAGCTATATCAATAGCATCACCGGGGATTATGGTGGAAGGATAGGATCTCTCTACCCTTAATTTAAGGTCTTGTGTTTAAGCCTTGAGAATAGAAAGAAGTTTTTAGCCGGGAGTCTTCTTTCATTAATGAGCGTTTGGATTAATCAGAAACTAATATGGGTACCTGACACATAAAAAAATAAAAAATAAAAAAATTCTTGTTCCAATATATAGCATGTGGTTGTAGCTTCGCGTCGAATAAAATAAAATATAATTTTAATGTCACAAAAAAAGGAGTAAAATCTAAAACAAAAAAAAGGCCTTGTACTCCAAGACAAAAACCCACAACAGAAGGAAAATAAAACAAAATTAACATAAAGAAGATCCATTCTATAAATAGGCAATGAAGTATCATATATAACAATCCATTAACGAAAGAGGAAGAAATTAATATATTGAGATGGAAAAAAGCAAAGTGTTGATTGTAGGAGGAACAGGGTACCTAGGGAAGAGATTAGTGAAAGCTAGTTTAGCAAATGGTAATAAAACCTACATTTTGCGTCGTCCAGAAATAGGAGTTGATATTGAGAAAGTTGAAATGCTTATTTCTTTTAAGATGCAAGGAGCTCATCTTGTAACTGCTTCTTTTAACGATCATCGGAGCCTCGTCGATGCCGTTAAACTCGTCGATGTTGTCATCTGTGCCATCTCCGGCGTCCATATTCGTAGCCATCATATCTTACTTCAGCTCAAGCTTGTGGATGCCATTAAAGAAGCTGGAAATATCAAGGTATAATATAATTAATGAAGAGTTTTCTCATGCATAACTCGTTAATTATGGAGTATTAACTATGCTTAAATGCAGATCCGGAATTTAAATATGACCGATTCGACTTTTAAAATATTACGATTGATCGATTATTCGCGCTTTTAATATATATATATATATATATATATATATATATATATATATATGTGATGTTGAAAGAGAAACTTCAACATGTCATAAAATTTTCTAAAAGGAAGAAAAGTCCGAAGTTTTAATTAGATTTAAAAATCAGAGAACCCTCACGTGGATGGCATGAAGAACCGAAGAAAGTCCCAGAAAGTCTTTGCTTCTCACTAGTATCCGGGGTACATTATCAAGTTAAGTAGACTAACAATTAATAACACAGTCATTTATTCATATAATATAATTGGTTCTACACAATTAAATTGTACTCTAGTACTCTAGATAATAGTACATAGCTTAAACTCTTAGTTAATGATATTAGCACGTACACGGTTACGTCGCATTTGTTTCTGAAATTATTCAGAACTTGCAAAAAAAAGTTGGAAAAATTAATTGAAAGTATCATTGAGTTTAGGCACATTGAGTGTGGCGCGAAAGTATCATAGCACTTCGAACATAATATAACACTTATTCATCCAAACTGATAACATATTCATAATTATATAATATGCATGTGTAATTGAGGTTCGGCAGTTTAAATCATTGCCAAGACAATTCATTTGGGATATGAAATATTTGAAAATATAAAATTGTACAGAGATTTTTGCCTTCTGAGTCTGGAACGGATCCAGCAAGAATGGAAAACTCAATGGAGCCAGGTAGAGTGACATTTGATGATAAAATGGTGGTGAGAAAAGCGATAGAAGAAACTCACATTCCTTACACTTACATCTCTGCTAACTGCTTTGCTGGTTACTTCCTCGGTGGTCTTTATCAAATTGGCCACATTCTTCCTTCTACTGATTCTGTTGTTTTGCTCGGAAATGGCAACCAGAAAGGTAATTTGTTTGTATAATTAGTTCCTTTTATCTTTCTGTATATGGTTTGTTGTGTATTTTGTATAATTCTCTTTGTTATGATATATATATTTTGCAGCAATTTGTGTGGACGAAGATGATATTGCAACATATACCATAAAGAGCATAGATGATCCAAGAACACTCAATAAGACACTTTACATTAGGCCTCCTAAAAACATACTTTCCCAAAGAGAGGTTGTTCATATTTGGGAAAAGCTCATTGGTAAGGAGCTTAAAAAATCAACTCTTTCCAAAGAAGAATTTTTGGCTCCTATGAAGGGTAAGAACCATAAATCATATACTCCCTTTGCCCCAATTTGATTGGCATTTCCAAAAGAATGAAAATGTTGTATTAATTTTCTCTTTTTTTTTTTTTGTTCCATAAAAAACAGAGCTTGAATATGCAGAACAAGTTGGAATGTGTCACTATTATCACGTTTGCTACGAAGGATGCCTTGTTAATTTTGAAATAGGAGAAGAAGGAGAAGAGGCATCCAAACTCTATCCAGAGGTTAACTACACTACAGCCCAAGACTACATGAAGCGTTACGTCTAAGTCTATAAGCATCATGTGTGGTAATTCTTGGTTCTAATTGGCTTTGTAAAAAAATTATCTTTGTTTTCGCTATTAATAAACTATTTTCTTTTATCAGAATTTATGATATAGATTATTTAATCTCATATTTTAATTTTTCATGTAACGACCCGAGATTCTCTCCTTCGAGACCGTGATGACGCTCACTTGTTAGACAAGCCAACGTTAGAATAATATTAGCCATTTTAAAAAAAATTTAAATTAATTAATAACAAAGAAACAAATACGGAAATAAAGTATGAAATAAAGTGAATAATCCATAATAATAACGATGTCTAAATACCATCCTAGAAATGGTGTCACAAGTGCACAAGCTTCTAAAATAATACAATCAAGGGTCTGAATAAAAATAAAGTTGTCTGAAAGAAATACACAAGTACGATAAAGTGGAAGGGGACTTTAGAACTGCAAACGTCATGCAATTATACCTCAAGTCTCCTGCGAATAGTTGAATCCGAGTAAATTTACTATACGCCGCTGGGACTAACTCCGGTATCTGCACAAGAAGTGCAGAGTGTAGTATGCGTACAACCGACCCCATGTACTCAGTAGTGGTGAGCCTAACCTCGACAAAGTAGTGACGAGGCTAAGACAGGTCACTTATATTAACTTGTACGCAATAATAATAATAACAACAATAATAGAAATAAAACAGGTATCTCATTTCAACAGTTGAAGCCAACTCAACAGTCATAACCAATTATTATTTCAATTAGTTTCCGTTGCGGCGTGCAACCTGATCCCATAATATATTCATATTCAATTCCGTTGCGGCGTGCAACCCGATCCCACAATATATTCACACTCAATTCCATTTTGGCCTGCAACCCGATCCCAATATATTCATTTCCATCAATTATGTTACGGCATGCAACCCGCTCCTCCAATATATTCACTTTCATTTCTGTTGCAGCGTACATCCCGCTCCTCAAATAATATAATTTATCAATTCTTATAAAAGAAATTACTCCAATAAATGCAACAATTAATATGAAATTATAAGACAACAAGCATACAATAATTATGTTTTGTTTAAAAATAAGTGACGGCAAGTACCAATTAATTATGAAAATTATGGAGGAAATAGGCAATTTAATAATTAGTATGCTAAATGTCAAGTATCAATTAAGTCACATAAATCAAATAAGCATATAGCAAGTATAGCATGGATTCAAGGCATAATATTGAGCAAGGAATATGAGAGAAACAATTAATATAGTAATTAATTCATGATTTAAAATAATTTATAATTTTCAAATAATTAGGCAAATAATTAATTTGACGACGCATAGACACTCGTCACCTCACCTATATATATCAAAATTTCTTTACAAGGGCTAAATAGCCCCGATACATATTTTTTACAAAAGGCCGAATGGCCTAAACAAAAAGATAGTACAAAAAGCAAAAAGATCCTAAATGGCCTAATCTTCATTGGGGGCTATATGCAACGAAGGAATCAAACGACGAAGCTGTGAGTACGAGCCTGGAGCTATTAGATGAAAGGTGCGAAGCCGCCCTTGTCCGACTGGCCTCCCAAAATCAGCGGATCGAAAGGTATTACAATCGAAGGGCCAACCTTAGTCACTTCAATACCGGGGACTTGGTACTAAGAAAGGTCACACTAAGCACCCGAAACCCGAATGAAGGGAAATTGGGCCGAATTGGAAAGGACCGTACCGAGTTATCGAGATCACCGGGAAAGAATCCTACAAGCTCAGAACAATGAACGACGAGCAACTACCAAACAACTGGAATATAACTCACTTAAAGCGATATTACTGTTAAGGTGCGGTCCCGTTCTTTCTTTTATTTACATTTTAAACTAACACTTATAGGTAACCAACAAAGGATGATTCGAGACCCTAGGTCTGAAAGCACGTATTGCACTCTTTTTCCCTTGAACCGGCTTTATCCCAAATGGGTTTTCCGGCAAGGTTTTTAATGAGGCAAAAAGTAGATCGTGCTAATTTAGAATCGAAGGCCGGCTACGAACCGGGGACAATGATCACAACAGCATTTGATGCCTCTCTTTGGTCAACCTCGAACACTGGGGGGGGGGGCAATATCCCCGGATATCGAATTTAGCAAGGCATTTCGACTTCATGATTGAAGGGCCTTGATCAATAGGATTTATTGTAAGGGCCAAATGGTCAAATGAACCATGCCCGCTCAAATCACTCGAGCCCTGGCACAAAACATGTATACATGTACAACTATAATGCACAAGAATAAAAAAGAAGACTCTTTTTTGCATATAAACATTTTGTCCTAAAAAACGTTTCTTGAATTTCTCAAGGAATTTCCTACACCTGATCCCCTAAATATATCGAGCCCAAGGGTCACCTTAATCTGAGTTCGAACATTCACTTCACTCGGGGACTGTAGGCATTGCCTAAATTAAAAGGTTAAGGCCATTCCCGGATCAACGAAACCCGAGAGCACAAAAGCTTATTTGGCATTGCCCGAATTAAAAGGCTAAGGCCATTCCCGGGTCAACAAAACCCGAGGGTACAAAAGCTCATTTGGCATTTCCCGAAATAAATAGGCTATGACCATATCATCATGAATCAGAGACGTCCGAAACTCGTAGCAAAAACAAGGCCTTCAAAAAATTCTTATAACCGGTTTTAAAGGCTACCCTCGACAAGCTATAAACCTAAATTTTTTATTGGAAAAGTTTTCGGTAACACCGAATCCCTACAATGCCTTAACACAAAGTAAAGGCAAGGTTTGTTCGAACCTTCAAACGTAACCTAATCGTTTTATGCTAAGGCCTTTCGACCTTTGCGAATACAAATAAAAAAGCAAAGGAAAAATTCAGAAGCTATGAAAAGGAAAAGCCTTATATAAAAGCCTTATATATATATATATATATCAAAATTTCTTTACAAGGGCTGAATAGCCCCGATATATATTTTTTACAACGGGCCGAACGACCTCAACAAAAGGATAGTACAAAAAGCAAAAAGATTCTAAATGGCCTAATCTTCATTGGGGGCTACATCATCGCTACGGGGTCTTTGCCACCATCAGAACCACCTGACTCTTCAGACCCCTCGGAATACTCCTCAGGATAAGCCAAGTTCCAGGCCTTGGCTTTGCATATCTTGGCGTTCTCGATTTCAGCCAATATGTCTAAATTTTGAGCATGGACTCCCTCGAGGGCCTCCGTTCGGGATTGCCACCTCGCATGCTTCACCATGTTTCTTGCTTGTTCCTGATGGCCTTGACATTGGCCTTGAAATGGGCCACTTTATCATCGGCCTCGGTCTTGGCCGCGATGACCTCTAACTTGGCCGCCTCAAGCTCCTTGGCCAGGTTCTCTTGACTAGAAGCATCCGAGTTCAACTGAGATTGGAGTCCCTCGATCGTATTGACCTACACCGAGTATGTCTCCTTTATAGCTAAACCTCAGTCGAAGCCAATTGCGCCCGGGCAGTCTCTATTTTCGAGGCCAAGTAGTCCATATTTCTCTTCCATTCTTTGGCCTCAGCCTTCACCATGTCCACCTCCACCTAGAGCTGCTCGATCTACTCAAGTCTCTTTTGAACTTGTGGGTTCGGGTTGTTAGCCAATGTTTCTGAATCATCATCACTAAGTTCGAATATTTGTCTTACCTGCTCGACCAGATCGGCATGCTCCTTTCGAGCCGCTTCTAACTCGGCCTGGAGCTTCTCACTAAGAAGCTTGTAAGCGTCCTTCTCAGCAAGCTCCTGAGTCTCGGACTCGTAATGCTTGAACTCCTCCCGATATAGGAGAAAGGCCTCATGATGAAGCACAGAGGCCTGCAAGCACAATGGAAAATGTTACGATTATTCATGATTAAATCTAAGTACAAAATGAAGGAACATTCGAAATCACCCAATTCAGCACCTGTTGAGCTTCGTTGAACAGGTAGGGCGCTTCCACCTCGTTCATTATAGCTTGATCCTCTTCAGTCACCAAGCACCGAAGGTAACTGGCAATCCCCACCGAGGCAGAGAGAACCCGGGCGTCCTCCGGAATGGACATAAAAATTGCTCGTCTCCGAGTAGGAACAACACTCGGAGTTGGGAACTGATTCACTAATTTTGGAATTGATGAAGATCTGCCAGCTCTCGGGGATGGTATCTTCTTTGGTACCAGTAAGTCTCCCAACCCGGTGACATCCTCCGGAAAGGTAGAATCCAGGCCATCGAAGAAATTGTGGAAAGAATCTGCTGCTCCTTGGGCCCCTTCGCCGAGGTTATCTTTCAACGTATGAGACTGATTTATCATAGAATCGGTAAACGAAGGCGACCCAGAGATATCAATCACCCCAAGCGTCTCCTTAGGCACATTATCTTCTGACCGAGAAGTACCGGCCACAGTCTCTTTTTTGACCCCCCTAGCTCGGGCAAAACGGCCTCAACCCTCCCTGATTCGGAGCCTTCAACCACTGCTTCTTCTATGGCCTTCATGGCTTGAGGCAGTTTGGAACCGCTTCTCACGTAAGCCACCAATTCACATTCTTCTTCTTCTTCTTCGGACTCATCCCTCAACCGATGGATTGAGTTCGATGAGAGTTCTTGGGCGCTGGCATTTTTAGGTTTGCACACCAGCCGCTTCCTCGGTCTTTTCTTTTCAGGGCTCGAGGAACTAGGAGCTTTTCTTGTTTTCTTCTCTTTATCCTGCTTTGGAGCAGGAGGATCAGCGTATATGTCGTCATCGGCTAATGGAGGCCACATTTCGACATCTTTTGGTAGACCTGCAAAAAGAAAATAAAACGATTCAGGGATCGATGATGTGAAAGTAAGATCAAATATAACTTAGATAAATAATTCTCACCATGGTTACGGGCCTCCCATCGGCCCTTCGAGAGCTCATGCCATAAGCGCTCAGAATAAGGTTTCTATGTCATAATGCCCTCGACCCACTCCTTGAGTCGAGGAACAATATCTGACATCTGAGGAACATCTGCATCATCACATAACATCGATGAGAAGGGAGGGAAAAGAAAAGCAATAAAAGAAATCTTGAAGGCAAAGTTATACTTACGTTTCTTTGGAAATGGCATATCCGCAGCCGGGATTAAGTCTGAGGTCCTCACTCGAACGAATTGGCCCAACCAGCCCCGGTCCCGATCATCATCGATGCTCAAGAATAAGGACTTAGTGGCTCGACGTGCGAGCTTGAGTAATCCCCCTCGGTAAAGTCGAGGGCTATACAGGCGCATGAGGTGATCAATAGTAAATGGACACCCCTCGAGCTTGCTCACAAAGAAACGAAGCAGAATAACAATCCTCCAAAATGAAGGATGCATCTGCTCGAGCGTCACTTTATACCTTTTGCAAAAGGCTATGATAACTAGATCTAAAGGACCCAACGTGAAAGGGTAAGTATAAACACTTAAAAACCCTCAACGTAGGTGGTGATCAATTCCTCGGGTGTAGGGATCACTACGAGTTTATCTTCCCTGTTGCAGTCCTTTTTGACCTTATCGAGGACACCGCAGTAATCGTACATATATACCTCGAGACCGGCTCGCACCGACCCGGTACTGAAGAGATTTTCTCGATCTTGAAGTCGGCCCCGATTGGGCACCCCGAAGGGACATATGACTTTAGAGGGGGTTCCGGTGTTGGTTCCTCAATAGCAGCAGGCGAAACATTTTCAGATGGTTACGAGGAAGAAGGGTTTTATTTTTTGAGGAACCGATTTCGAAGTCTTTGCCATTTTTTATAAACAATGGAGAAGAAAGTGTTGGTAAAAGAGGAGGCGTGCTTAGCAAAATAACCTATGTAAATTTCCAAAAGAACTAGAAGAGAAAAAGTTTTGAGGCTAAGCTAGAAAACTAGAAGATGAAAGTGGTGAAGCTTTCTTAAAACACAAAAGCAGATGTTTGAATGTAAAAGTTCTAATGAATGGATGAAATGGGGTATTTATAGTTTTCTCAAAAGGCGGTTCGCATCCTGTAGCGGCCGACCATCAACTGACACACATTTAATGCCTTAAATACTGGACCGACGGGACGTTTCAAATGTTCTTATCACTTACGCCATGAATTCGTTGTCATGATTTATCGGAGTTAGAATCGGGAGCTCGTATCGTTTCTCATCATTTACTCTCCGAAAAACTAAGGGATTTGATGTCGTATTTTTGTCTCTTACGTCATGATATATATTGAAATGAGAATCTGAGGCTTGTATCCTTTTTCTTCACCTACTCTCCGAAAAAAGAGGGGACTATCTGTGTACGGATAAAATCGAGTTCGGTGTTCGATCGAGCTTGTGAAACGGAGGGCCAAGGTTGATACATCTGTAATTGGGTAAAACTCAAATTCTGAGGTTCGATCTGACATCCCACATGGTCAGCCATGGGCGGAATATAATATTCAAGATCGGACCTAAAGCATCATCAAAACTAGCCATCGAGATTATCATATTTGCCCTCGAGTCTACTGAAGGCGTAACCGGTCCTGTTTCTAATGGTATCGAAGAAAGCTCTGCCAACTCATCCAACAGGGGTCCGTGATTCTTGCCATTCAATCATTTTGGCAGAAATTACGGAATTAGCCAAAAAGGAAACCAACGGTCTTCAAAATAAAGGACTTATATTTTTTATAGTACAATAAAATAATACCCCAAAAGGTAGGTTTCCCTGAATATATAAAGGGGACTTGACAATTCATTAAACACATTGTAACACATATCAAAAAAGCAATATACTGTTATCTCTAGCTTTGTCACAGTTCATTTTACTCCGGCATCGATAATATTAGTTCTAGCTCGAGGGAGATTAATCTCACAAGGCTAGGATTGCTCAACTTGCGTGGTTTGCATTTATCTTTTATCTTTTATTCCCATAATTACTCTGTATCAAATTAGATCAAGTATCCTTAAAACCACGTACAAATTCAATTGTTATTCAATTTTGAGGGTAAACACTTATTTCTAAAGTTCTTTGAACATTTGTATATGTCACAACCATCCGACTTTTAGTACGTAGTGTTTGTTTTGTTGTAATAATAAAGAACAAACTTCTTTATGGTGGTAAGTTTGTATGTATCTTAACATATTTATTGGATTTAAATTTTAAGTTATGTATATGTTAGATAGTGTAAATAAATTTTATACTATAAGTGTACTTTTGTTTAACCAAAGAATTAGATTCTCAGTCAAAGCCTATTTTTAGAAGTACTCGGGTTACTGATAATCAAGAAATTCAATATTCTCTCAAAAATAAGAAAGGAAATCAGAATCAGAAATGACAAAGTAATCAATAGAAAGCACAAGAAAGTAATTATATTCCAATGTTCATCAGAACGTGTCCTTACAAGTGAAATTCCCTTCCCTTATATAGGAATTTACAAATATAACGTTTCTTCCCTTTTATGACCGAATCATTATGAGTATTAATGACATTAATGAAACGTTATAATTGGCAACCGTAACTGTTCATGAAGATTCTGTAACGGCTCTTATTCTTCTTCCGCATTAATTAGAGGTTCATAAATCTTCCCTCTTTACTGTCTTGATTCATCCTGCTTGTGTCTCTTCACTGAGTAATTTAGGCTCGAGCAACCATACCCTTTCGTCTCGTGAGTGATTTGTACGTACCTGTTGTAAATCGTTAATCTTTTAATGCGACACTCCAGTTGTCATCTTATTAGTGATCTACGTATCTTGCCCTGTCATCCTCATATAATTCCATGTGTAACATTTATTTTTTACCAATACAGATAGTCCCCCCACTTGCCGAATATTCTGCAATTGAATATTTGGGAAGTGGCACGTATTTATGGCGGGAATGTTTTTCTGCCGTTTCCCATGTATTATTGCATTTTCTTTATAACCATCGCTTCGTATGTCACTTCCATTTAATGTACGTGCTACGTGGTTCGTCGATTGGGTATGTGACTCTTCAGCGGTTTTTAAAGCTTTCTTGCGGCTGCGTTAGTCACTTTTAGTTTCACAAAACCTTCAATCTGCAGTGTTTTTCTTCTTTAGTCGTTCTTGTTATTCAACACGCATTATTTTCTTATATAACCATGTCTTCATCAAACCCCGATCCTCGCAGAGTAGCAATTGTAGATGAACTTCCCCCTTCAACTGCTCATGTTAGGAGTAGAAGAGGTGGTAGATTACATAGTTTAGGATCTGTATCTATTCGTGGTTCTACTTCTCAAACCAACGTTGCTACCCCTTATTCTTCTAGAACTAGGGCTTCTTCAACTCATAGATCTTCTGCCAGAAATAGGGATTCGAGTGAACCTATTCGAGAACCAATTATTGACGAAATTATTCCTACAGAATTTTCTTTCTCCACTGATCGTGAATCAATTAGAAATCAAGTTACTTTTATGACTTCCCATGATCGTGCCGACGTTTATCCTTCCTAGATTACTGAGGGTTTGATTTCTCTTGTGCGAAAAGAATGCCATTGGAAATTTGACTTTTCAATTTTAGTTCTTGGTCCAAACCAAAGGATTACTTCATTCCAAGCTGGTTACTCTTTCGTTTACACATATCCTTTTACACTATTGACCCAACCATCATAGAATTTTGCCGTTTCTTTAACGTTTTCTTAGGACAGATTGGTCCTATTGTATGGAGAGTTGTTGCATGTTTAAGATACCTGGCTAATTCGGCCTCTTTACCCTTCACCTTTCAACACTTGCTTCATCTTTATTCCCCTAAGTTGTTTCGTTCAGGGGTGTTTACTCTCGTGGTAGGAGTAAAAGGGTTTTGGTTAGCCCTGAAGATGATAAAGACCGTGGCTGGTATGCTCGTTTTGTTGCTTCTCCCCCAAGTGATTTAGTGGGTGAAGAGAACATGCCTTTTCCAGAAAAATGAAACTTTGCACGTAAGTTTTTTTTAGATATCTTTCTTCTCTTTTATGAAGGAAGAAGAAACTTACGATCCCGTGGTTGTTTTTTTTTCTTTTTAGCAACCATGGAAGTTGTCGAAGAAATATCAGACTCCCGTGCTTGGGTAGAAAAATTACTGTCGGTTGCTCCTATGGAAGGAAGGTCTTGGAAATACCTTTCTCATAGTTTGGTTGGAAAGTTAAAACTCATGGTATGCTTCCCTTTAACTTTCTTCCTTTCTTTCATATTTATTTGGAGATTTACTAACTTCTTCTTCTGCTAGGGTTTCCCATACGGGGTGTTAGTGCCGCGTCTATTGCTTCATCAAGACTTTCTTTGTCCATGGCTCAAGAGATGATTTTGAGTTCTTCATCAAAGAGAAAAGCAGAGAAAGCTCATGCTTATGAGGGTGAAGAGGAATGAGAGGAGGGCTATTTAGTGCGTAAGCCTCGGGCTAGGAGACGCGTTATTTCGGATGATGAAGCCATTCCTCCTCCAAATTCAGTTCCCGTGAATGAGCCTGAAAATGCCACTTTGGTGAGCTCTGATGAAGAGATGATTGGTGCACCTCGTGACTCTACAGAACAATTGTTTTCCTATGGGTTTGATAGTGAAGACTTTGGCTTAGTTTCTGATAAAGCACCCCTTTCCTCCTTTCCAGTATTTGCTCCTATTGGTTCTTAGTTTCCCGCGCCTGTTGTTGCTGCCACTGCTCCTCCCATGGCTATTTTTACTTCCTCAACTATCCCTATTGCTACCACTTCTCATGTTGAAGTTGGTTCTTCCAGTAGCAGTAGGATGATGAAAAAAGTTACCATTGAAGTCCCCGAGGATGGTAATCTTTTGAAAAAGTCCAGCCAAGCTGATGTATGGCTGAAACCGCTGATTGGCCTAGTTGAGAAGTCTAAATTGGAAAACCACAGCTCTTTGACATGGATGAATGACATTGTCCATTAATATTTAAAGGTATAAGCCTTAGCTTTTTATTTTGCATGTGATTTCTTTATCTTTGTTTGATAATCACTTATTCCCTTTCTTTTGTAGATCAACATGATAAGCATAGAGCTGATGAAGAGAATTGTCCATACTGAGCAGTTAGTCAACGACTATCATACGGAAGCGGACAACTGGAAAGAACAATTTGAAGGCCTTCAGTTAGAAAAAGAAGTTTTAGATGAGGAAAAGTGTGCTTTGGAACAACAAGTGAAAGTGATGGCAGCAGAATTGGCGATTGAAAAAGCCTCTTCCAGTCAAGTGGGCAAGGATAAAGACCTCCTTGAGTCTTCATTTGTCGAGCAACTTTCTAAAGCTACTGAGAAAATTAGGGGTCTGAAAGAACTGCTTAATTTGAAGGAAGTCTATGCCGGGGAGCTTGTTCAAACGCTCACTCAGGCTCAAGAAGACCTTCGTGCATCTTCTAACAAGGTCCAGTTCTTAGAGAGATCACTCGCCCCTTTACAAACTTCTTATCATGTTGTTTTGACTGAAAAAGCAGAGTTGGAGGCCGAAATTGAGCAATGGAAGAGGGATTATGAGGCCCTTGAGGATAAATCAACTCTTGATGTAAGCTGGGCTTTCTTAAACACGCGCCTCGAGACTTTGTGGAGGCTAACCAGGAAGGTTTTGACTTGACTGCTGAGATTGCAAAAACTAAGGAAACCATTGAAAAAACTCAGCAAAGTCAAAACTTTTCTTCACTTGAGGTCGGCATTCCCGAGGGTGATGAACTTACTCGTGGTGAAGTTAGTGTTCAAATCTCTCCTGCTCAAGTCGAACCTTCTGCTGCTGATGATGATGCCATCTTGACTTCTCCCGCTGCTGATAGTACTACTTTAGAATCTGCCCCATAATGAACTTGTGTTTGGAAAGTTTATTGTATTTTTTTTATTTGTGGAATGGTTGGCAAGTATTACCCCTGATCCATTTTGGGGTTTAATATCAAATACTTTGATTTGAACTAAGTTTATACTTAGTTTTAACCGAGTTTATATAATATTTCATTTTGAGTTTCTGTTCTACTCTTACAATATTTCATTTTGAGTTTTTGTTCTACTCTTTTATTATGCATTTAAAAATGCTTCAATACTCCGTGACTTTTTGAACAGACACGAATTATAAAAGAGGGCCCTTTTATAAACGACACTTAATGAAGAAGACGTCTCAACTTCATAATGGTGTAAACATACGAAAGAAGAAATAGGAACACACACATTTCTTTGAATAACTTTGAGGAAGTTTTGTATCATTCGAACTTTCAAATTGTATAATACTTTA